>NW_026782733.1:302500-822961 GCF_031769215.1 Ylistrum balloti | reverse complement strand
TATAGCTAGGCTGCGTGCCATGTTATATTTCCTGCCACTCAAAGCGTCAATTTGGTAATGAATAACGACTCCGCACTTTTATGTATTAAAGTGGAGTGAAATTATAATACTCAGTTTTTATGAACTCAATTTAAGAATTACTCAAAATTCCAAAACATTAAAATATTGCAAATACATCAATTACAAAACATTACGCGCTGCATCTCGTCGCACTTAAGTCATACTCAAAATACATTTTGGTGTACTTAATATAGCTTTCCACTCAGGAATTATCTATTGATTCTTTTAATGGCACTTCAATGTTATAATTAATGGAAATACATGTACATTTGTAAGACAAACCTACGATATCGAACTGATCATCAAGATAAGTGTATTTCAAAGTACCACATATGACATCAAGAGCGTGACCATTTCTATGTTATTTACTCTTCTGTAGAACGGCGATAGTAGATGGTCAAAATGGGTGTTCAGCTTGTAAACCTGTATTTGGGTGTTTGGAAAAGGCTTAATATGTTGAAATCATATTGTCCAATTCCTTGTTCAATTATCGGCAGTGAGATATTAAACAGTCGGAAACGGATGTTCTGTTTTAGTTTAAACTCTGCGTAAGACCGCTACACCAGTAGGAAATGTAAATAAAAGAACGCATAATGATGTCTGACTGTCATTATTTATAACAACAAAGAATGATGTAAGAAGACAGTTCAATGCTTAAACCAGTATTTACGAACAATCTTTATTTCGTCATTCACCACAAGTAGATTTAGGTTGTCTGTAACTGTTCTTATGTTTTAATCGAGAGAGATAATAACAATTTTCCAGCCGGTCTAAGCACCCCTAGACCCCTAAGCACCAAACAAAACAAGACAGGAAATACATGGTCACGTTAGAATGCCATCCCATT
The DNA here is from genome assembly GCF_031769215.1 of Ylistrum balloti. NCBI lineage: Eukaryota > Metazoa > Mollusca > Bivalvia > Pectinida > Pectinidae > Ylistrum > Ylistrum balloti. The sequence continues at coordinate 822,054 of NW_026782733.1, read as the reverse complement.
CGGTCATTTTAATCTAGCTCTTTTTCATATTAGGTTAAGTCATAATATATATATGTATATGACAACCCAAGCTATTTCACTAAACTGTCCTGATCTGTATACAGTAGTATAGGGTTAAGACAAAAGTCTATTGACGAATTCAAAATCAGAATGTCGGAACAGACGAAAAGCTATCAATACTTAAGCTGAAAATATCTGTAGACTCCTAGCTTAGTTTTATCTGTAATGGCGCCCCGAGGAGGTGTTAAAGATAAGACAACTGCAGTGTTTCTCTAAGTTATGTAACACAGACCCATTCTTTCTGCCAAATTCTCAAACTCTACAATGCATGTGTAAACCGGTAATAACGATCAAAACTTAATGTAAACTAAAAACCACGGATCATCTAACGCTCCTTTACAAAGTCAGACACGGCTTGATGTATCCAAGCTTTGTTAGGTGATGCTCATCCCTGTTCTCGAATTCATGCTGGCGTCCGGAAATGATTTTAAGCTGATCCAAAACAGCATTTTAAAAAAATGTATTTTTTCGCTGACATTAGGTTCACAAGATAATGCTAACTGCTGAAGTAGGCAAAAACTAGGCCATGTTCTTAGGTACGCAGATTTGATTGTTTTTGATCGAGGTATAATAGATTTAACTATTTTTGGAACCTTTTTATATCAGAATTGCAAACCATAAAATGTACTTGGATTTCCTTCAGGAATAAAAGACAAATATGAAAAAAAAAACTAATTCCGAGTGTCGTTAAAAACCCTAGGAGCACAGCTCTATCAAAGATGAAAAACAGAAGCCACTGAAAATAGATATTAGTTTTTCGCCACCTGAAGGCTCCTGTTAGAAAAGTTATAAAGCAAAACATGCCCCAGTTTTTACTGGAGCATTTTAAATGAAAATAAAATATCATAATGGGAAAATGCATTTCGTTGAATAAAATACAAGAGCACATGAAAGATAATTTTGAAAAGAAGAGAAACTGTGGTCGATGCGTATTTTGGTATTTTAAACTATCCAAGTTTGTTTGTTTCGGGTTTTGTGCCTCCACAACAGCTATGGTCATATGAAGACGAATGTCTAGGGATAGGGAGCGATGAAAACTAGGAAAAGATAAGATCCAAAGGGTTGCAATGGGGCAGCTGATCTATTTTAATTTCTTCAATATCCCCTTACAGGAAGACAGGTAGGAAAAAAATCTACAAAGAGCCCTCATAATTAATCGCCTCTCACGACATGCAAAGAGATACAACAGAAGACATATTCTTGCTCTTGGCGTGGTTAAACTATGCGAGTACTTCTACCCTACGTGTGACTAGACTGGTTTTTAATATCAATGTGGAAGAGTTTGAGCTCTGTTTTCTTGTTATGTTAAGTTTCCAGGTGAAAAGTGTACAGATATACAAGTCATGCTAAACACTATTTCTGGTTATATTGGTAGATTGAATCATCTATTTATTTTTTTCTGGTATTAAGTATAATTGCAAATTTTAGTCTGCCCAGAAACGATCAACATCAAAATGTTGCAAACTAGTGAATTATCGTTTTTTACACAGTCTTGTCTATTATGCTTTTGAGCAGTGATTATACAAAAGACTTCAGACAGTGTGAAACAAAATTCGGTGTGAGAAAGGTTAACCCCCAGTGTTATGGTATATTCAGAGCTTGAATGGTACCCACATTGGCAAATATTGATGAACAATGTTAAAAACGATCAAATGTATCATACAGAGTGGCTATGAGTAACGTATGTAAACAGAACCCTGATAGTAAAACATTGAGTGGCAAGTGTAAAATAGAGAAATATCACGGTTAGGTTAGGATAATTTTTAGTATAAGCAACACAGTGTCCGTAACTCCCTTCTCAATGACGTAAAAGAACTTTTGTTGAGACGTTTAAGCTTAATACGTTTCATACACAACCATTATCATCTAAGTGTTACATAGATCGTTTTCATATAGAACATTTTTGTATGCAGATCTACCTATCAAAGTCAATTTTGTTGAAGCGTGCAGATTACTTCGCAATTGAAAAGGAAAGATACATGTACAAAAAAGCAAGCTCTCTCTAAAAATATATATCCATGACGTGTTGTCGAAGTAGGAAATGAATTTCACTTCATTTTCAGACGTCAAGACTATAATATCCTATGACGAGAATGTTAAAACTGTGTTAACGTCACAATACATTTTATGTATTAACTTGTACGGTATTGAAGTACAAAAACCTCAAAGGAATTGTGTAACATAATTGGTAATATATATATATGTCAAGTTATCATAACTAGATTTCCTCTCCAGTCTTTATGACATATATACATACATATATTATACATGTATGTATCTCAGTAACTTAACTCGACTTTGGAACACTATTTTTATTATAAACCATGAATCAATAAGCTGTCATGCTTAGATAATTGAAAGAATTTGAGAATAAATGTTTGAAATGGAAAGTTTCCTTTTAAAGTAGGACATATGCCATTTTCTTTATAGTCACCTCCATGTAAAACAGTAAAAACTTTCGGTTTTGGTTGCTTTCCAGGTTGAAGTTACACATTAATATTTTCTATGTTGTTGGGGGTTATGTTAAGGTAAACAAATAATACAGGTAAAACAGTGTAGAGTGTCTATTAGGATTATTTAGTGTCGAAGCAGATAGTCAATCTAACTTTGTACGAAACACACATGTGAATAGGACCTTTAAGTACAAAATTAGAGTTAGATACAGTAGAGCTAGGCAATGAATTAAACTGCGTCCGTCTAGGACGCGTTCGTGATGGTAAGGGCCTAAATTGTGAAACCAAGGAGGCGACTGAAGAACCAATACTTCTGATGTTTAAATTTCAGGTCAACCGGTGTCTATTTGTCTGGTATTGTAAAGTTCTGATAAAAATTATTTATGATTCTGAAAAGCACAAATCGATTGTTCTATGGACAAAAATATTTGTATCAATTTGTCAAGAATATACATTTCCTGTTCCTAAAAAACACATCACCAGTTAAGATCCAGAAATTTGACGCATAATTCTGACCTATGGTCATCTGATCTGGTCACCTATCACGTTATTCATGATATCTTTACAAATTATATGCCGATTATGGTAATGAAAATGTGAGAAAGGCCTTGACCTTTGACCATGTTTTTTCTAATTCCGTTCGGGCAGCTGATTCATTATGTCAAAGTAAATAATGTTTTTACCAGTATAAACAAATCTCCTGAAAATGACCGCTCGACCTGAAAACGTTAGCGAGCTACTTGTTGATTTTTTTTCTAAATATATATAGAGAGAGTGTAAAGGAAATGGGGGGTTTCAAAATTGACATTAACCCCTAACCTGGTAACCTTTGACCCTTAGTCAATACCACTTTAATTATCAGAAGGAAATGTTTAAAGAAATTATTATTACAAAGTTTACCTACAGGCACCTAGTGGACAGCACTTGTTGGTTATTAACATAAATTTGAGCGTGACGTGTGAACTAGGTGATTTAACTCAACTACACTGTATCAGTGACAAAGATAAGTTTTTGTATTCATCTTTTCAACAAGAACGAAAAAAATAAGTTTGCACTTTGTTTTAAACGTTGAGGTCAAGGTAACAGCCACACTATTACATCACATTATCACCTTTGTAATATCAATATATTATCCCTAATTACATCTGGATTCAATTACTTTTTTTTCACTCTCTGTCTCTCATAACAAAAAAAAATGTCATTTACGCTTACAATGGCTCGTTATATAATGATGGATGTTGTTTATAATTGGCCTGAACATCTATTAGCGTTAATCAGCGTGAGTAAAATGTTTTGTAACATCCTCAGAACAGTCCTGGCATTTCTTCAAACAAATATAGATAATATAATAATGAGACATGTTTGATATAAGGGATATAAAGTGCACGATGTAATACCTTTGCCAGTTTCCCGTTTTTACTTACGTTCTCTGTTTCAGCGTTTAACAATGTACTTTTACCCTCGGTAATTATTTAGTATCGCATACTTTTCTTCTCTCATCAATAGCTTTCTATTGTAAGGCTATGTTTTTGCTAAATCACGCACATATCTGCACATCAAAAAACAACAAATAGTGTAATTTACTTGTGTGTTACATATGTGATACTGCTATTTGTTTGTGTGTTGGATTTACACACCCCGTAAACAGTCATTCATCTTAAGGCATGCTGTCCAGAGTATCTGGGGTTAAGAGTCGTACAGACTACGACTGCATCGGCAGGTTCAAGGTCTCAGCTTCCTGATAATCGTCGGGAGTTCCGGGTAGGGATCTAACCACACATCTCGGATCTCTTCTGATGTTGAATTTCAACTGGTCCCTACTGGATGAGTTATATCCATCCTGTTGGTGTTATATCTGTCCAGGACCTATTGGTGTATTCTGTTTTCCGTACAGCTGTTTGATGATTTTCCATATCATAATATGGGGTCTTTTATGAGTTATCCATAAAAAGGATATTACTTAACCCATTTAACCGTGTTAAGTATATGTGATAAAAGGTATAAATCTGGCCATCCTTGTATCAACTCTCGATATGCACCTGCCCTGCAGCCTCTTTGTCTTCAGACTGATACGAGAGTATCGAGTTGGGGTGTAGACAACGTTACATGATAACCTTTAATTACAAGAAAGGTTTAGTACGAGATGCCCTTGGTACGAAGGTTAATTAGTCTGTGTTCAAGAAGAGGGGGAGAGAAAGAAAAACTGCTTGAAGATTATAGGAACCTGATGACTGATGTTGTCTGTGTCTGCATGCACTGTTGCAGCATTCTTATTTACTCACGAGATAGTGACCTGTTGTACTGTGGTAAAAAGTGAATCCATCAAAAACAGTTGTCCAACATGGACCGAGGCGACTTCAACACAAAGAGATAGATATTCACATGCAAAACAAATAATACGGGATTAAACCAATAGAGCTTTAAGTGTAATGGTGTTATGAAGTTAAAGTCTATTCAGAACACGTGTACATACTAAATAGGTCATTTCTGCCTTCAAACTTTGCAAGGAAAGGACTCATTCACCATTAAAACTTCTTCCGGAGAAGTCATTTAACTCATTGTTTGGCTGTACTGTTTCTTATTCTAAATTTGTATTGATTGGTCACATTCACTTGTGGGTTTTTTCAATTCTTGCTCAAACAATTTTTACACATTGGACATTTTATCAAATGGCCTTGAATTCTGGTCAAGGTAATTTCTTATATTAATGCCTATCACGTTTCTGCACGTTAGTTTTGCTTAAGAGCATATGGCTTTCCCCGACCGCTGTGTTATTTAGATAGTATATGTAAGTGTTTTGATAGTGGTCTATTACCCTATTGTTCACTTTATGTCTAATTTTTAATGGTTTGGAACTTTTTGTCCACCATTTCTTGGCGCTAAAGACCTCTGTGTCGATGTAACGTTAAAAATATGATAATGATGATTTAGGATTTTATTTCATCAGAAGAAATCAACAAAGAAAAGTAACTGTCTTTTAAAATAGGTCAATACGATGTCAAAATTTGACAAATTAAAAAGCTTTCCATTTCAAAACATAACTGGGCGTATAAAATGTTAAGTAATTCATTGAATATATTAGCATATCAACTCCGTGTAATCTTGGATATATAGGTGTCTCATATATAACGTAATGCTTCACAGTTCTTTAGAAGACTTTTTCAGTGTGTTTGATATTCTATGAATTTGCCCACGTAAACGTTCACCTTTTGTAGCATTGCACGCCAACTGTCGACACATGGACATTGTGCGTTGCTTGAAGAGGAAGAATTCATAATCATTGCTGATAAAATCGTGGTTTACCATCCTATAAATAATTGTTTTTGGTAGGTATGTAGAGAAATATATCAACAGTAAATAAATCCGTCGGTCACTCCGTTATTAATAATAAAAAAAAACCTTGTTAAGCTTACAATACTGCTCTCAGAATGCACAACACTGTTTGAATGAAGGAGGAGGAGGTGATGTTTTGGATTGCTCTCAAAAAAAGTTAATAAACCTACCTGATGCATACCTTAGTGTGTTTACGTCACGTGAGAAGCACATAGGTATTGTATACATGTATCTGTACACTATTCTGTTGCATGGTAACATTCCTTCCATATCAACCCGTCATTTAATGCTATAAACATTCATTACATGGCATATCCTTACGTAAGCATTACAACGAGAAACAATGGCTTCCTTCCAGACAATTAATTTTTTGTACGGAACAAATAAATTGATAAGTCATCGGAGCAATCTGTTCCAGAAACGATCAAATTTATAATTTTACTTAATTAATAATGTTTATCATAGCAAAGCTTATAATTTTTTAAGAGTTTGAAATATTTTTATCCCCACTTTCGCTTTTTGATTCTGGCACAGAAAAAAAGACATGATACTTTTGAAAGAAATGAACAAGTGATATTAATTATAATATGCCCTTTCGAATGAATACGCGCAAGGGCTCCCAATGTCGGAGGGAAATGAAGTTTTCTAACGAACTCACAATTGTTTTGGTGGACGGCGTTAAATAAATACCGGAATAACGTAATATTTGAGGACATATTTCGTGATATTTTGAGGTGTCTTAACATGCAGTAGTTTACAGACAAAGTTGAAAATAATTTGCGATGAAAACAACGAAAATGGTATTCTTTCAGTGGAATCTTTGCTTCTGCTAAATTTTCTATCTATCTCTCTTTCAAAATATCAGCACGTATAGGACCAATAAAGGCCAAACAGACCAGTGATTGCAAGTTAAACCATAACCGCAGCCCTCCTGAATTCATACACTTAAAGTTGATTGCTCGAACTTTAATTTGTTTCAAACATGAGATCTAGGTTTCTTGTCATCGGTCAGATCAGGAGATCGATTGTTCGAATGGGAGTCGTCAGATTGCAATTTTAAGGGGGAAATGTGATAATGCGGAGAGTTAAACAAATTGATGGGCACTTGATGAGCAGAAAGTTTTGTTGAAGATGATAACAGCGAACAGTAAAACAGCTGGACAGGTTAACTCTGAAACAAGTACAATTCACATGGGTGTTTGGAGTTTTGACGATTAGGCGATTGAACGAAAATAGTTCATTATTCATGGGTTAATAATCAGGAAGCTATGTTAAACCGTATGTTACAGATCTGTCATCCTCTAAGTTATGTTGGTGTAATCTTTCTGGCCTCCGATATGTAAATGAGGCATATCTCGTGATCCTCTACAGGTGCAGGTGCCAAGAAAATCACATGTGGCTGTAAATATAGTCAGTCTCCTTTGTAGTATGCCAGATACTGCCATGTGCCACAGTATGATGAAATGGAGATAACAAATATCATAGGAAGATTTCTCAAGATGAAGTCAATAACCTACTCTGAAGGTTAGAACATCCATAAAAATAAGAAGAATTGATTTAACTACTTGTTCGCCAGGTAATGTTTTAAGCGATATATTTAATAGCAATATAATACACATGTCAGTTTCTATCCCTGGTGTGTTATCAACGGGAGCATATCTATTTGCTGTATATCACTGGAGATTCCGCTTCTGCAGTGCACTAAGCAACATCGTCGTATTGCAGACTGACTGTTTTCTTACATAAATTTTGTGTGCAGATATCGATACACAGCAGCTGTCATTTCCAGGTCATTTCGTAATAACATAGTGTATCATAGAACTATGATATTGCATTTGTTATACAATGTATATGTAGTATTGATATATGCGATATTAAGATGTTAGTATATAAAGATTACAATTAAATCGACAAGAAAAATTTATCGTTATTGATCATCTAACCATATAAGTTTCATAGTACTGAATTAGTGATGCATAATTTATTAGGAGTTTTACGGTAATGGACAGTACAGTGGCAAGTTCAAATGGTGACTCCTCAACTTTAAGTTAACTTTTATTGTGGCTTATCTCACATGCTTACCTTCATTAGTATTCAAGAAACTTATCTAATTATCGCTACAGTCAGCATTGGGTTATTTAAGAATAATCGGAAGCTTATTTTATACTGGGTTTCCTCGTCATTCCCATTACTGTAGGTTAAACAGGTGATATGGATTCTTCGAGTATAATGAGATACTTCACATGGCTTTCCTGCAGCAATGTGGTGTATAGTTCCTGTATTGTATAATTTGCCTTTAAGTTCAGAGACCATGTTAGGCAGTCCTTAATCGTAACATTCTACTTATGTTCTGTTTTCAATTTTCTTCAAAACCAAAATTGTCAATGTTTGAACAACGTATGATAATTTATCCTTTCAAAAAATGGTATCTTTTATTGCCACACGTGCCAATGAGTCATGTCTGTCTTCAAAGATCAAACGGATCCAGATCATTTGTACATTTTCAACAGTAAACAAGGCACCTGCTGATATCGGCGTTATTATTCAAATATCGATGTCAGACCAAAAACACAAAAAACTTATTTTTATTGGTTAAAAATCACAATGCTTAATATTGTACATTTTAAGTCAATGTACGTCATTCAGTTAACACTGAATTCACGATTGGAATCTGATTAAACAAATATTCAAGCGTTCGCTTTGGGTTTGTCAGAAGATTACATAATGAAATGTCCTTGAATAATATGGCTACTCCTTTTATAGCAGACCAAAACACAAGCCCTGCAATAGATATCCTGTCAAGTATTTTACATTTTGAACATCTGGAAATGGCATTATCGATTTATATGAGATAATGACCTTTTTGTGAGTTGTAATCCTGTACTATTATTAGTTCCAAACGAAATCACAGCGGACATGAAAGTAGCTGTCAAAATCAGCTGTAAATTTACTGAAACTGTTAATCGGTTGTGGTGTCACACCGAGATCGAAACAATGTAAACTCTCGTAATAAAATAGCTAATTACAAGGAAGTAAAAAGAAATAAGAGATCTAGAAAAAAAACCCGGATATTACATGAGGAAAATGTTTGTCCGCAGTATTTGTTCATATTTCTGTTTGGAAATCGAGCGATTCTGTCGCAGCACATTTACTAGACAGCACACCTACTTTCGTGTTGGTGAATTCATGGCTATGCGCTAAAGTACCGAGTTTTCAACAGTATTTTCTTCCATAATACACGACCTTGAGTTTAGAAAAACTCAATCTGAATTGACTAGACCATTGAAGTACGTGACGATTAAACAAGAGAAATTGATTGCATTTTTGTGGAAGTTTTATAAATAAAAACAAAGCATTGTGGTTCTTTTGGTTGATCCTTTGTGTCTGTCAAAAGTTGTTGAAATTCCTTTCAGTATCAGGTAGAAATGGCCATATTTGAAGTAGCTGTACCTGAATGTACTAAATATATAGAGGTAATGAAAAAAACAATTCCCTTGTACTGGCGAAGGAAGCTTTATGAAGCTATATATGTGTAAGATAAAACCTCAAGTGGGTAGATTCAGATTCAGTTTATTGAGGTAAATCAGTGAGTTTTAGCCAATTCCGTTCTAGATTCTCCTTTGGTGAAAGATCGTCAGCTCATGGGTATATGACTAATATAGGGACACCTTTATATACATAAAATCTAAATTCCATGATCATATTGTAACAGAATTTAAAAGTCCAAATCATTGTTATAACTGAGGTATCAATGAAAATTTCTAGACAGTCGAAAAGGATTTTTGATGCAGTTCATTCATCGTTAGGCTCTACAATAAGTAGTTCTAATTTTGTATTGAAATGTGTAATTACTTGTGTGTCTGTTGTAAAATACTGAGACACTACAGAATTAATGGAAACTGGATTTTGAAGATTTATAAAGGTTTTTTGGACCAATTTTAGTACCGGCTCTTCGGCGAGTTTCTTCTACTAGAACATATGTCTTTCTACTACTAGATCCTGTACATCCTGAGAAACCGGTTTATTCACGTCTACAGCAAACAACGACACAAAAATATAGGGCTCGGAACCCGTACTAAATTGTGTACTATATTTTTTCTCTCTGCTAATTGAGCTTTCATAGCTGATTAAAGGTCTTTACTTGTAGCAGTCTGTCTATTGATGACACAAGTAATATGATAGATGTCATGTTTCTTCACACTGAGGAGAAATGGAGCCTTTTCCATTTTCCAACGGGGTCCATTTTCTCCACGTTACACTTGTCGCTCAACTAAGAAGGCATTCAATAAGCGAGAGAACCTAGCCTCCTCTCCGGCCTGTCAGCATCCGTTCCGCTTCTTTTTACCACCAGTGATATTGTTTTGTTTTCCAAATGTAATATGCCAAGAATATCAAGCGAACGCTTAACCCATTAATTTTCACTTATCGATTATAGTTGATGTTGGATATAATAATATACACCTAACTAAACTTATGGGCATGAGCCGAGCCCAGGGGATACATGGTAAGCATGCAAAGACTTGGAATTATGGCTTGTTCGTGCATGCTTTTACTAACAATTTACATACCGACTTCCACGTGCACCGACCTTAACATAAATTCAGCGAAACCTAGTGGTAATATACATATTTGTTAGCTTTACATATTCTCCGATATTAGTTAAACGATAATATTTCATATATTTTCTTGAAACTTTTGCACAAGAGTATTATATTCAAATTTTGTATTTGTATTTCTGGATATTTGGCATTATGATCACACATGCCTAACAGATCCAGCGGAGGAATACGTCCTCTGATCACACATGACTAACAGATCCAGCGGAGGAATACGTCTTCTGATCACACATGACTGACAGGTCCACCGGAGGAATACGTTCTTTGATTACACACGACTGACAGGTCCAACAGAGGAAAACGTCCTCTGATCACACATAACTTACAGGTCCAACGGAGGAATACGTTCTTTGATTACACACGACTGACAGGTCCAGCGGAGGAATACGTCCTCTGATCACACATAACTTACAGGTCCAGCGGAGGAATACGTTCTTTGATTACACACGACTGACAGGTCCAGCGGAGGAATACGTCCTCTGATCACACATAACTTACAGGTCCTGCGGAGGAATACGTTCTTTGATTACACACGACTGACAGGTCCAACAGAGGAAAACGTCCTCTGATCACACATAACTTACAGGTCCAGCGGAGGAATACGTTCTTTGATTACACACGACTGACAGGTCCAGCGGAGGAATACGTCCTCTGATCACACACGATCGACAGGTCCAGCGGAGGAATACGTTCTTTGATTACACACGACTAACAGGTCCAGCGGAAAAATACGTCTTCTGATCACACACGACTAACAGGTACAGTGGAGGAATACGTCCTCTGATCACACACAACGAACTGGCCCAGCGAAGGAAACGTCCTCTGATCACGCATGACTAACAAGTCCAGCGTATGAATACTTCGATTTAAAGCGATCTCAGTGGACCTTTTCGCACAATTATATTTGAAATAATGTCGATGTTAGCAGAAGGCCTTTTTACAGTAACGGATTTAAAACACACTTTGAGGCACTAATTAACATATTTATGAAGTTTCGGTGACGTGCCTTAAAGACGATACCACCTAGAATCACGAACTCGTTCTCCGAGCGTGCATTACAAATTAAATTAATCCATCCTTTGGGAAAGTAATAAACAAAAAACCAAAAGAATTGTTAATTTTTTCATGACGCTTACATATACCCTATTACTTGTAAGTACCCAGTTTTTATACTCTGGAATCTAGCAACACAAGAAGGTTGATACGGATATATAAGTATTCTATTAGTTCAAACACTCCTCCAGTGTTTGATAATCGTTTCATTACCGATGTCAAGTTCTAATATCTTCTGACCATTTAAAAATGAAATACTAATGATTCAATAACGATAAACATGACAATTTTCACTCTTTCCCTGTCTTAGTTATAAAATGTATAGAAGAAAAACAGTTGAACAGCACGTTTTAATACCAATCCATAATTCGATAACGTAGAGTCAATTATTGAACAAAAACTGTATCACACAGCTGTTTTATTATACAAGGACTCGTCAGTGATTCTAAGGACCTATTTTTTAAGCCTGAGAGGCGACTGAAAAAAATCAATGACCGAATTAAATGTCAAAATGCATATATTAAGGTTCGCTAACCCTACCATTCAATATAATTTCTATATACATGTGTATCTGATAATTTCAGTAAAACGTCAAGTACATGTGTAAATTCTGTACCATACTATTCGAATGAATATTATGCAAATGACACACAAGTGAATAACATCTTTCCATACAGATTCAGAATTAGAGACGAATAATAAATTTGGATTAAAACGGCATCATACAGATTTTATATCCATTTAGGACTGCGTAAAAATTGCATCGTCAGATAATGTTCTATGATTTTTTCGTATTATTTCAGCTGGAAGCTTTCTGGAGAGCTTTTAACTGATTAAAGGATTCTATTTCACTCTGAGAAAATAGGACATTGCGAAGAAGGAAACAGAAAAAATAATGTCAGGAAAAATGGGGATATCGTCAATAGAAAATAAACACAAGTGTTACAACAAGTGTAAAAATACCATCTCGTTCGCTTTGACGTTAGAGTTGAAGACATCACAGCGCCAATTTGATGCCGCATGCTCCTTATGCCGTTTAGTGTATTGGTCTTGGGAGTAATGAAGAGGTGGATTTGAAGAGATATTAAATCATCACTGATGACGAATCGCTAGTTATTGACACGCATCCGACAGACATGGGGACGATAAACTAAAAGATAAACATCAAAACGGAACACAAAATCGATTAAAACATGAGAGTTTGGGATTATTACGTCTCATGTCGTAACTACACGTATATTTTCAACAACTTCAATACCAAGTCCTATATTTCAGTTAGCTACAGCTGAGGTTAAGATATCCAATCCGGAGCTTATAACTGTTCTCGATTAGGTGATTTTTTGTGAGTCCGTCCTCTCTTGAGATCTGAGATGGAAGTATCAGAAAACGGGGATTACATGTATTAGTCGATACATAACTCCATGACCAGACAGTCCACGCATGACAGCCTAAATCAGAAAGGTTCCTAAACTGCAATTTTGGCGAATTGCCTTGAGTGGATACCCAATGAATGGGTTCAAGGAGATCATTTATGACTAATGATGAAATAGTGTCATTCAGTTAATGTCGTAGTGGACTACGGTTGACCGAAGATCCTACAGTATCGAGATGTAGAAAAAACCCCAATGATGTGTTCTTAGAGAACAGGGGCATCAGGAGAGCACCATAGTCGCTGCTTGATGACCAGACTGTGGTGTGCAGATTTAAGTATATTAACGCCGTTGTCATTATAACTAAGACATATAGAACATTCTCGATGAGATGTTGCGGTATACTTCAGATTGTCGACGCTCAAATGTGGGACTGTGTCTGTGAAATCTCAACATTATCTGCATTGTCACTACTGATATTCTCAAACGTATATTCTGAAGAGGAGCTTCATCATATTGGGAGTAGTCATCGTTTGTATCCGGTCTTAGTCATTTTTAGATGCTGTGTATAACACCTTTTGCAAATCTTGCTATCGGTTATCACTAATAACCCGTCTTCTCTGAGCTAAGATTTTAGCCACCTACCATACTGTGAATCAAGACTCCTCGGCAATTTTAGGGTTTCGTCATTATCTTTGAACCTTGTAAGGCAACTTGAAATGATGCGCTTGTCATTCATTTCATGCAATTACTTAATTGCTCTGAATAATGATACAAGATTTTACTTGATGATATCACTCATTTGACTGATATATATTTTTATACATCTCACAACTGAATGTAGAACTGCATAATTCATTTACATACTATAATGTACAGGAATTAGATGAAACAAGTCCACTACACTCTGTTGATGATCAGGCATGTCCTGAAGATAACTATTTTGTCCTTTCAACAACTACCTATAGACTCGATATGTAGGCTCTGTTCATTTTAATACATACAAGTAAATGACATTTGTTAAATAATAAAATCTTAAATTAGAGTGATTTTTTTTGTAAACACTTGCCTTGTCAAAATACTGTTTATTAGATAATTGTACTTCTCTTCCTTGTAATTTCATGAAATAATATAGTAACTTTGGTCGAACCTTTAAATGGCAATTTTACCGGTTCTCAAACTTTCTGAAATTTTCACTGTATATACTTCAGGTAATGGGCCAAATAATTTGATAAAATTATTGGTGCACTGAAAACGGATTTTTTTCTTTGAGATTCTGTTGAAAAAAGTTTTTCAAGTTCGAGATTGTTAATTTTTATTGATTAACAATATTTTTTTTGACTTGAGAACTTGTAGCAGAATTTATTTATTCAAAGCTGCCATTCTATGACTATGTTTAACATTAGTTTAACATTTTTTTAGGAAATACTGACCGCTGTCGAACCCCACCAAATCGACTAAAATTGAAATATTAATATTTTGGCTTTTAAATGACACTTTACCGGTTCTCGATTTTCCTGAAATTTTCACCAACTGTTCTTGTCATAAAGGGTCAAATAATATATAACGGAAAGTACAGGCTTCAGGTCAAAACATGTCAAAAATCATAGCTTTTCAATTTTGGAGCTGCATTATTATTTTTATTTTGTAATATTTTGATACATATTTACCACCATATTGTCAAACTGATCCTTCCTAATCAAACAGGATATCATTTAGTGATGTACACTGTGGTTTTAATAATTTTTCAGGTGGAAAACTGAACCCTGCCATACTCCCATGATCACGAAACTAAATGGGTCATAGCACAGGCCCTATGGACCTTTTTGAATTTCTAAATCCTATTTCATGGGAAGTCATTTAAGATGCTACAAATATCATCCACTTTTATTCAATTTGGTACTTGGGCAAAATTCCATTGTTCCTGAAGGATTTCCTTTGTCAGTTACGATAACTTTATTTCCTTCCACATTGAAAAAATCCGAAACGTACCTCCCTTAAGTGAAACGAATGTTTTGTTACCCAATTAAATCTGTTCCCACAGAATAAGTGGTGTATCATTGTGGTAGAAAAAAACGTAACCTGGTTTCTAGCCTTCCCAGTTTTTGTATAGCCAGCGAATGTTTACATGTCGATGGAAGACACAAAACGTCAACGTTTGCATGCGAGAAATCTTCACCCTATTTATGGTAGAATTTGTGGATAGCGTTTTTTTATTCTTTGTTACGTAAACATTTCAGAAAGTATTAATCGTCATGGCGGGCAATTGTTCTCTCAGATAGAGAAATAAAAGTCAATACAGTTTATTGAAAAATAAAACTGTACTTCAAGTCTAGAAATTATGATGAAATATCAACTTCATTAACGTCCTTAGAAGTTCCATCTATCAAGCCCCTATTCGTCTGAAATATATCGTGTAAATACATTTCAGAGAGATAAAAAGTCATGATATTCAGTATTTCAAGTTTACCAATATTACAAAACTAATTCTTTGGCCATGCGGCGCTTAATACCGCGTGACAAAGGAATTATGAACATTATGATGTAATCTCCCATTGAGATTCCGAAGCCGAGAACAAAAATCAGTCCTAACGACAAAATACCCCATCTATCATCGTGTAGCTCGAAATGGTTGGTATATGATTAAGTTAATTTCAACTGTCAAGGCGAGTAACTGGAATCACACACTGTGCGCGAAATCCATCATCATTAAGGGAAGTTATTTTGTTCTTCGGAATACATAACGGTACTTTATATGTGTTATAAAGATGACTACAGAGTATGAGTTTTTGGTTTACTTACCGTACATTTAATATATGAAATAGACATATGTTATCATTCTACCAAC
The DNA here is from genome assembly GCF_031769215.1 of Ylistrum balloti. Taxonomy (NCBI): domain Eukaryota; kingdom Metazoa; phylum Mollusca; class Bivalvia; order Pectinida; family Pectinidae; genus Ylistrum; species Ylistrum balloti. The sequence goes on along the minus strand of NW_026782733.1, from coordinate 806,321 downwards.
ATAAAACACGATCGATACATTTTTGAGCCTCAAAGCGTGGGACTACCCCCTCCCCATCCTCCAGTGCCCCAATTCCCCCATGCTGCCAGCCCAATGCGCCCAGTTGTTGGGGATATATATTACTGACCTTATAGTTAAAGCTGCCGTTCGCTGCTGATATTTTTAGAACAGTTAGATATTGTCCATTATCGAAACAGGAAAACATAATCAAAATCCAAACTCAAATTAAGTAACTCTAGAGAAAATTTAAACAAAGAAATATTTACGAGAAGACTCCCCAAATAAGCTCAGTAAGAATAAGCCCAAGTGTTCCAGAAGAGTAAATATCTTCGACTACACCCACCTGGAAACTGTCAATATGAGTAAGTAATGTGATGTTCCCAAAACAACGAGACTAACAAGTATACTAACGGCCATCAAACACGTTTCACTTCATATCGCATTAAAGATTGGAATAAAATATTTTCCATTGAAAAAAACGCGACGACTTTAAAACTACTCAAGCAGTTTTACCAACCTGCATCTCTCGAAACCCTGTGTTGTGAGTTTGTCATTTGTAGACATCCTTCAAGAAAGTCGAGACATTGAGACCAGGTAAGGGCCCTTGAATATCAAAATCAGCTGAGACATAGGAGCATCACATTTTGGGAATATTTTGTTATTATGAGGTGTCTAGCGATCTTTCCGCTTCTAAATTGTCACAAATAAAAATGGGATCGGGCTAACTCCAACATCAACACAAATGGTTCCTTTCGCAGATACTGTGGATAATTAAAATGGCCAGATACTCTAACATACTATAGATGGAATATCACCTCTAGTAATTGCCCTTTGTGACATCAGGCGTAGATGCCTGGTACATGGCTCGACGGATCCTACCAGTGATGGTCTGGTTTCACAGAAAGCTAAGATGCGGTACTGTCTGAACAAACATGGTTGTGTATTTTGGCTAGACATTTTACCCTAATTGATCAGGGTGGAATGTGGCTTACCGCATTTTTTGGACAAAATGGTAAGTATTAGCATTGAACTGCTTTAATTGACATTCATGGATAATATGAACGCCAAACGGATACAGGCAAATTAAGCATGGACGCGCTTTATTTAATTTGCTCATATCATGTTGGCATTTATACGCCTATGAATGCCAACTGAAAGAAACAGATGTAGTCAAATGAAATTATTGCATTCCTCACGTCATGGATATTTCTTCTGGGTAGTCAATATATATTATACATAAAATTGTCCTACATTTAGAAAAATAAGGGAACTAAATCATCAAAACATTATATGTTAGCTTTTATACATGTCTTGCTGTAGTTTTTATTGCAATATAGACAAAAAAGTCTAACTGTAGCCTTAATATAAAGTCATTAATTTCAAAATGAGACAAACGTATTACTGACATATCAACTTGTCTAGATTTAGAATTCAACGTATGGCATTCAGTTTTTTTCCCTATTTCTCATTTTCTTGTGTGTATTTTTATGTATCTAATTTAACCCTTGCTCTCCGCTGTATGTTAGTGGGATCTGCTGTTGAGAATACTGGATCAAAAGTTTAGGGGAAATGGTTCCGTTACGCAAGAAATAAATAAGGACTACTTGTCTTAAAACGAGTGATGTCGATACCCTAGAAGTGCCTGGTACATATTATACATCAAGACACAAGTTATGGCTGCAGTGGTGTTGAAAGCCATTACGAAGATTTTGGTCGATGAAGCAGGAACTTTTACAGATATTACATTATATCATCACCATTCCAATATGACATGTATCCAGCGTGCTTAAATTATTCATGAACACCATTGGCAAATGATTTTGTCAGGGAGAGGGGAGGAGGAGGGGGGCGGAAATTGAACATCTTAGAAATAGTAACAGAAAAGATCTCATGATACATAACATTAAAAATCACATGGATTGTTATAACGGTTTTCTAGGCCGTACTGTCACCGCCGTAATATGTCAGGCGCGTGCAACAATTCTCAACGAATGATAATCATATAGAACATTCCAGTGGTACATAAGACCTGGCACGTGTCACCAATATCTTTCTGGTTAGTTACAGTTTTGTGGTCAACTGTAGACCAATTATCCTTTGGTACATTAAAAACAGACTAAGAAATTCGAATTATTGGCGAATTGATCATTACACACAGGAAAAGATGCGGCTTTTTAAGTTGAGCTGTTGCAAATATATCTAACAGAAAAATAGAAAGATCAAACTGTTGGAATTTGCGTGCTCCAAACAGCTCATGTCATGTTGGGGTTCACAGATAACGGAACAAATCAACGGCGTCAGAGAAAAATGGGGTGGGGGGATAATCCTATCAGTATGGAATGTTCAGTCTGCCGTAGACAATACTACTTATATAACGTCAAAAACTTGTAAGTCAATCTATAATGCAGACCTGCTGTGTCACGGCACATGATAGTAGGAGGCTATTAATGTGGAAGAGGCTTGTAGACTTTTTTTTCTGTTGTAACAGCCGATTAAGAACCTCGGAGATACATTAAGGACATGTATTCGGGTATCCATGAAACTTGTTATTCATCACATCTGACAACTACTAAGCTTTGTACTCGAAAGCATTTCTCGAGCAACTGCCATTTATCACATGTGCCTGATGTTAAATACCATCGGGGACGATACTTATACACTCGTGATTACAGGCAATCAGAAATGTTATGGGTTTTTAAAAATTATTATTTATCTTTTTATAAGGCACAAATGTTTTTAAAGCGCCGTGACTTTCGGATTGTATGTAAAATCTGTGCAGATGACACCGATATTTTACATACATTGGTGATGATTTTGTTACGTAAGATCCGACAAGAAATGATGGGTAAAATATTTTAGAATTTAAGTGACAATTGAAAAAGGAAACTGAGTCTTCATAACAAAGGCACTTGGTTTGTATTTACATGTACACAGTTGTACATAGCGTCTTCATGCTATTCTTTTAATGCATACACTGCAGTATAAAAGTATCACTCATGATATGCACATGTTCACATACTTTTGCGATATTTATTTAACAAATTGATACAAACCCAAAGCAGCTCTCTTGGAGTTTCTATAACTGAACCACATAAAAATTAGAATTTTCCTCGTGTCAACGGAACACAAAGCCACAGAGCCCAAGGTAATATAGAGGTGAAGTCGATATACAGACATGGCTTATAATAGAAACTTTTTTGATTTTGTAATCACAATGCGGACAACATTTCAGTAGAGGAAGCTGAAGTAATGATTTCTGACAGGAAACATGATGTAGATGTTTATTTCTATAGATGGCTTCAGTGACCCTGAAGTTTAAACATTGTACCATACAGCAAGCATTAGAAAATCACTGCTTATAGCTGGAGTCAGATTACAAAGTGCTCAGGTTCTCGTAACGGACAGATGGACTGACGAATTTATACCATTACCATATCAACCGCTCTAGAACGAGGGAGATAAACAACTTTCTCCCATTGTTTTTGAAGTATTGATGGCTTAATTGATTGAAAGCAGTTGCCCATGAAAGCTAATCACGTAAAAAAACTATCCACATTTTCCAAACCAATCGCGATAGGCTCAGATTTCTATGGACTCATCTGCAAAGCTCGTGTGAGACAAAACCTGGAACGTTGGTTTGAGTTCGTTCACCTATATTATCAAATAAAAGTATGAATACATGTTTGATGTTTGAATCTATGAGGTTTTTATTGATAGAAAAACAGAGATATGTACTAAAGAAGGTTTAGTTGCATAGAATAAACCATAATGCATTGCTAATTGGCACAGACTAATGCGGAATGACATTCTTATAAGCACAGACCAATGCGGAAAGCTATGCTTATAAACACAGAAGAATGCGGAACGCCGTGCTTGTAATCAGAGACCAATGCGGAAGGCCATGCTTATAAGAACAGGTCAATGCGGAATGCCAGACCAACACGTAACGTCATGCTTATAAGCAGAGAAGAATGCGGAACGACATTCTTATAAGCAAAGACCAATGCGAAAAGCCATGCTTATAAACACAGAAGAATGCGGAACGCCGTGCTTGTAATCAGAGACCAATGCGGAAGGCCATGCTTATAAGAACAGGTCAATGCGGAATGCCAGACCAACACGTAACGTCATGCTTATAAGCAAAGACCAATGCGGAAAGCCATGCTTATAAGCACAGAAGAATGCGGAATGCCATGTTTATAAGCACAGACCAATGCGGAAAGTCATGCTTATAAGCACAGAAGAATACGGAAAGCCATGTTTATAAGCACAGACGAATACGGAAAGTCATGCTTATAGGCACAGAAGTATGCAGAAAGTCATGCTTATAAGCAAAGAAGTATGCAGAAAGTCATGCTTAAAAGCACAGAAATATGCAGAAACCCATGCTTATAAGCACAAAAGTATGCGGAACGCCGTTCTTATCAGCACAGACCAATGCAGAAAGCTATGCTGTTAAGCGTAGAAGTCGCAGGCTTCTTAAACTGTATCATCCGTTTAGGATTTTAAAAATGGACGATGTTATTTAGAGGTTCACTAAACGCTATATAGTGGTCGGGTTTCGCTGCGGTAATGCACTCGCCTTTCACCTAGACAAACGGGGTTTGGTTTCCCGATCGAAAAAGGGTTAAAGAATAATGAAAAGGTATCGTATCACCGTTTTGGTAGACAAGGTATTTACCGCATTAAGATCCCTCGCGCGCTTCCATCCAGACTAAGAAAAGCTGATAGCTTGCTTCGTTGTTGTTGTAAAAGAAGCTAAGTTTATACTTAAATCTAAATACAGATAATATTGGATCTACGTACTCCATAAAAACATTTTAGAATCTCCTTTTTGTCTCTTTATCTCTTCTTTATTCCAAGTCATCTCTCTGGCCTGTCATCACACTACATAGCCTACCGTGACTGGGATCAAGGTTAATGACACTAGCGTGACCAGACCTGGACTATTTATACATGGATTTCGAGTTAAAAATGTTGCTTTTCCCCCGTGTTAATAGACCAACATAAAATCCATCTCTACCTACACAGAGGTAATCTCTCTGAGCTCATCACTGACATGTCGATTGGGAAAATTTCTTCTGATCAGATTTTATGACCCGTAAGGAAGATGACTGTTTTAAGGAATCAATTAGCTTAAACCATGAAAAGCAATGATAACGCCGTGTAATCTGTATTGGTATCGTCTCCTAATCTGCCTTTCAACTGGCAAAGACAGGTGAAAGAGTACATCGAGTAAATATATCGGGGATCTATCCGATTGTAGTGTGGATTTCGTCCGTCATAGAACAACAAGAATTTATCAAAGCATGCAAAATTGACATCCCGAACTCTTTACACAGTCCAGCTAAAAACTTCTTTACGACGAAACACGAAAAAGACATTAAATTGTACTATTTTTAATCCTTAATTGGTTAGTATCACTTTTTGTTGTAGTTATCAAGTGCGGGAAGACAAAACTGTAATCTGATAAACATTTACGACATTTCACGTTCAGTAACCAAGTGCGGTAACTAATTAGAGTATTTTGGTAGCATATCAAAAAGAGCTCATTTTTTCTATCTTGTTACTCCCATATAAGGCAGGCACGACCAGTCATCACTTCATACAGCCCTTAGGTGTATTCACTTGCTGTCCGTCTTTCGAGTTTAAACTCTTTTCTGACGTCTTTTCGTTAAGTCGCTACGAAATGAGGATAATTAGCGGGGGGTGAAAAGACAAAGATTACCGTTCGGTCTGGAATGGAAAAAATCAGCCACTTTACAGTTCTTAGAATGAAGTCTGGTTAAAGTTTTAGTAGTCATAAAAAGTGGAGTGAAATAATTGAGTATGTTAGTCCCTATGTTGTTTTCCTTTTTTATTTTTTTACTAATGATTTAAATCTGTACAGCAAGTTAATAAAATGAATACCAAAACAGAGGGAAAGCAAAAATGAAGAAAGCAATTTGAATGAACAATATTAAATATATTGATGAAAAAGTATCATTGATAATTTAGTACATCCTTTAGGCCCAGGACACCGGGTATAACATCGTTGATCTATCATTAATCTTTGACTCCGTATTCCATTCTGTGCTGGAAAAAAATTCTTTTCTTTGCAGGAAAACGTATCTCCAAAAAATCAATGATCTTCTTATTATTTTCGTTTTTTAATTGCATAAATTAAGAAAGGGACTGAAGACTGTAATTAAACGTGTAGGCGTTAGTTACAGTACATAGAAATCGACAACATAGGAGATAACAGGCACGTCCTAGTAAATTACATTATCTACATATCATCGTAGAGATAACAGGCACGTCCTAGTAAACTACATTATCTACATATCATCTTAGAGATAACAGGCACGTCCTAGTAAACTACATTATCTACATATCATCTTAGAGATAACAGGCACGTCCTAGTAAACTACATTATCTACATATCATCTTAGAGATAACAGGCACGTCCTAGTAAACTACATTATCTACATATCATCTTAGAGATAACAGGCACGTCCTAGTAAACTACATTATCTACATATCATCTTAGAGATAACAGGCACGTCCTAGTAAACTACATTATCTACATATCATCTTAGAGATAACAGGCACGTCCTAGTAAACTACATTATCTACATATCATCTTAGAGATAACAGGCACGTCCTAGTAAACTACATTACTGTGGATTCATTTTATTTCGTGGGGGTCCAATTTTCGTTGTTTTCGTGGATGAGCAAATCCACGAATTTAAAAACACAACGAAATATGAACTACTTACTAAAGTAATTTTGAAATTTGACCAAGTAATCTTTGCCGACACCGGAAACGTCCACCGGTAATGACAGAAGCCCCGTAATTAGTCGGGAGTCGGGTAGTCTGAGGCTCGACATGGATACGCTAAATTGGTGTCAACGATATATAATTATATATTATTAAACATAACAAAGGGTAAGTACCCATTGTGATGCTAAGTATGATGGGATCGCAGTCGTTAGCGACACTGTGGACACTAGGCTTGATCGGACCATCCTGTCGATTGAAGAGTGGATCCGTATTTCTATCCGACTACAGGTTCACAATAATTATTAATAATGCAGATCTTGTTTACACACCTGTTTACACACATGGTCCAATCGTTACGCGTGGTGTTTTCATATGACTGCGGTACACCGACTGATCAGCACACAATGTTTATCCACTGAAAACAATTGTTTCTGATAATTACCGATTGATTACACGCCAGGATATATACTGATTTGTGGTTTGATATTAATGCGAGACTGTTGTAAACAGCGTTATAAAAACACAGGACGCCATCTTGAAAAAAAACGTTCTTTTATTCTTGTCATTAGTGTTAATTCCTGTGAACATAGCCTTAATACAAACAGAAATAATTTCGACTGGAAGCAAAAAGAGAAAATTCTAACGTTTTTATTTTTTTCCCACAGAATCAAAAATCCACGAATTTATGAGTCCACGAAACTGTCTAATTTGTAGAAACAACGAAAATTGAACCCAACGAAAATAAATGAATCCACAGTATCTACATATCATCTTAGAGATAACAGGCACGTCCTAGTAAACTACATTATCTACATATCATCTTAGAGATAACAGGCACGTCCTAGTAAACTACATTATCTACATATCATCTTCGATATTTATTGTAATTTTACGTTTTCATTAAGCACAAACTTATCTATCCTGTTTTGGAATTCAATAAACAAGTGTTCTGGTCTTGAAGCATTGGCCTCTTCTAATTAGTCCTACCTTTTGGTGTCTACTTGGAATACTAAATGTATGAACATACATTGTTGTGAAATACCGCCCGTTCCTAAAAACTGAAGGAAGGTCTCAAACCAGAGAAGACTAAGGACGAAAGTTTATAGAATAATGTTGAATATCATTTGTTAACAAGAATGGACCATATGATTAACTAATAAAATGATATATCATAAATGCAAAAGATAATATGATTTTAATACATGTCAATAGTCTTAGGCATGTTAGCAATTAAATTACATTCCAATACGATTTACCTGTCGTGTTTCAATGCAAGGAGAAGGAAATGTGGAGGTTCAACAGGGATTCTTTTTTTCTTTTTTTTTCTTTCTTTCTAGAGGTATGTTTGAATTATTCAAATGTCAGCATTTTGTTTATAGAAAATAATAACAAAAACTTTTTAACGAAAATGTCCACAGCCCAGAATAACTTTGATTCTCAGTTTCAATGAATCAGAACAGAGCCTCCTAGGACTATTAACAAGAATGGTGAAAGTCATCATCATAGTAAAAGCACTCACAACACAGTGTTCGTATATTTTTATCTTCGAAACTGTAATTGATTTTTGCAATCACAGAATAGCGATATTTCAACCGTAATGCGAGCCATCATTCCCGTTCCACCGTAAGATAATTCTATAACTCCCGGAGGCCATTATGAAGTCGTATCCTTGGTAAAAAGGTCAAAGAAATGTGTTAATAGTATCACGATAGCGATATCAACTTCAATTTGTAATGGAATTTAATAATAAAATCTGTCTTTTTCAAGTGTGATAATGTGTATTGTTTTGACATCTTGACAGGAACAATCTGTTTATGTCCCGATGAGCCTGTATAGTTCAAGGACAGAACGATGGGTTATGGGAGAGGCGATAATTCTTAGAAATGTTAATTATCAGTTGAATTGAAAACCGCATAATTTCATTTAATGAAAATGTGATATTTTAAAATTTTGATAACAAAACTGAAGAAAATATGATTGTATTAATCTAGCTGTTACGCCCCGCTAAATGTACGGAAACATTTGGACGTCAGGAAGGGGGTTTATATCGGAAGTAACACTAAGCAACACACATCAGTCAGCACGGCAGTTGGTGTTGCAAACATTGCTTACGGGGAAAAAAGAGATCACAGTTGTAAAGCCAGAGTATTGTATAAATTTATATAGAGATACTAGACTGGGATCGTGGCGCCCACCATTGAATAATATTTATTGTTTCTAGGCAATACTGATTTTTTCCATTTCCTCTTAATCATTTGATAACAAGGGAATCCATCATATGAAGCATTCTCTTTAATGACTTCAGCTGTTGATATGACGTTAAACAAAATAAACCAAACCATGATATAAAATTTAAGAAAGATTTATCAAGAATTTTCTGTAAAAAAGTCAGAAATTGCAAATGTCAAAATCCAAGATGGTCTATCATCAGCAAATTTCTTTTCTAGAGCAGACACAAAATTGAGTGAGCACAACTCGAGACCAAGGGGTACCAGCATATGAAATTTGAGAAATATCCATCTTGTTCTTCTCCAGTATGGCGATAATAATTTCTTATAGTCAAAGTCCAAGATTGCTGCCTGTCAGCCATTTTGTCTTTCCGATTAATTCCAAAATCAATAAACATAACTAAGGACCAAGGGGAACCTACATATGAAATCTGAAATAGCTCCATCCTTTACTTCGCAAGAAATAACGGGACCAATTATTGTTTAAAGGATGGATGAATGGACAACGGACTTAAGACGATTTGAATGACATACTATCTATTAAAAGGACGCCATGAACCTGAGCACGACAAACTGGATGAAAGTCAGTTGTTCTATTGGCACCCAACACTACATCATACGCAAGCCCAGAGAAATGTAATCAGAATACTAAAAATTCCAAACCTAGCTGATGAAATCCTTAAATTAATGGATGTTATTTACTAGCTTTACAGTGATGTAAGTGTGTAACACACACCGAAACATGTTCATAAATCTTTTTACATGAATTAGGTAGAATTCGAGAAATTTTGATAAACTTTCTGTACAATAGCTTCAAACTATGGAAAAATGAGTAATTGTACTTTTGTTTCAATAACTACAAAAACAATGCACAAATTGAATATAGTAAAGATTTTTTAAAATAAATACCGGTTCATTGATATCAAACTTCATTTAGTAATTGCCAAAAGGGTAGGGTCGCGAGACGTATGAAACTTTGTGACTTGGTACAAATCCAGCTGATTTAGAATACATCCTGTGAAATCGATTAGCCAGATGAGTACAAACGAGGGCAGTCTTATGTAAGTATCTGAACTAAGAGAGATCTTAAGGTTCGTGTGTGTCACTTATCCTCCTCACATTTAACCAAACGTATACATAATACGTCTTTGGAGTCTATGACTGCAGACCGCCCGAGTGAAACATTTTTTCTCAAGACATGAAGGGTTCTGTAGTCGTTTATAAGCTTCCGGAATGAGTATTTATGAGGAACTGGAATGTTCATTTCTATTTGTGATATATTTTTTTGTATTTGTGAGTATATTTAGGTATTCTGAGTAACAATGACCGTTGATATGTGCTTTCAGTGTGAATTAATACATATCTTAATGATTAGTATTTGTGATTATTGACGAGCACAAATTTGTAAGAACATTTATCTTTAGTTATTTCCCTGTGACATATTTTGAGTATCGTTTTGCATTAATGAGTACTGTTACATATTTTTGATTACCAGTACATATTTCAAAGTATTGTTGCATTTTTGTGAGTAACTTTACGTGTTTCTGAGTATCGCTATGTATTTCAGAGTATCGTTATATAGTAAAGAGTCACAGTAAATATTGATGAGTATTTTACGGAATCCTAATGTGTTACATCACTCATCACTACCAGATAACTTATCTCGTTATTACAATATAACTATCTCGTTATTACAACTATCTCGTTATTACAACTATCTCGTTATTACAATACAACTACCTCGTTAATACTATATAACTATCTCGTTATTACAATACAACTATCTCGTTATTATAATACAACTATCTCGTTATTACAATACAACTATCTCGTTATGACAATACAACTATCGCGTTATTACAATACAACTATCGCGTTATTACAATACAACTATCGCGTTATTACAATACAACTATCGCGTTATTACAATACAACTATCTCGTTATTACAATACAACTTGTCTCGTTATGACAATATAACTATCTCGTTATGACATTATAACTATCTCGTTATTACAATACAACTATCGCGTTATTACAATACAACTATCGCGTTATTACAATACAACTATCTTGTTATTACAATACAACTATCTTGTTATTACAATACAACTATCTTGTTATTACAATACAACTATCTTGTTATTACAATACAACTATCTCGTTATTAGCTATCTTGTAATACATGACAATATAACTATCTCGTTATGACAATACAACTATCTCGTTATTACAATACAACTACCCCGTTATTACAATACAACTATCCCGTTATTACAATACAACTATCGCGTTATTACAATACAATCTCGTTATTACAACTATCTCGTTATTACAATACAACTATCTCGTTATTAGCTATCTTGTAATAACGAAATATCTATCTAGTATCGACGAAACCCCAAGACCGGGACCAACGAATTATAATGAGATTAAACAAATCTGTTACCTGCAACTTAACGAGATAGGGGTACCTTAGTCGAGGGCTAAGATCCTGTAACATAATCACAATAATCACAACCGAGGCATCAGCCAAAGTTAGGATGTTACAGGATCATAGCCCGAGATTAGTATACACCGATCTCGCTCAGTTACAGGTTATAGATTTTTCTCGCACCTACAACTCTGATAATTATTCAATATTTCATCAGAGTTTGGCGTATCCCGTGGGAACCTCAAACTACCCACACAGCCTCTTCATTTTTAAACAACATTTGGATAGTGCCGCGTAAACAATGTAGGCCGTACTTACAAAAACTACAACACATTTTACAGTGAAGATATTACTTTATTTAGACATCAGGAATCTTAAAAACATAAAAAAAAAGATACACACACAAAATAACATAAAGCAGAGAGTAAAATTTTAACCGACACGCGGACGAATACACCGATGCGTAAAAACATCCGTGAAAACGTACGTTAGGGTACTAGAGAGATCGGGCGAGATAGAAAAATCTAGGATGTGGTATTACGTGAGATATCCCTGTCTGAGTTGCGAGAATACGGAAGCCAGTATGTGTCATATTGAATTGTTAATTAATCAATTATCATTATTAGTAAGATAGATTCATAGAAATGCCGAGATAGCAATGTAAGCTCTCTAGTAATAAAGAAATACGTTGTAAGTTATCTAGTTTTAACGAGATACAATGTAAGCTCTCTTGTAATACCTATTTACCTTTAAACTGTCTAATGATAACAAAATACAAGATATCTTGTGAAAACGATATACATTGTAAGCTCTATAGTCTCTATTATTGATAACGAGGGTTAACGTAAGCTCTCTTTTAATAACGAGAAACCATGTAAGATCTCTAGTAATAACGAAATACGATGTAAGCACTCTAGTTATAACTAGTTACAATGTAAGCTCTTTAGCGATAACGAGATACAATGTAAGCTCTTTAGCGATAACGAAATACAATGTAAGCTCTTTAGTGACAACAAGATACAATGTAAGCTCTTTAGTGACAACAAGATACAATGTAAGCTCTTTAGTGATAACAAGATACAATGTAACGAAATCAGTCGTCCGCATACGTCTCCTGATTTTGCGAGGGCGTTAAGCCCGTAATATCATGGATTTCTAGCATATAACATATTCTCTCATCAAGCAGAAAGTTTATATTCTTCTGTCATGATTATTAAAAGAAATGTAAGGAATCATTGAGACATAAATCTAAAATTCCACGATGTCCCAGCCCTAAAAATCTTAGCTACCCCATGATTACTGACATTTAGCTGACATCGGTACGAGATTTAACATTTCTTTGTGAATGCATCATCATTTCTATGTTACCCTTCCCCAACACATGTTATCAGATTTTCAGTGTCCTCGTTTCTTGATTTGTTCGGACCAATAACGTTTGGAGTTATGATGAGAAAGTCTGTCGTTAAAGTTATTCAAATCTATTTATCATGACGTACAGATAAATTGAGAACAGAAAAGCAGCAAACGCTTCGAAGGATGCAAAACAAGAAAGTGAACAGGAGACAGCTTTGTGTACCATGACTTTATGTGAATTCCAACGTCTCTAAAACATAGATAACACTTTTCAATGGAATTAACACCACATAACCTTTCAACCCCTGTCATTTTATGGAATTCACATGTGTGTAAGCCACACAAAAGAACCACCTTTTCAGGAATGTATTGATGATTTAAATATCGAAAAACAGTTATCCGAAAGCTGACAAAAGATATCTAAATTTATTAAAACGTTAGACAAACGTTGCGCACAAATCCTCGCGCTCGATTCAGAGCATGTATTCCAACAGTAAATTAGTGGCACGAGCAGGTTATGCTGCTTGCACGTGCAAGGTGCTAAGGTAGGGCGTTTATGTGGCAACATAACTGACATGAATCTCGTGCAGGGAAATGTTACATCAGAACATTTATTTGTCCTAAACCCTATCGGAGTACAGGCGAGAGCCGCGTTACGTAATTGTCTGGGTCGAGAGAGGTCGAAAGGCGCCTACTGTCACTCTTTGTCTATTTTCAACGGCAAAAACACGTGTTTTGTTAGAATGGTTTATGGCATTCCAGGGCTGCAAGATTTCAAGCATTTCTTTTGGCAACAGTTGAGATTTTTGCTACTGAGAAAAAAAAGTGATATTTTCAGCTTAAAATTATCTTGTACTTAGGGAGTTGTGTAAATGAGAGTTATCTCCCTTGAAACGTTTTTTTCCCTCCGACAAAGCCTGTTGATTACTACGCCAAATAAGTTTGTATGGAGCAGATTCAGTAGCTTCAGTATTGACAAATGTAGCCTATGTTATCAATGGCGTCCTCCAGAAGCGAACCTCAGAAGTAGTATGATGACAGGCTATGAAACATTATCTAACAGCAGCCATCTGGTAAATTTAAATACCATTGATTCTACAGCAACGGATTCGAGACATCGAACATTATGATTGGAAGTGGAGATATGCTAAAGGTTGTTTACACAAACAGTTCTCGTCAGCACATTCAGGTCACGAGAGTTGTACTGAATGTAGCAAATCGATTTGATCGTTCCAATTTAATTTTTGAGGGGATTGATACAGTACAAGTGTCCTTATCTTTCCGCACACAAAAGTCCCTAGTCTCTTGTTGGAGATGCCATTGTTTTTCACAACAAATGCTATATGACAAGGGACATGGGTAGAAATCCCTAGTTCTACAGGGGCTATACTTAGTCGCCTCCCATATTATTATGCAGATGGATTCTTTGACTTTACCGGGTTCCTGAGTTTGGAAGACAATATAGATCCCGATCGTACAAGTGGGCAAACATTTATCACATCGTCCGACATGCGCTGATTAATATTTTTATCATGCTTCACCATCAAAGATAATTAGTGTACACAATTAGAAGTTTTTATATAATTATTTACATATTGAACAGATATAATCACATTCACGTGGACTTAAATGCTTATGCTATGATAATTCAAATAACGAAATTTAGAGGAACAAGGAAAGAATTTGTCTGTAGTATATTGCTACATACCGCAAGATGCACCTAATTCTCGGATATTAATACAAGTTAAGGATAGTATTTCTGATGTCTTCTGTTTAGGGAACATAAGAAACCCTGATGATATGGTCTGTTGTACCTTGTATTCTATAACATGATTCGTAGGCGATGGTGCGACTAAAGGTGAACTTTTAGCAGAATCGTGTGTTTTCTGAAAGGAAGAAATGTCTGACCTGTTGCCCCATTGCGATATCTCGATTTTTTGCTTTCTTCCCTGCATATTCTTTTCATTGTTGGTGTCCTTCTCGGAATTCGTCGACATATGACCATCGCTTTTGCCAGGACTCTGAATCCTGTAAAATCATATAAACTGAATAAGTTGTCTACAAACTGGAGACTTCCAGTAGAAGATCCAGGTAGACGGTAGGATCAATTTGTTGTCATTTTTGGAAAATCGATATTTATTTAAAAGCAAACAAAGGCATGTGTGGAATATAATAATACAGTAACGAAATACAGGAAGAATCATCGGAATATTGAATTACAAAGCCGCTTATCATGTGAATGCTTATGTCTCTATGAGAAACCGTGCAAAACGTTTTTCTTTAATCACTATAATCAACGTATCAGTATTCTGGGTTCTCTTGAATAGCCGTAAATCTGTTGGTATTATTCAATATGGAATTAGAATCGACATTATTTAAATCAAAGTCTCCAGCTACCTTAAGTTTACTTGGCCTGCCTTAAAACGCAATTAACATAAGCACCAACAACAGATACATTAATGTATATGTTACGTAATCAAAAACGATAAGATCCCACTTCTGTCTGTTTTGAAATCGCTTTATCTTAAATCTAAATGGTATGCAGAAAGTCTTTAACTGTTCACCGAAAGCTTCAAGGATTCCAGTGTTGTAAATTGAGAACATATGAGAAGCTATATTTACTCTCCTCTTTAGTTGTAAATCAACAACAAATTAAAGCCTGTTCTGACTAGGATACCCATCGGTCTGACATTTGTGCACTGTGTGATTTCAAACCTTATTGCGTCGTGTTTGATTAACATTCTGCTTTAAAAGTCATTTAAAAGTAAGGAAAAGTGCGATAATGACGTTCGTTAGTTACATAACGCGCTTAACCACTTTTAATAACTGTACTTAATAGAATGGAGAATTAATCTTGTGAATACATTCAACTGAATCTTCGAAACATTCAATTGTATTTTCAAAATATTTGCTGAATTGATAATGTGCCATACCATTTTGCCTACAATCCTACAAGGATGTTTATAGCGCGGGAGAAGATATCAAATTTGATATATTGTTTCTTAGCCACAGAAATTGTTTCTTTACTTTTGTTCATTCATCGAGTCTGCGATATTTTTTCCGCGAGTTGTTTTTGCTGCATTTTCCCATAGAGTACGGAGAGAGGTAACCTGTTTTTAAACTTTCCGACTTGGTAGCACTTTAAGATTGGTTTTCTGATGGCCATATCTTCAATTGGCACCACTGTCACGTGATCCAAGCTCCATGTGCCTGACAGTGAGCAAGTCATAAAACAAATCATTATATAAACAAACATTCACAATAACAACTATTTATTCCCGAAATATTCCACCAGCAGTGATGTGTTATTTAGAGTCTAATGGATTAGCTTGAGGGTTTGATATATATGCTCCATAACAGATAGTAATTTACATTGGTAATGGAGACAGTCGTTTCGTGTCATTCTAAGGACTATACAATAGGTTTTTGTCTATTGCGATTTTTAGGTCATCTGGACCCGAAGGGTCCGATGACCTATAGTCATCATGCTTCGTCCGTCGTCGTCCGCCGTGCGCCGTGCGCCGTCCGCCGTGCGCCGTGCGCCGTCCGTAAACTTTTCATTCAAACGACTTCTTCTCAAATACTAGAAGGTCTAGGGGGCTAATACTTGGCACAGAGGATACTGGCATGGAGCTCTACCAAGTTTGTTCAAATGAATGACCTTGACCCACTTTAAAGGTCACAGGGGTCAAATATGTTAAAATCTTTAAACAACTTCTTCTCATTAACCAAAAGGCTCAGAGTGTAGATATTGGGCCTGTGACATGCTGGGATGAAGGACTACCAAGTTTGTTCAAATGAATGACCTTGAACCACTTTAAAGGTCACAGGGGTCAAATATGTTAAAATCTTTAAACAACTTCTTCTCATTAACCAAAAGGCTCAGAGTGTAGATATTGGGCCTGTGACATGCTGGGATGAAGGACTACCAAGTTTGTTCAAATGAATGACCTTGAACCACTTTAAAGGTCACAGGGGTCAAATATGTTAAAATCTTTAAACAACTTCTTCTCAATAACCAAAAGGCTCAGATTGCTGATATTGTGCCTGTGGCATGCTGGGATGAAGGGCTATCAAGTTTGTTTAAATGAATGACCTTGAACAACTTTCAAGGTCACAGGGGTCAAATATGTCAAAATCTTTAAATAACTTCTTCTCAAATACTAGAAGGCCTAGGGGGCTAATACGTGGCCCATAGCATGCTGGCATGGAGCCCTACAAAGTTTGTTCAAATGAATGACCTTGGCCCACTTTCAAGGTCACAGGGGTCAAATATGTTAAAATATACAAAGGACTTCATCTCAATAAGCAAAAGTCTATGAGTGCCGATATTGGGTCTGTAGCATGCTGGGAGGAAAGGCTACCAAGTTTATTTAAATGAAATGACCTTGAACAACTTTCAAGGTCGCAGGGGTCAAATATGTCAAAATCTTTAAATAACTTCTTCTCAAATACTAGAAGGCCTAGGGGGCTAATACTTGGCCCATAGCATGCTGGCATGGAGCCCTACAAAGTTTGTTCAAATGAATGACCTTGGCCCACTTTCAAGGTCACAGGGGTCAAATATGTTAAAATATACAAAGGACTTCATCTCAATAAGCAAAAGTCTATGAGTGCCGATATTGGGTCTGTAGCATGCTGGGAGGAAAGGCTACCAAGTTTATTCAAATGAATAACCTCAACCCACTTTCAAGGTCACAGGGGTCAAATATGTTAAAATCTTTAAACAACTTCTTCTCAATAACCAAAAGGCTCAGATTGCTGATATTGTGCCTGTGGCATGCTGGGATGAAGGGCTATCAAGTTTGTTTAAATGAATGACCTTGAACAACTTTCAAGGTCACAGGGATCAAATATGTCAAAATCTTTAAATAACTTCTTCTCAAATACTAGAAGGCCTAGGGGGCTAATACTTGGCCCATAGCATGCTGGCATGGAGCCCTACAAAGTTTGTTCAAATGAATGACCTTGGCCCACTTTCAAGGTCACAGGGGTCAAATATGTTAAAATATACAAAGGACTTCATCTCAATAAGCAAAAGTCTATGAGTGCCGATATTGGGTCTGTAGCATGCTGGGAGGAAAGGCTACCAAGTTTATTCAAATGAATAACCTCAACCCACTTTCAAGGTCACAGGGGTCAAATATGTTAAAATCTTTAAACAACTTCTTCTCAATAACCAAAAGGCTCAGATTGCTGATATTGTGCCTGTGGCATGCTGGGATGAAGGGCTATCAAGTTTGTTTAAATGAATGACCTTGAACAACTTTCAAGGTCACAGGGATCAAATATGTCAAAATCTTTAAATAACTTCTTCTCAAATACTAGAAGGCCTAGGGGGCTAATACTTGGCCCATAGCATGCTGGCATGGAGCCCTACAAAGTTTGTTCAAATGAATGACCTTGGCCCACTTTCAAGGTCACAGGGGTCAAATATGTTAAAATATACAAAGGACTTCATCTCAATAAGCAAAAGTCTATGAGTGCCGATATTGGGTCTGTAGCATGCTGGGAGGAAAGGTTACCAAGTTTATTTAAATGAATGACTTTGAACAACTTTCAAGGTCGCAGGGGTCAAATATGTCAAAATCTTTAAATAACTTCTTCTCAAATACTAGAAGGCCTAGGGGGCTAATACTTGGCCCATAGCATGCTGGCATGGAGCCCTACAAAGTTTGTTCAAATGAATGACCTTGGCCCACTTTCAAGGTCACAGGGGTCAAATATGTTAAAATATACAAAGGACTTCATCTCAATAAGCAAAAGTCTATGAGTGCCGATATTGGGTCTGTAGCATGCTGGGAGGAAAGGCTACCAAGTTTATTCAAATGAATGACCTCAACCCACTTTCAAGGTCACAGGGGTCAAATATGTTAAAATATACAAACGACTTCTTCTCAACAAGCAAAAGTCCATGAGTGCTGATATTGGGCCTGTAAGATGCTTGGAGGAGAGGCTACCAAGTTTGTTCAAATGAATGACCTCAACCCACTTTTTAGGTTTGGCTTGCTTTTTGTCAGATGACCGTTAAGGCCCATGGGCCTCTTGTTTTCTTTTGTTATCATTTTTTGTAACCAATTGAAGTAACTCTTTTCTTTTTATTTTGTTCATTTACACAATTTGAGGCCAGTATTCACATGACTGTATCTGCTGGATTTAGCGGCGGATTCATTATTCGAATTTCCAATTCGTTGATTGCATTGATTCTTTTAATGAAATTTCCACAGTTACCGTGTTGGTAATTAGAGATTTCTAAAAAGACACAAATTAGATTTTTAAAGTTTTGAATCTCCAATCTGCTATTCGGATCTCCTGTCTCCATATATCAACATCAGGCCAACTGTGGTGCTTAGGAACATAATGTTAATATATATAGATATTTTGTATGGCCATATGATACATGCGAGTATTTCCAATGGTCGTTTTATGGCGATTTGATACAGGAATTCCTTGTACGTAGTCCTATGTGATAGATAAGTATACAGCTATACTATTAGTTTTTTAGTGATAGGAATGGTGCAGTATAGCCGTTTCTGTAACATGTCCTCGGGTGAAATATTTGGAGATTTACCGTATGTATTTGTGCTAGCAATGTTAGTAAATGGAAGGCTTTATTGAAGTGCTTCATGGGTATATTTTTCGACATGACATTAAACCGTATACATACGGTATTTGTAACAGTTGATTCAAATTTGCAAGGTATCGGCAACTGACAGAAACAATCACAACACAAGGTTTCAAAAGATGCAGGTTGAGGAAAATTACAGGGAAGTTTTACGGTTTAACAATGATCTTGATTAGACGAATTCTATTTCTTTGCGCGACATGAAGTGGGATATGTTTAATACTCGTTAGAATGTCAGATGGTTCCGTTGTTGTTCAATTTGTTTTCAATTGGGAACTTAACATTACTTGCTTGGATTGACCAATATTTACATGGCGGGCGTCGTTGATGAAGCAAATGACGCTTACCCTTCCTCACACCTGGTCTTATTCTTTCTGTGCTTTTTCAGGAGTCGTCCTGTAAATATATATCCTTAGTTCATATTTTGCAATCGTTTCATCGAATATCGTTATCTTTTTAATTGTTTCGCACAAAAAAAAAGTTTTTTATTCATAATCAGAACTACGAAAACAATTGCAAATTGATGATTTGTACGATTTTTCATGTAATACTAGTGGATGCATTAAACTATAACTTGAAATGATATTTCTGCTCCCTGTCTGTCACTTGGCATCAAATGGGATATGCAAGGACTATTCGTTTTAATTAAATGGTTGTGGTGTCATGCTACAAAGTCGAGATAAAAATGTTCGTCAGTGGAACCTTCATCGACAGAAATCGTTTCTAAATGGCCTCGCGAGGACGTAAAACTAACTGACAGATGACTTGGTTGTTGAGTGCCGACCAAGAGAGGTCGGTTATAGATTTTACTCAGTGCCATGATATACCGAAGTTGTTAAGACTTTCGCAGCATTGAATCGGACGCAAGTTGGCTCGTTATTTTTTTAACTTGAGCGATTAGGGCGTCATATTTCAGTGTCAAGTTAATAACATTTCAGTGTGATGACACTATAAAACGTCCGACAATAGTCTCATCATCTATGAACACCGTCATCATATGATCATGGCTGTTGCAAGTCCACGAAACTCTAAAACAATATATAAATAGATAATGGGAACGAGAAGGCAGTTAATCTACATAAAGAGTTCCTTATCCAGAGCGTAACGAAAGCGGGATGTTCTAAACGATTCGCATTGATTGGTCATTTTCCAGTTAAAAAAGTGTGATTTACCGCTGAATATCGATATAATTACACTCTGATGACAAATTGTATATAGGTATAGATGTTAATTAACAGAGAACTATCAATATTTGGGTATATATATTTCTATATGTAGGTTTCTCTACTTGTTTCTAGAGCATTGACTCCAAATAGCCTCATGAATGCGACATCGATTTCTTTCAGAAATCCAACTTGTATTGCCAACTCTAACACATTCATTACTACTGCCCCCGATCTGCCCCGTATTTCTATCATATTATGTAAGCAATGCTACAAGTGGAATGACTTATAACCCGACGCGTGCCTTTTGATCCTCAGTGCTGATGTCTTTCATACAGATCTATGGTAGTAATTACTATTGACTGGTGGTGTTATCCTCCGGAACTCTTCAATGACTGGCAGTTAGTGTATGATCATGTCACCAAAGCGACAGTGTCATTTGTGCTCGCTCTGCGTATGAGAGAGATGACTTGTGAACTAATTAAGAATGCCTCGGTGTTTAGGAGTAGATATCAGTGACATTTCCGTGATTTTAACTATTGTTGGATTGTATTTACAACTGTCCAAAGGTAAGACTTATCATTTTTTTGTAAATATGTTGAACATCCATAACGATACGATATATAAAACACATTCTTGTCGTAGTGTGATTCAAACCAGATGAAATGTCCAAACATTTGATACAGGTAGATAAGCTAATTTTAATACATGTAACACTGGTACGTTTTGTTATGAGACAAATTATCTTTGACAACTTGAACAACATTTCGTTTCGTAAATATTTTGAATTTTAATTTCCCAAATATTTTTAGAAGCGCTACTTTTTTTTTAAATTTTGTGTGTTATATACAGTGGCTATGAAACCCATCAGATTTTTATGAAAATGATGTCTATTATGGCATTTGTGGATCGGCAACAAAACCAAGTATTTGTCTTTGCAAATCTCTCTGAAATGGAAACTATCATTGATCATTCATAACTCATAACTCATATACTTTTCAAGTATTCAACATTCAATAAAATTTAATTTTGTTAGTCTGAAAGAACCGAAGTCTAAATTGTAAATATTCCAACTCTACAGCGCTTTTGCTGATCATGTCAAAATATATAACATCATGACATTATATTACGACAGAAACAATTGGGAACTTCAGTCAAACACAGCTCTATAATGTCATAAGACATGTATGTCATAACAATGGTGTACGCACTGATCATATGTGGTCTTCCCATCCCATAACAATTATATCTATATGTGTGTAATATTGTCGGATATTGAACAAGATATTGTTTAAACTAGAACAGGCACACGAAAATAAAACTTCCGTACTCTGAATACTGTGCAGTTCCTTATAATGGTTACATGTAAAGCACCTGAGGTATATTCACGGCTTTCTTGTCCATACAAAGTTAGGAGATCTAATTATCAAGGTACAAAAATACCTTATTTCTACTGATGTTCCATGCTATACGGAACGTAATATTCCAGATGAACTAGGAAACAGTTGGTATAGTTATGTCATCACTAAATGGTGGCTAGACAGTATAACTTGATTATTACAAAAGTAGCCGCAGACATTTACACTAACTACACAAGCATAGTAACAGCATTTGTTTGAATCAGTCTTGGTTGAACTAGAAAAATTATTTGATTACCTCTGATTGACGTGGTTCGTGATTCTGTATGACAATGGCCCAACGTATTGTCTGATAAAAGTGTAGTCTCTACTTACTCGTACAAGTTCCTCCCATTTTAATATCAACCTACTAACAAAACTCATCCCTAACCACCCGTAACAACTTTTAGTCCACAGACCATAAACAAAATAAAAATAATTTTCAAATGAGGTAAAAGTTGATGACGTGTTAGATGTAATTCATTCAGGAGTTTATCTGGTAACAATTAATTGTGTGTGAATCTCGTATGACGGTTTGTATATAATACCACAGATTCTCTGCTATAACGTTTAAACTTAGGAGATCGAGTTATTGCGCATAATGCGGGATAATGCTGCATCGAAATAATACGAAAAAAAATCTTAACCTCGTGATATCGATAAGAATGGAAAACAGATCTAAAGAGTAGAAAAGGCGCACGTTTTAGTAACACCCTTTTATACGAATTCATTAACATAAAGGTATGTCTTGAGATGAATAATTTGTCTATACCTTTCAGTGATGCTAGGGGTAAAAGATGCGGGAATCCACGAAATGAAACGACAATTTTAACTGATCAAAGAGAGAAAGGATATTATTCTTGGAACAAACTTTACAATACGTATTTCCAGAAACATGAACCAAATTGTACCGATGGCAGACTAAGTCAACATTTAAACATTTTCAGAACATGACTTCAAACTTTTACAAGTCGTCTCTTATATTTCAAGATCCAGAACTTTAGCATCACTTACGATTTCTAAAAATACAAAACAGCTGATTGATGCAGTTGTATTCATTCTTTGTCGTCACTTTATCTATTTCTAAATTTACATTATGTCTATTATATATATGTGCTTCGTTTGTTTGTCTTGTGAACAAGTATCATTTACATGTTGATATGTAAATGTACTAAAACGTAAGGTATATGGAGTTCTACTTTCCTCTACAACAAATCTCTCAACATTTCTAACTTAAAACTTAAATCATATACTTGAGAACAAAACCTGAATCTACAAGTCTTTTCTCTTGTCAACATATTGCTGTTGTATTGCACACATGATGAAGTATTAATCAGCTTGCACTGATTATGTAAATGTCGTCGTAATTAGCTTATAGTGATCTTCGGTAATGATAAAACGTTACAATTGATTAAAGCAAAATACCTGTTTTTCTGTGAAATATAGGGAGGTTCACGGTGACTGATACTCGCTTATTTTTGACCAATTAGATAATTGTATTTGCAGTATTTTCCTAAAGTGAATTGCAGAATCCAGGAACGACAACTCTGGTATTGATAGCAATAACAAGTGACGTGAAGCTCCCGATCTACTCATGTATGGATCTTGCTCAATCTGAATTAAAGGCAAAAAGGACTGCAATTTCCTTCTGTTCCAATACTTACTACTGCTCTCTCCCCGTTAGTTTAAGTGTTCTTTGGAGGGACGTAGGTACTAAAACGATTATAAGTTTCATACCGATATATCAATCCATGTTATGTTGCAAGTATGCTGCTTTCATCTGTTCCCAACCTGTATTGGGTTCTTTTATTTACGTTTCGTGAACGAAATGGCGTTGATGTAATAGCATTCATGTGGATGTTTGAATATTTTCTATCCAATCTGTTATCTTTGGTTGTGTGATCGAAATTTTTCAACACCACGTGACTTTTTATAATCATACATGTAACACATTGTTATAATGATATACATGTCGGCCGTATTTGACACAAGCAGGATAATCGCAAAAATATCGACATTAATACATTTCCCCACAAATTCGTCTGTATGGATATTTAACAAACAACCATTAGCATTTAGTAAGCCAAGTTAATTAGAATTTGTCGCTCTAGCGTCGGGGGAGGAAATACAAAGTGGACTCTGTCAACCAGTTAGATAAGATAAAACTATTGTTGCAATGAATGTATTCTAGACATGGAGAGTGGGGAAAACAAATGACCTCTTTGTCTTACACACTTGGCGTTCACTACAATACATTTGGGATTACTATTGTCTAGAAAGAAATTAGATTTCTGAAAGTGGACTTTGGTATAAATGAAAGCAGTCACAACTTCTGTAGTTTGGTACAAAAAAAAGTAAAAACGTTAGAGAAGAGAGAAAGAAATTATGCACAAAGAAACGTCTTAGGTTTATTACGTTGGATGGGATGTAATATCCCCACAATGTCAGATATTGATACGAAGACTGGTGCCTAGAACGCCCCTGTCAGAAGGGAAAACTAGACAGGAGAAAATATTGCCACTGAAATTGCTTTGAGATGGTATGTATACTTTGTGAAGAAGAATACCCATTAAAAGTCTTGAATATAAATATACAATAGAAGCGTGCAAGATCATATTGTGATTCGGTCTTAGTTTTATACCTACATTAATGTACATGTAATCCTCATGGCTAAACGAAACGAAAGATAAAGCCATGTCTATGAAATGAGATTTTACATCAGAGAGTTTAAGTGGAGCATTAAAGAAATATATATCCATTTTATTCATTTGAGTTGCTAGGTGATGAGAGTAAGAAAATATAAAGTAAACCATGCTATGCGTTTTGAGTTAAATGTCATCACAATAACCGGACCTTTGAAGACGATTGTTTAAGGAAGACACCATCAAAATATCTCCCGAATTACAACGGGAATAGGAATGCAATTTCTCTTAAATATGCCCCTAGCTGAATGTTTCAGATGATCGACAATACGCGACAAGTAAATGTCTGTTCTTGAAATGTCCCGAGAACAAAAGTAACGCAAACGTTCAATCAGGAAGAAGTCCAACATCAGTTGACTCTTACAATCATCCAGTGGATATTGATTCGGTCGCGTATATGGTCCTTTTTTTTTTTTACAAAAATGAACCTTACATTTCAGGAAAACTTCGTCTGGATGGTAAAAAATGCTTTGACAGCCAGACAAACTTGAAGAATCGTGTGTAACTTCAGCTTGCTTATATTCACAGACAACGCCGACCTAAATCATATTTATACGTGGCTGTAACATAAGCCTATGATTAAGCGCGGCCATACACAAGAGACGTGTCATTTAGAAAAACAGAAACTAAAATCCATGATACAGCTTTTAATTAACTGATCTCGTAAAACGCACGTTTCTGTCTCGATTATTTGTTGAACAAAATCATGAAGGTTCTCCAACATTATATCTGTATAGTTTCTACTTAGTTAGTACTTAATTTATCCGAAATAGCACAAATACATACCGATTTGTAGAATGGAAGATCTTACAATACAACCAGGCGTTTCGATGACTACTCGGTCACCTTCATCAGACAATGTCAGGCAAATTAATAGCAAAACTAGATCTCCTTACACATAGTAAAATAGAGAACTCCTCGAAATAGTGAACAATAGAACCACTCGAAAAAATCAAATCCCTCATGAAAAATATAACCTCACGTAAATAGTGAAAAATTAAACTTCTCGAAAATTGTGAAAAGTAGAACCCCTCATAAATAGCGAAATGTAGAATCACATAAACACAGCGAACAAAAAAATCTCTAAAATAACAAAAGGATCCATCACTAATGGCGAAGAAAAATAAAACCAATAGGGTTCCTGGACTGGGGATGTTATAAAGGATACGAAGGAAAAGTCGTTATAACGACCGTTTCCTATAGTTAAAATCATTCTGACAAAGTCTGGTAAACATCCGTCCATTGTTAAGCTGTTACTACAATACCAAACGGATGTATCTTTTCTCTTTTGTCACGTACAAGTATTGCCTCAACAACAAGTGTGTTTTCCAAACGTTGTCATTATACTAGACTTGTACAAAAGACATGTCTATAAATATCATCATTTACCACGAATTAAGCATTAGATACAGTTTATACAGTGCAAGGAAGTGGACTCAATGACACGTCTGTTTCTTTTTTTTAAAAGACAGGTTGATATTAGGTGCACAAAATGAACAAAAAAAAAAAAAAAAAAAATACAGAAAGAGAGCTAGGAAAATGCAAATCGGGCAAAACAAATATAAAAAATTAACTATGAAGGTGCAGTAGCCATGTCATTTCATTTGACCGGCAAACTTTGAATATTAAATCATTGTAAAATAACAAGTGCAGGTGTGTAGCAGGTATCATAAAACTGTTGATAATGTCATGTCTTTCGATATCTATAACATCATAACTAATTTTCGGATAAATTTGAATGACAGTTTCTTCAAGGCTTGGTTAGTTTGGTACAGACTATGATTACAAGAACACATACTATATTTAGAAAGTAATTTATTTTTATTACGATCTTCAGCCCCCAGGGAGTCCGTGTAATTAGTGACAGGGTTAATCCTCAATCTCTAAACATATATTTTATCTTAACTTAGGAGATAAACCTGGAGCAAGTCCTTCCGTTACACTTCCTTTATCAGTTTTTCAGGCTATGATGAGATGAATTTTATGATTTGAAATGAGACATAAACGTGTATATATCTTAAACATAAGATTATGTAACACCTTTTAAAGGATAAACTTCTATTTGATTACACTTTCTGTTTTGATATTTCTATTTAATTACACTATATGTTTTGATATTTCTATTTGATTACACTATATGTTTTGATATTTCTATTTGATTACACTATATGTTTTGATATTTCTATTTGATTACACTATATGTTTTGATATTTCTATTTGATTACACTGTTTTGATATTTCTATTTGATTACACTATATGTTTTGATATTTCTATTTGATTACACTATATGTTTTTATTTCTATTTGATTACACTATATGTTTTGATATTTCTATTTGATTACACTATATGTTTTAATATTTCTATTTGATTACACTGTATGTTTTGATATTTCTATTTGATTACACTATATGTTTTGATATTTCTATTTGATTGCACTATATGTTTTGATATTTCTATTTGATTACACTATATGTTTTGATATTTCTATTTGATTACACTATATGTTTTTATTTCTATTTGATTACACTATATGTTTTGATATTTCTATTTGATTACACTATATGTTTTAATATTTCTATTTGATTACACTATATGTTTTGATATTTCTATTTGATTACACTATATGTTTTGATATTTCTATTTGATTACACTGTATGTTTTGATATTTCTATTTGATTACACTATATGTTTTGATATTTCTATTTGATTACACTGTTTTGATATTTCTATTTGATTACACTATATGTTTTGATATTTCTATTTGATTACACTGTATGTTTTGATATTTCTATTTGATTACACTATATGATTTGATATTTCTATTTGATTACACTGTATGTTTAGATATCTAACATTTTGATTGATAATAAAGTGGAAGGATTTAGAAATAGTACTGACGATTTATAGACCGGGGTTCGATTCCCGGAACGGACATGAAAAGGTAAGGGGTCACCTACCCGACCACGTGAGTTTTCCCCGGGTACTCCGGTTTCCTCCCACAATAAGACCCCTCGCGCGCTTACATCTGGGTCAACAAGAGTGATTAGTATAAGTTGACATAACTTGTTTCGCAATTGTTGTAAAATAGATAAAGTTTATATCATTTTATTATATCATTTATAGATAAATGAGATAAGATAGCATGAGAATAGGTAGTTTATATTTAAAGCTGTTGTAGCGGTCTCACTTTAATATCACGAACAGACATGTAACACATTGGTATCAATGGTATACAATGTATACTTATTTAAGACCTTTGTGGGAGCCATTAGTCGTACAGAATTCCTTGGTAGACAGAAAATAAACATAAATATCACATTTCTAACTTTTTATGTTGGGAAGACCAATGCTCTGAATCCATCAGCCCTTATTCGTGTTCGTCTTAAAAGGCGTGTATATATCGGCTGGGCAGTTATATTGAGCAATTTAATGAAATTCTCTAGAGAGACTTCGGAGTAGTATTTAACACTCTAGGCAGCAGGCGTATCGTATGCTGCCTGATACATTAGTGCTGATGTAATCATGATCTTGTCAAAAAGTCTAAGTGAGAAATAAAAGAAACATATCCCACAATACCGAATAGTGTCGGTTGGCATGGAAAACGAACACTTTGTCACATAGCACTATACACGATAAATATGTTCATGACTGGCGCTTCAACATTAAATCGATAGATAACATCGTTGCTTGCTTTTATTTTGTTTTAAATCGAAATCATATATTGCATCCCTCCAATTATCTTCGCTTGAACACAGGATTACCTAAGGAGATGGATGAAAATTGCGTTACTGTATAAAAGTTAGATTTTTTTCTTCTATATAAATTTCCCAAACTGTTCTCATTATAAAACCGATATATTATAACTGTTTATGGATTCTGTTACTCCGTCATGGTGACATACGTTTGTAATGCCATAAATATAACAGCAATTCTTCAGTATTAAGACATAATGTTGATTCGAATGACAACATTATACACAACACAACATATACGTCTACCTGCTTCTCCATATCATTGGGATTAAATAAATGTGTTCATAGAGAGAATGAAGATTGATGCAGAACCGAACGGAAAACTTAGACATAACAAAATTACTTACCAATGTCCAATTAACTTTAAACTTAAGTTGGGATTATAAATCAGAAATCTGTGCTGGCGTGGTTATATACAAATATCAGTAAATTTTATGTTTCGTGATGATAGTTTATGTATTTAGAAAACAAATTAAGCTCCATGTTAACGCAAAACTTTGATAAGGCACAATTAATGAACAAAGTCCACTGAATTGTCAACAAACGTTACAAGCGCGGCAATGATGCAGGCGTTTGATCGAAAATGGATATTGTAATGTTGGCCACTTATTGGAAAGATCCGTAAGCGAGTCATCGGGGCAAACGTCTTTAATTGGCAAAATTTTGCAAATCGAAGTAGTTGGCATGAATTTACTTTAAGTGATTAGTCAAGATTTGGTGGGAAACGACATCATGAATTATTTTAGATCAATCTAGTTGGACAGCTTGCATGAGCTGCCAGAGGATGAAAAATCCTTGTAGTTCTTGATGGAAAACTCGTGTACATATCCGGTTACAGGTAATTTACGATTGTCGTCTTTGTTGCGATGCCTGTTTGTGTTTGTGAAATCCTTCGTTAAGTCATTATTCTCTGAGGATGCAGTTGTGTGAAATCAACTAGAACATTAAACATCAAACTATTACTGTCTAAATGATTTTGTAATGAAAAATCAAGCCCACCTGATCGGAAATACAGTTCACAAATCAAAGGTCAAGGTCACAATTCAGTTTTTATAGCGCAAAATTTGATCTAGATTTAAAAATGTAATGCCAACAAATGCAAAAATGAAATCGACTTATATGTCAAAAATTGGAATTTTGTTTCATTCAATGACCAAAAAATGTAATAAAAGTCGATTCCCTCTGATAACTTACACCGTAGTCGAAGAACCTGTTGTACGAAACTACATAAATTGATTGGTGGAATTATCGTCTGTTTTAATGTCAGTATTTCGTTTTGGTCCTTCACGATACTGTTTTCACCAGGTTTTTTTATTTTCAAGGATCAGACAATTACAACTCTTCTTTACCAGTTTAAGAAGATCATTCTATCAATCAGTATATGTAAATAATGTAACTCCTGATTTACAGTTGCTTCGCCTTACATTTTGATGTAGCTATCGTATTTATACGAAAGCAGATGACAGTGACGAGTATAACGATAAGGATGATTACCATGAATCTGGGTGCTGGCCTAGTGAAATCACATCATTGGCTCTACCACTGACCTTGAACAATCGAGATGTGCTATACAGATTATAATTAAAGTTGTATAATATAATGAATATAATGTATAGACACTGACTTGGATCATTATAATCTTTTATTACACATTGAATCACTGAGAAATACACAATCGTTCGATCTATAAAGGTGCTATCCTCCGAAGTGATTGATGTTGACCAATGACCTAATCATATTCTACTCAGCAGAAACGACGATAACGACTCT
This sequence comes from Ylistrum balloti, assembly GCF_031769215.1. Classification (NCBI taxonomy): domain Eukaryota; kingdom Metazoa; phylum Mollusca; class Bivalvia; order Pectinida; family Pectinidae; genus Ylistrum; species Ylistrum balloti. The sequence continues at coordinate 776,133 of NW_026782733.1, read as the reverse complement.
CCTTTGATATTGTATATTATTGGTTCTATGCCAAGTCCAGTCTGCGTGCGGGAAATTGAGTGACTAGGCTAGGAAAATACTTAATTTCTGTTTTTGACTATCAATAAAGAACAAACATGAGATCAATATACACAGTAACACGTACCTTTCTACAAGTGTCGCGTTCCCCGACTTCTTGACATTCTCAATATTGACCCTTCTTCTTCATGATTGGGTGTTCATTCATTCCTTTCGAGATTATTAATAGCTTTCATTGGAGTGCTTGAAAGCCTATGGATTGTGGTGCTTCTGAGGACACAAAAAAGTGAACCTGAAGAAGAGTGCTTTGTATCGTGTTCCATATAGATACAGATGTCAATATATTTCAAGTCAACTACTAATCAGTCAATGATCAACCATTCAGTGCAGTCAAGACATGACATCATTTTACAAGGATAAGTTATAACACAAATTGTAATATTTTCGTTGTTTTTTTTTTTTTTTTTTTTTTTTTTGGGGGGGGGGGGGGGTATTTATTTTTCTTAAAATCAGTTATATGTTTTGAATTAATCCGGAAGAATATAAGAAGTACTAACACAAGGTTTACTATCAGTCAATGTACAATTCAAGCTGAACTAATTTATATTCGTCATCGTGCCTTGAATTACAAGTAAGGAAGTTCTTACGAAATAGCATAGTGATATTAATCCATATTGATGGTTGTTAACGTATATATGTTCCAATTAAATTATTGTGTCATGACGCTTTCTCCTGCGTTTTTTTTTTTTTTTTTTGGCCTGTTGTCGATGTAGATCTAAATTTGAATGACCTGAATACAATTATATGGAATACAATGGGCTGCTATCCACATACGTAAATGGAAATGCGACTCCTATTGATTTTGTACTCACGCTATGAATAAAATTAAGGGACCCTCCTTGGCGTAGAAACCTGCTTCCGATGTCACTGGACACTACTCCTCCAAATCTAAATATTTGCCTTACAGAGGATATCTGTTTTTCGATATTATAGACTGAAGCTCGGAATCATCCGCTCTAGTAGTAAATGAAGTTAATGAATTTGCGATGCGCGGGATAAGTTTTGCTGCTATAGACTCGCGTCGGATTAGCATCTGCTGATTTCTCAATACTTTTGGTATTAAAAAGCTGAATTCACTAATTAACTGTAAGATTTATGTCGGTCGCACTTGAACCTCTGTATACATACATGTAGGTTACGGAATCATAAACATTATCACGTGGCTCATAAAGTTCACAATACAGCGTTGACCTGCTCAACCTTAGCTGAAAATTCGGATGTTTCCTACAAATGATGGTTTGTATTTCTCATGAATCTTAAAAACAACCGATCTGACCTTGCCACATCCTTTTGTACATTCTTTTGAACAATCTTTTCTTTTTCACTCTCACTCTCTCTATACATACAATATAATTATAAAATGAAGTAAAGAGTATGTAATCCGCTTTTAATTCATCACTTTAAAGCAGATTATTGTAATAAAAAGATAATAGAACTATAAGATGTTTAGAATTCCCCGTCAAAAAAATTGATAAAAACGCATCTGAACAAAAACTCACAGATATAAAATTCAACTTCATCAAAACAAAAAAGTTGAAATTCAAACAAAAATATTTGCAATTTTAATATCTACAAATCTTTCTTAATCGATATAAATATTTGACACGTTATGAAACTTCAGATACAGATCTTCATTCTCAACCACTAACCTTATTAGTTGAGAAGATGTTTGATGGACTGACGAAAAGAATAAATTATAGATCAAACAATGCCGGAGACATGAGAAAGTCAATATTTTCTATGCTTTCCTTTGGTTTTGCTCTTAATAATCTGATATTTGAAAAATCCTCCTGAAGAACTACTAATCAAAGTTCATTTTTTCCCCTGATCAGTCATGCAAAACCGAGGATCAAAAGAAATCTGAGAAAGATCCATCCGAAGACATAATAAGAAACTTTCTAATTTTGATCTGTCCTAAAACCGAAAGCGTCAAACTATGGGCATGGGGTCCCTACATATAAAAGTTGAATAAGATTCACTAGGTGCTTTTCAAGAAATAGCGATAACAATACTCCATGCCTATCGGCCATATCTCTTTTTCGAGTCAGATCCTATGGTTCATTAAGTACCTCTCTATAAACAATGATAGAAAAAAATTCATTTTGTTTTTTCTGACAGTCCAAAACTCCAAATATCCATATGAAGATCTATCCAGTACTACTCAAGAATAATGATAACAATCACTGTTTACGAAAGGACCACAAACGAAAGGCGATTTGATCTGATCTTAGACTAAATACCCTGCACGTTATAACTTAAAAAGGTTGCATGGAATTATTTAGCATGTCCAATCATTTATTTAAGTTTTAAGACAAAAGTATAAGGATGATTGATAGAGTAAGTAGCACTTGGTGAAGAAATATTTGATGTATTATTATGGTATAGTGTGCCAATTCTGTCACAGAGCTTTCCAATCAATCATAATTATTTTCTCGTTATTCGCCTAAATTAAAACCTCATTACAGCCGTCTTACTACAGTAGTTTGCTATTGTAGTTTGGTGGACTTAAACTAGTCAGCAATTGTCTTCCAGAACGCTTCAGAACAAGATAGTCATTGCTGCTTTCATCGATTTATTTTTAATTGTTAAAATAACGTACCTAAATATCGGGACTACCTAAAACATCAAACAACCTGAAACACATTAGCTTTAATAATGATAACAATAAAAATAGTAAAACATACCAAATTGGAAATAGTTTCTGTATTTTATTCTATCTAAAAAAATATTGAATTCATTCAGAATATTCCATCGAAAGAATATTAAAATTTTAAAAACAAAAATTAGGTGTTTCTTTTATAACAAATAAGAACACCATTGCTTGGTTGTGCCTGTATTTCCTTTCATTTATTGCCGTATGACACATATCACAATAAAATACCGGCGTTCCCAAAGGTACAGATGATAAACACTAATCAAGTAGATAACTCTATTTATTTGTAATTACGGTTTCTGGTCTGTACTGATGAAACAAATTTTTACTTCCTTCATTTTAATTCAAAATAAATTAATTATCTAACTTAGCATTAAGACAAAGATCGTGTAAAGACACAAAAGCGAATAGCACCTAAAATACAAAAGGTTAGCTACAAAAAAGAAGTAAAAAATTCTTAAACTACATCATACAGCCTTTTTTCCTTCTAGAACTCGTCAGTCATGCCAAGGGCCTAAAGACTGAAACGTAGGAGGCGACAAAAGAAAATCAAAGTTAATCGAATCAAATACCAAAATTCAGATTGGGAGGTGCACAAGGCCCGTAATTAAGTTATTTTTCATATCTTTGTATCTGATAATAGCAGAAGAACGTCAGGTACATGTGTATATCGTGTCACTATTAATGAATTTAAACAATAACACCTTTCAATACAACACACATGTGAATTGCACTTCATTAGAGACAAATAATGAATTCAGTTGTTTCATTCAGCTGTTTCGTCCTTCAAGGATCCGTCAGTGATGCTATGGCCTTACAGTGTGAAACCAAGGAGGCATTTGAGGACTGAAGAACACTAAGTACACGACACATTCTTTACCGTCCCACTAATCCAACCAATTAAAACATGACATTCAAGTTACGGCAAGTCAGTGTTTACCACCTGCAACATCGGACACATGTAGTAGATGATCAAATGTAAACATTTGAAAGGGGAGCAAACTTTCCATACTAGGTATCAATATTAACTCCTTATGAAAAGTAATAGGTGCATTTTTAAGCCATGTATATTTTTTATACTTGAATCACGGACCGCCTGCCTCCTCACGTCAGAGCACATCAAACTTTCCGTCCAGAAAATTATACTAATCTCTATATTGCATATGCTCTACTTTAAAAACAAAACTCAAAATGAATCTGTTGCCATGACAACTGATGATCAAACTGTCCCCAACATACGACGTGGTGCAATTGTTTTGAACCGAATATGTCCGTAAGCCACTGCACTATCATTGAAGTCATGTACTTTTCTATATATATTCTAGACGAAGCCAAGTCGTTAGGTAACCATAGGGCTTGAAAATTATAGTGTAGTGACACATTAGATGGACATTTCTTCTTTCAGTGTCAGAAATATGCTCTGCAATTCCTTTTTTTCAAATTATATGTCTAAATGAGGATAATTCTAATACATATGCCTGATAGTGATGAAATGAGCATGGAACTGAACAGGAAATACGCGTATTATGTCTAAACACCATCCATTCCTATGTACTTAAATATTCCGTCATTATTTAGATATCAGGTGACATTACAGACAGTCTATCACAGCATGGGAATTCCCATACGACGACCACAGGTGTCACATAAACAAGTTGAAAAAATGGACACAAATTTAGTATACCTGACATGCATGATATCATTATATAAAGTTGTTAAATGATTAGAATGAAATATTGATGTTTGAATGGTAGAGAGTGTAACTTTGAGCATAACGTCTTTGCGAACCATTGTCCACGTGGAGCAGTGCAATTTTTTGTCGTTCTTCTGAATAAGACGGTTCTGTTAAACGTAATCTACTTTCCGACGACTTTGCTACTGTTGAATCAACTTTTCAATTACCTGTTCATCTTGTTCTTTGTTTCTGAAGTGAATATTATTTGCTTTTTTTCGTTAACTACAACAACTGTGCTAGCTCGTACTTCACATTTTTGTAATTTAGGTTACATTTGAACTTTTACTGACATATTATCATAAAATTAGTAACGTTCTATAATTATGTTAAGGTACAATTAAAAATTCAGTTTTATCCTTATCAAACATATATCACCTTTAAGAATATGTTTTAACTTTCCAATGAGTGTTTCATGAGAGGGAATGGCCATAACCTCGTCCTTACAGAATGTCCTTTGATACTGTTATAATAAATCCTTATTTCAGCATTTACACAATCTGACGCTTTGTGTGAATCCATTACCATCTCATGTTAAATTGTAATCAATTCATTCAAAGTATAAGATTTCGAAAATATATTCATAATTTTTTATGTAAATTAAAAAAATTAATTAATTTTTCGTTCTTATAAATTGTTTATCATAATCTGGAACTGGGCTAAGTCCGGGTAACGATCATCAGCGACATAAAAGATGTCGGTTGTTGTTGAAAAAATGAGCACCTTGATGTTTTGTTTTTGTTTTATTTTATTCAACGTACGCGACATAATACTAACAAAGGACATTCGTGTGGACAGAGTTATGGGTGGTCTGTACACAAGCGTAGACGTCGGCAGTGAGTAAGGTTACGATTAGAATCGAGAGGACATTTCAACAGCACAGGGAAAATCTACTTAGCAATCTCTACGTAATATCTGGGATTCGTAAGCTCATAACTTCATACATCTAGTTAATCAAACACTAATCGGATAAAACTTGTATTTTAAATGTGATGTATATGTTACATCTAAGATCCCTAGAATATCAACATAACTTTTAAAATATATTCAATTTCCCCTTCTCAAGAGTGATCACGCTCGTCAATATGATACACACATATATATGGACCATGGGCTGGGAATACGTGCCGAACCCCTGTGATCCTTATAACTCAAAATAGTTTCTACTACGAATGCTCCTTTAACAGAACCAAATAATTTCTAATTCCAGCCATGGCGAAAAACAATATCTCTACAATACCTTTGTCAGCATGACATGCTGAAAACTGGAGTACACGTCATAATATGTTATTAATGCCAACTATCAAGACTGTGTTATATCGATACACGTGTGTAATGCGCCAATCAGCTTATTAAATTATTTTGAATTCGTTAAGAAAACTAACTTTGTATTACATGTGTTTTTGTGCCCATAGTTACAAGTATAATTCTTTGTTGGTTCGACTCTACGATGTTAGGTCATTGATACATTACAAGTAATCACGTGACACTTGGCAGCATCTGGCTCGTGTAACGGGGACCCTTGTCACCGGTGACAATAATTTGCTTCATTTCTAAGACACGTAAAATGTACGATTTATAAAGGGTTAGAGGTAGACGGATTAAGGTCGGTTCGCAGTGGTGATGAAACTGTGTTAGAAAGACATTCCAAACACCGGTTGATGTGTTCTAAGAATACTAATCAGAACGAAGCAGCTAATTTGGAGCGAAATGGGTTGTATTGATGACTATTGTGCTTAAAGTGGGAGATAACGTACCGAGATACGACAAGGCGTTGATAGTTTAGGCTGAATTACTACACTTTTTGTGTTGTTGTGTGCAATGGAAACGTACAACTACACCTTATAATGCTAACATGGTGTTTATTATCCATATATCACACCACTATATCGCCTATACATAACCATACCGTGAACATGTTACGACAATTCATTCTACATTTCAATGATTACAAGAATTGATTACTCCATATCTCTCTCCGAATTTGATGTCATTGTTCTAGATTTTTATGTAATTGTTTCAATTATGGTACAAATAAAACTAGAATTAATTAAATATATTACAGATTGGTTTACGTATATCCTACAGTTTATTTTGCTCTTGGTGTACATTTGTACAGGATGTATGTATTTTATACGAAATTATGCCCTATAGTATAGCAGTGTTAGTTTGGTGTTTATAATGAATGTGGTGTTGGTAGCTGTTTACTTCAATCATAAAATCCTCAAACGTTCCTATGTAGCTTGGCTTCGTTATCGCTATATAACTAGATTATGGTACTTTTCGTAATTAAAATTCCTTCGTCAATTTACTGTAGGATTCATTGCTCAAGTGAAAAATATTTTGTCAATCAACACTAGAATTTGAACGTGTGTCTGTCGGTGTCCCTACGTCTCCATGGCTTGTCATTTGTCTTTATAAGCCATGCAAAGACACGTAATTGTCTTTGTTTAAATAACGAACAACTATCTGTCACTGATATCAACAGTAGGTAATCTGTGAAACCGACTGGTGTAAGAATGTTTCCGTTAAAGACTACGGTCCATATTTCGTTTTTAAGTTATCTTGCTACTATTAAACCACGAACGTATGTATTAACTTCAACGAAAACAATTCACACCATCAATTTATGAACACAAGAAATGTATAAGTCTTTAGGTGTACTCTTAGTCTAGTTTTTAATGACGAAAAATTTGTAAAGAGTTTCATAAAATTTCCTGATGAAATGAAAGCTGATATCAAATTCATTTTACACTATATCAATATTTTTTCAAAGATATTACGAAAAGGGACTTTTCAATAAGTCACGCCAAGTTGCCTCCTTTTGTGTCTCATTATATAATTTACAAGCGTATGACATCATTGTATTACCATTTTTTTTAGGTCACGAAAGGTGATATTATCTAAAATTGCACAAAGGACACATTAATGTCCAAAGTGTCTTTACAAATTAGAATTAGATATGGTAGAGCCAAATAATCAATTAAACTGCATCATACAGCTGTTTTGTCCTTCTATGTCTCGCCAGTGATACTAGAGTCTAAATTTTAAAAGCTATTAGGGAATATCCAAAGCGCACTTGCTTCATATTTCAAGTTTCATGTGTCTGATAATTTCAAAAGAGCGTCAAGTATTCTGACCGTGCCACTTTTCAAATGAATTAAATAGAGGCATGTGGTTACACAAACCTCGGGGACTACAAAATCCACCATTAGTGTCTACCACAAGCTATCTCTAAGATTGTACAAAAAGGCACACAAGTGAATAGCGCCTTTCAATACAAATTTAGAATTAGATCAAGTGGAGCCAAATAACCAATTAAACTGTATCCTACAGCTGTTTATTCCGTCTAGGACTTACGTCAGTGATGCTAAAGACCTAAGGAATATAGTGTATTCAATGACAATCGAGAGAAAAGAAGACATAAAACTCATTCTCCCTTTTTCATGCATGACACCAATCCTAGTCTTTAATCTTCAGTATCTGCTCTTAAATTTGTACCAAAAGGTGCTATTAACATATGTGTCTTTTCTGCAATCTGCTTCCTCTTCACTGATGCTTTATTTTCAATCTTTACAGCTATTTGGTGATAAGATTTTCGTGAATCTTGTGCTGTATCTGTATAAAGAAAACAATAAGGAGAAAAATATCAACATGTTGTTGTAGCAGCAGCAAAGTTTTAAATTAAGATTTTCCCAGTGATATCATTTAATGAGTACAGGCAATCGCGCCTAGCTTTTCCGAATGCAAGGAATAAATATGAAACTAATTTCCTCATAAACAAAGTTATGTAACACGTGGATGCGTGATATTGTAATAAAACCGAAAGAAATTGGGTTACGGATATAGCCTGATAATTAAATAATTATTATGATGCGACTTCTTAATTAATCTAGGGCGATGTATCATTGCAACTTGAAACTAACCAACTCACATGTTAATCAAATTGAAATTAAAACTTTTTTTGTAAAAAAATTCTATAGAGAATTTGAACCTGTATTTGTCTGCAAGGTCACAAACAGATACCTGCAGCTTCCATCTTCTGCTTTGGTTACATTTCAGCAGCTCGCGGGTTTATAAATAAATGGCAACAAGGCATATCAGGTTCTGCAATATATTTGAATAGGAAAGAATGCCCAAAAGGAACAGCTCGTACTGTAATATGAGATATTTTATTCATTTTAACAGTTCATTTACTTTTCCATTAATCTGAACCACTTTTCTACTCATTGAAACAATACCTTTCTTTGTCTAAAATTATGGTGAAATATTTAATATCAACTTTATTTCATTCATAAGCATATTTCAAGAAATCGATCTGGATTCGGATAAAGTATTCCACACTTATGTAAAATCCGTCTAAAGCAAGAAACACATTCATTTGTATGGGGGATGGTGATGTTGTATGCATATAAAACAATATTAATAGAAAATTGGAAAGTAAGGTATGGAGGAGTGGGAAGGGACAGTTGCCAAGCATGCCACTGCAATGCTTCACTTAAATAGTTATCTTTGTTTCAACAAAGGAGCCAAAATCTCGGACGCTCCTCTAGTAACAGACATTGTTTTTCACATTACATTATCACAACAATATTATGACTTTCTTTTTTTTTCACAGTTGATGCTCTTATGTGTGTCCAGTGTAGCACCATGGTTCAGAAAGGGAGACAAGCCTGTCTTACCGGAAATGTAATTCCAACCAATTGCACAAACGTAAACCAAACTTCCTGTATTAAATACGAGGGTGTTCTCAATGGAAGTAAGTGTTTGGAGGTGGTCACAACATTAAATAGCCTATGTAACTTTAAATGAAACAGACAATGCCTACAAGACGCATTATTCGTGTTCTCTACCACTGATAAAAAGATGTGTAAAACCTCTTCTCAATTGGAACATTTTTTTGGGGGAGGAGGGGTGTGTGTGTGTGGGGGGGGGGAGAGATCTATTGGTATATTTAATATACTGTTGGGTGGTTTGGCAAATAATTTCATTTTCTTGTTTAGACAACTCTCATGATTTCCAAATAGTAGAAGATGCATGTCCTGATGGATGATATAATTAAGATCGCGATACAATTGATCATTTATTTAATAAAAAAATATGTATAGCATTTTCAACAGGATATCTACACTAACTTTTTCTATAATTTATCAATTTGCATGAAATAAACCTTGATTAAGAGTACTAGACCTGTCTCTTAATCTAGCGTGCTAGATGTCATATTTCTGTCCCCAATTAGATAGTAGAGAGGAATTTCTATATCTCTAAAGTTACGAAGGGAGTTTTGAAAGGTTGAATATAATACACCTTGTCTGATTTCATTGCCTAACTGGTTCCTCGGTCGGATTGTACAGTGAAAGGAGGACTAACTTGTGAGTCGCACACGGACACAGAATAATCGTAGTCATTTTGAAGGTTATAGTGTGAATTTTCTTAGACTTAAGGTACAATAAGAACTGTTAGGAAAGCAGGTGTTCGATTTTTTTGTAGTTTTGTACAAAAGCAGTAATTTTCTTCTTGTCACGTGTCGTCTATGTAAACATGCTTCTAATCTCGGTTGTCCCGTAATCCGCGAGCAGTCTCTAGCTAAAATTTCTTTAGTTTGTCTGCAGTAGGCTGAATAGCAATATATTTTGTATATAGTGTCTATTTTCTCAGTACTTTCTTGATCTATATATGTTTGTAATCTTCATATATATGGAGGAAATAAAGATATCTATCTATGTATCTGCAGTAGGCACGCCATCCTATACCTCGCAATAATATTCTAGCAATAGAACAGTATATTTTTATATTCTATATAATGTTTGTCGATTTATCATGTATTTCAACTTGGGCATAACACAAATCTGCTTTAACATTTTTTTTTCTTTCCTTTTTTTTTTTTTACAAAAAAACGTCAGTAGGATATGCTCATTTACAATTTTCGTCTAATGAAACTCACGGGTGTCTATTATAATTTACAAACTATACGCTTCCAATATTGAATTTAATATCTACCATCAAGTCTAATTAAGGGTTATGAATAATTAGTGACCCTGTTTCTGTAGGATTGTTTTTTACTAACCATTTTCCCGCCTAATTTTGAATCTTTTCTAAATCACCATTAATAATAATAGAGACGTGGTCTAGAAGACGTGATAATGTTAATTTTCCAATTCCCCTATTACAAAAACATTTTACAATTCATAGTATAATGCCTTGATATCAATGTACATTTGTGGTGTACACTGCGGTCAATGCAGTAGAGCATGGACAACAAATTACATAAATACTACTCGGTAAAAGCTCTGATATTTGTAGTGTTTTCCAAAGCTGAACTAGCTTAAATACAGATTCCCCATCAACCTTTCCAGTTATCATGTTAGGTGTTAGATTGATGGTGATTGGGTCCAATGAAACACCACCACAGAAAATGCTCAGTAATTCTTTTCTTTTTTGTTCAATATATTTTTTAGTGAAGTTCGTGTTCCGAGATTGTGACCATGGTGACTCCGCGGATCAGTGCGACGAGCGGGAAATAGCAGACGAGAAAGTGAGCACATGCACGTACAGATGTTTCCGAGACGGCTGTAATGTCGCCACAATTTCCATAAACGATCCATTCGTCAGCGTGGTGTCCATTACTAGCTCATTGCTGTGGACGTTAATGTATCTGAACTGAACGAAAATCGGTCTTAATCTCGCTCAGGGACGCTATAGATGATTGATGAGGGAGATTTCGATAAAATCCATTCCAACAGACAGCCTTTGGATTATAATCAAGTTTATGTCTCAAAAGTTTGAGAAAAAATTGGGTTAAAATTTCAAGTGCAATTCATGACACGGATTGAAAATATCCCTAAGGACACACCTACCAGTTTACATAATGTGTGGTTTCAGTTTTTTTATGTCCTATAAATGAAGTTGTTTTGATAATTAGTATATTTGAATGTGAATGTAGGGCACCAGTTATACGTAAACGTACGAAATAGATTGATGTTCTGTGTTACAGTAACTGCACTTTTCTATCGGAATTTTCATTTTAAAATATATCATGATTTTTCTCCAATAGACCTTTAATATCTAAGTGATTTTAGTAACGTTTACTTATGGTACATACTGACCTATGGCATTGTGATTTCATATAGAGGACTTTTAATAAGTTTTCATTTCACAATTTGTCTTTATGCCGTTTTAAATAGCGAGTCCCTGGCAACTTATAATACATCTATCACGTGACAAAAGTTTATATGTTAAACATTTACGACATTGCTTATTAGTGTATTATTGAACTTAACAGATGCGCAGAATAATAAATTAGTGCAACCAAATTCAATATTTCCAACTGAACAGAATAAATAATTGAAATTTTGTTTATAACAATGGTTTCAACATGAAAGGAGCTTAAAAACACCGCTAAGGTTTTGTAGGCAAACTTATCTAAATTCAATTATTCTGATTTAAAATTTTTAATGTTGCATTTTTTCTATACTTTGGTAGGAGGTATACGGCATTGTTAGACAGTAATCTTCAAATGCATTTTTGTAGTATATTTTATTTGTGATTTCTGAAAATTGAAAACATAAAGCATTTTTGGAGGGGTCATTTTTTATCAAAATTTCATGGTGCATACGTTAAAAATCACCTTTTGATTATATAAGAAAATAGGAACCTCCTTGATTCTATCTATTGCTTCAAGGAGACTTTCTGAAAGTAGTTTCAAGTATTATTGAAACAACAAGAAAAAAGTTAATGTAATCAAAATCAAAACTCAAATTCAATACAACTATGGTAAAATATGAACAGAAGAAAAATGTGCATGCAGATATGTATAAAGATGATAAGGCGAGTAAGCCTGTTCTGCTTCATCGACGACACTACTCCGCCATGTACATCTTGGTGAATCCAAGTCAGTAATGTCACGTTCTCAAATCAGAATAAGATCTGAGAAATAAATTAGCTCTTCTCAAACAATAGCGACAGTTTCGATTTTCTCAGGGCCTCATCATACATAAAGAAGCCAAAATAATGTGTCCATGTTTCCTTGGAGAGTAGTATACATACATTCACACACGAACAAAATATATAGGCATGTTTGGTTGTTTTGAAATTGATAACGAGACAGTACTTTGTATCTTGTATATATCAAATCGATCTATTAACCGAATTTAAATGGTTTTTTTTCTGTAGATTATGGTTAACTGATCGAGACGATTTGAATGGGAGAGGTTTTTTTTAGGGCAAAAATCCTTTCCTTAGCGTTGTTACCTTAGCATTATTCTGAAAATTTCAATTTAACAATGAAATCTTTCTAATAGGTTAAAATCCGTGCTGGTGGACCGAAGATGTAAACTATGCTGTTAGTGTTTATTTCATCGAAAGTTACATAAAAACGTTGATGTTACGGTAGAGAAAAAGAAGACAATATTTCACCTGCCTTATCGAGATTAAAGCTCAGATCATATCTACAAGTGATGTCCATTTCACTCCGTTTCTAACGGATTTATTTGTTTTTCCATCTAGTGTGGTTTCCTCGGTGTTGTAAAACTTTTTTGTAATATGGATTTGTCCTATTTAAAAACCTGTATATTTGGTACAAACCGTTCGTTATATGTATGTGTTCGGTTATTACAGGTTTCACTGTAAATATTGTGTACACCTTTGTTTTGGATTGTGTTAACTTTGTGTTACAATAGAGCCTTGTTACTCCAGCCTCGGGAAATTACATCTCTCCAACAAATTTTATGGGATAAATTGTCCTGCTTTTTATACATGACAATGTTGTTACACAGCTCTTGTGTTTGGATTTCCGAGACTCTATTTACGAGTGCAGGATTCGTAATTGATTGTACCCTTTCTCTCTATGTACGTAAATTTCTCGGACTGCGGCAAGTCTACCTCTAGTGCGACCAAGGATGGGCAAGCTGGAAAAGAGTTGTCTAGACATCAAATTTGAAGGACAAAAAATTTAAAAAGATAACAAAAGGGGATGGGAAGGAAAAACGGACATGAGGACGAGAAATTTTTCGTGACCTGAGCAAGAATTTGGTTTGTTGAAATTCGACATGAGGACGAGAAATTTTTCGTGACATGAGCAAGAATTTGGTTTGTTGAAATTCGTCCTCTCGTAACAATTGTCGTCCTTTCTTCATATGCATGCATGATATTCATTTATATTGAAATCATTGAATGACTTCCATATGTCCAATTATCTTAATTTTGCACTGTAAATAAAATTTCTTTTTAAAATGTCGTGTGTTTTAACTGTGATGTATAAAAAGAAAAAGAGACACATTAATTTGACATGAAGACGGCGGCGGATATGTCAAGGATATTGGGGGAGTGGGCTTTGCCAGAAAAACCCTCACCCCTTTCCCCCGATCAGCCAATCAGCGCCCCTCCCCCCTTATCTCATCTTTGCAGTGTCTATGATAACCTGCTCAAATCATATATAAATACTGTAGTAAGTATAGATACAGACATCCAGCCGGGGACTAAATGAAAAATGAAGTATGTTGGTTTTTGTGAGGTGTGCTCAATACTTTTCAGTAATTAACAACGGACCTGGTGCAAAACGTACAACTAATAGGGCTTATTGATAAGTTATCAGCCTTTCATTTGAGAGGGTTTTCAGTTCTACTATGCCCTGACTATTTTAGGCTGTGTACCCGAAGACTGATGTCATTTAGTCAGTTTATGTCGAAGAGGTAGCTCTCTAACGCAATGCAAGTGCTTTTTGCAAAATTGACAAAATCGCTGAAAGAGCATTGATTCAATATTTGCATAAGAAAGGTCTAGCACATAAGGATATCCATACCGATATGGTAACAACACTATGGAATGATGCCCTTCATATGCTACAGGGAAAAGGTGGGTGGCGAAAGTTAAGCTTGGCAGACAGAGCCTTGGGGATGACATCGTCCTGGAACCTGGCACTGTTGCAACATCAGTAATGGTCAATAAAGTCCATGATATTGTTATGGCTGACAGGCGAGTTACAAAGCGACACATACCCGGTACAATTTGGATTTCACAGGAAATAGTACATTCCATTCTTACGGAAGATCTTGCAATGAGAAAGCTCTCAGTCCATTGGGTACCAAGACTTCAGACCGTTAATCAGAAGCACACCAGGCGGACTTTGTCGCGCGCTAATACGAACCTTTTAGAGGTAGATCCTGCTAACTTTCTGCATAGGTTTATGACCAAGGATGAAACATAGGACATCATTTCATCCCAGAGGCTAAACAACAGTCTAAACAGTGGAAGCACCCTGATTCACCCCCGCCAAAGAAGGCAAAAACTGTTCCATCATCTGGAAAGGTCATGGCCTCAGTTTTCTTGGATGCTGACGGTATTCTGATGGTAGATTATCCGCAAAAGGGACAAACAAAACAAAAGCACATATCATTTATCATTTCTTAGGCAGTTAAGAGAAGATATCAAACTCAAGCACCGCGAAAAACTCAGAAAAGGTGTGTCGTTGAATCAGGACAATATTCCTGTTCAGAAGTCTGTCATTGCTATGGCTGCCATTAACTGCGGTTTTGAATTGATTGAGGATCCACCTTATCGCCTGATCTCGCTCCATAAGACTTTTGTCTATTTCCGAAATTTAAAAAGGTCATTTCTGGTACCCACATTCGGTCAGATGATGACATTGTACATAATGGCATAGAGGCCCTTAAACATTGGTGGCAAAAATGTATAGATACTGAAGTGAATTATTGAAAAAAATAATGCAATATGTCAAACCCTTGGATATGAAGCTCACAACTTATCAATCGGCTCTCGTACAAGCATAAATGAATGTAAACCGTGAGCTTCTTGAGTTTTTTTATATGTCTAAGGGCCATAACTCTGGAAAAAAGATATTTCAACCGGAATAATACATCAGCTTGACCTGTATCTTATCATTATACAAATACATACCAAAATTCAACTCAATTACTTCATATACAGTATATTAAATGAACGGAAACCAAATTATGCCGAAGTGATGACGGAACGACAGCGAAGGGCGACGGCGGGATATAACACTAACAGATAGTAATTGAATTCGGAGATAACGACCCTCTATCTAGTCTTTACCGCATCTATTTGAAAATAAAATTGGGAATAAACTTCAATGTTTGTCAACGGAGAACAGTTTGAATGACACTGTCTTGGGAGTTATAGACACACGTTTCCGTTAATACCGACATACATTTCAAAAATAAGGTGCGATGATCTATATTTCTAAGACACTTCTATGTGAAAAAAAGGGTTATCAGACTCATTGCAATTTTGAAATTGCTGACGAAGTGTAGATGTCTTTGACAGTCAAAGCCCATATTAGGTATACTGGCGTCGTTCTAAACGTCACATTACATTTATGCACAAAGTAAAGAATAACTTTTTTTCTTTTGTTTTTATAAAACAGAAAAAAACACTTTTTGAAATGCTGATCTGGAGGCGTTGGTTTGCCTTCCTTGTAAGGCTGCTGGCAAAAATGACTAAAGCCAATTAAAAATGGCATTTCTCCGTTCAACCTTAGAAATATGCTACGCTTTTGTTTTTTTGTAATTAAATGTCTAAATAAGGATTTTTCTTCTATATGTGCTTGCTGTGATGAAATAGACTTGGTAATTGAATAGAAAAAAATACACTTTATTGTCTTTATCTAAAAATTCTGCCACTCCTTCATCGGCTATATTTAGATTAGCTCAGCATAAAAATATCCCATTCGACAACCACGTGTGTCATGTTAGTAAGTTGGACACAAATTACGTTTAAGTCGGAGTAAAGACATACAAGTGCATAGTGCCGTTCTATAAAATGGTACCAAGAAAAAAAAATTAGTTTTCGTGTCTGAATGGTTCGTCTAAAAAGAAGTGATCCCTTTTGCCACCTCCTATACCTGCCAACGACTTTACTAACGTAGAAGCGACTTTTCTGACGCTCACTAACCTGTTAACTGTGTTCTTTGTTTCTTAACTGACTCGGATTTAGAAAAGACAATCTCTTCCAACGAGTCAGTAATCTGGCACCGTCAGTCGCCTGTTTTATGTTCGTAAATTACAACAAACTGTCGTATCACTCTGAACATTAATACAGAACCAGTGACCAACATTTGTTTTATAATAACAACACTCCTAGCAAAGATACTGGGTACAATATTGGGACGTACATTTGATCGTTTTCATATGCAAAACAAAACATGATCTATGTTATATACAAAGATTGTTGATCAAACAGACAATTTTCAAAACAAATTGTGAAGGAGACGTAAACCTATATAGTAATGGCAATAGAAAGATGCACCTATGATTTGTCATATCAGTATTTTTTTCAGATTTGTTTTTTATTGTCATGATGATCAGTTGTGGAATTGGGTACACGTTATAACAACATTATTTAAATCCTTTTCCAGAACAAATAACGATCACACCATTTGGCACAACAGAGGGGTCATGAATCTATAATATTATACATATTGGAAGGTTACAAAATCGAATGTCATGGGAAAGTGGATGTGTGGGTAGAAAATGCCAAAAACATTGAAGTCAGGAGAAAAAGGAATGTCGGTCTCCCATTTGGGACCATTGAGGGATTATTCGGTGTCCTCAAAGCATGAAGTGCTGAAGCATATATATAGGCAAACTAATATTACACCCGGGAAGTCGGTGGCGCTGTTCAAATGTTATTGCCTAGATGAATGTATTAGAAAAAACACTTATTTGGCCTTTGACCTTTGTTCTTGAGAACTGTACCAAGATGAAGTAGTAAATGTACTTGAACTTTCTCGATAGGATGTGAAATAATATGTAGTCACCCGCTCGACAATGAAGATTTTACCTGGGTACTCCTGTTCCTTAACATAGTAAAGCCTTTCTCGAGCTTCCATCCAGGCAAATGTATAACAATGATTCCATTTTTATATAAACGATGCTAATAGAAACAAGGATCTTAGGTGATGAATTAAAAAGAAATAAAAATGAAACAACACAAATTTTCGCTTTCCGAACATACCAGGGGGGACTTTTTCAGTGAACTTTAATGTCCTTGCAAGACCTATCGTCACAGAAGATTTCGTGTAGAAAAATAAAACACAAAGAAGAAAATGTTCACTGAGGAGAAGACACGGAAGAAAACGCCAAAGGCTGCATGAGTCCACTCTTAGTCACCTCCTACAAACAATCAGTGGAATACGGCACAGCCTTTTATTGGGCTCTCTGATGTCCCTTAAAGAGAGGTTATCGGCGAAAGCGAACCCGATCTGAGAGGGGAGGCTCATCATTACAGCAGATATTTTCTCCTTCTCCTGCACGGGTATAAGGGGACAGTTCTGTATAACGTAAAGTTCTCGTTTTTAATAACGTATTAAGAGCGACGCCCGATGGAAGACAAAAATTGATTGAACTTGTTTTTACTAATGCTAATCAGTTAAAATCAAAAGAAACGGAAGTAAAAACCTTAATCACAATTACAAAACATCAGAACAATGGATAGCAGAGCCTTTAAGGAGGCAATGACAACTGTGTGGCTTTTTCACCTACGGCATAAAAAGTTGATTGAATACATAATTGTATGATTTACGTTGATTCGTATTGGAGGCACCAGGGGATTTTGCTGTTTACATTAATCATGAATTCATTTATTGTTTTTAAGGGGGAAATTATCCTAAGAATCAATAAAGAAAATGTTGCTGAGATGATTCAGTCCTCGCGGTATCTAGGGCTGAAACAGTAGAAATAGATGAGAAGGGTACACTGACAAACGTCTCAGCTGGCAAGGATATACTGACAAACGTCTCAGCTGACAAGGGTACACTGACAAAAGTCTCAGCTGACAAGGATACACTGACAAACGTCTCAGCTGACAAGGGTACACTGACAAACGTCTCAGCTAACAAGGATATACTGACAAACGTCTCAGCTAACAAGGATATACTGACAAACCTCTCAGCTAACAAGGATACACTGACAAACGTCTCAGCTGACAAGGATACACTGACAAACGTCTCAGCTGACAAGGGTACACTGACAAAAGTCTCAGCTGACAAGGATACACTGACAACATTCTCAGCTGACAAGGATACACTGACAAACGTCTCAGTTGACAAGGATAAACTGACAAACGTCTCAGCTGACAAGGATACACTGACAACAGTCTCAGCTGACAAGGATACACTGACAACAGTCTCAGCTGACAAGGATACACTGACAAACGTCTCAGTTGACAAGGGTACACTGATAAACGTCTCAGCTGACATGGGTACACTGACAAACATCTCAGCTGACATGGATACACTGACAAACGTCTCAGCTGACAAGGATACACTGACAAACATCTCAGCTGACAAGGATACACTGACAAACGTCTCTTAGGTTAACCAGGTATTACCGGCACCAATTCAAATACAAGGAGACGTAATATTGTTCTAGGAGATCATACAAAGCAATAATGACATTTCTTTTTTATCAGATTCAAATGCAAAGGTTGGGCAATCGTAAAAAAGTGTTCTGGGCTACGGTTTCCTTGTTTGATGACGACGCACAGCATTTGGGGCACCAGGTCAGAACCAGCAGCAGGTCGATTACGAAATGACACAATGTGTTTGAGAAAACTAATCTTATTTATAAACTCAAGCATGAAGAAAGCATATATAATTATGTGAAATGGTTTTTACTCCATTTAAGTGATGTTACAAATATGAAACTCGCATGTGACGGTGTGTGTGCGTTATAGTCACGCAGTATTCACTGTAAGGTTCGGAATGTTAACACATCCTACAACCACAAGTTGGTGACGTCTTACGATTGTGACGTAAATAAAACGGTATGTTTCGCGTGCTCCCGCTTCTCCGTATCATCAAGGATAAACGAACATATATATACACCTAAACAGAAGTAAAACTGAAGGCTGGTCTGAATTAAACGGAAATAATTAGCATGGCTCAATTAATTATCAAAGTCCAATTAAGTGTAAACTATAGGTGAAAATCTGAATCAGACAAAAATGCGCCGATATAAGTTATGAAAACTGATGTACTTGGAGAAAAATTTCATTTTTTTTTCAAATCAGCCACCTGTATAGACAAATTATTGTGATCTACAGATGATTTCCGTCATTCCGATTTATCTTGACCACCGGTGGGGCTAGGGAATAGTAACCACTCGAGTAAAGCATTCGACAGGGAGATGATTATCAAATGAGGATATTTTTGTGAGGCTGTTCTTATGATGAAAGACGGCCTTTGATAGCACGTGTTTTGATCAGAAATGTATTTCATTATCGTTTACTAAGAAGATTTCTGATACAGCAGAATCTATAAAACGTATGTATACAAGGTCATTTGATAACTCTTTAATCAAAACATGTTTAACTAATGGAACAGTTTTCTGGTTTCTAAAATGAAGTGATGTAAAATCGTATATAGTTTCCTAACGTTGAGTGCCACCAGAGGGAAATGGTGCTTGGGATAGCATTAAAATATTTTGACAAAAAATATATATATTATGTAATTGATAAAATATATCATATAAGATATAAATGATATATACATATCATTCATATTCAATGAAATTACTATTATCCCAAAATAATTTTAAAATGTAGAGCACGTGTTTGATGAATCATCAAGTACATTTATAATTGATAATTACGGTGACTTACACGCATATCTGATGTTTCGTTTTTGTTGAGCGAAAAAAAAAAGAAAGTTGGAAGCAAAAATTTGGTAAATCTCACAAACCTCCTTCCTACGCAAGAAAAGTTAGGATTCCTTTCACCTGACATATCAGCTTCTGCCTCCACCGCTGTAGTTACATAGTTACATGGCAACTTTTATCATTAAAACAGGGACGGTTTGAAAGTGAAGTACACTACTTGTCATCGTTAACTATGGCTGATCACAGCTGTGACGACTTAAGGAGCTACAATTCTTCACATCTTTCTCTAAGTACACGTCAGATTCTGATTCATATCTATATTATCTGTATTCTTATTGTTATCAATTCTATATAACGCAAGTTATAATTCTTGACCATATTACTTTACAGAATACTTAAAACAGAAACATTTAAACCCCCACCCCATGTGACTGGCTATCCACAGAGGTCACGGCTTGGTTATCTGTTTGAGAAGCACGGTTACCTCTGCACTGACGTACAGATGTTGTCGCAAGCACATAGAGACGTACCGTTCCTACGGTAACCTGAGTCATAGGGAACAAGGATGTACCTTTACAATGATAAACTGAGTCACAGGGACCGTCGGACGAAACATTACTACGACAAACTGAGTCAGAGGGACCGACGGACGTACCATTACTACGACAAATTGAGTCACAGGGACCGACGGACGAAACATTACTACGACAAACTGAGTTACAGGGACCGACGGACGTAACATTACTACGACAAACTGAGTCACAGGGACCGACGGACGTACCATTACTACGACAAACTGAGTCAGAGGGACCGACGGACGTACCATTACTACGACAAATTGAGTCACAGGGACCGACGGACGAAACATTACTACGACAAACTGAGTTACAGGGACCGACGGACGTAACATTACTACGACAAACTGAGTCACAGGGACCGACGGACGTACCATTACTACGACAAACTGAGTCAGAGGGACCGACGGACGTACCATTACTACGACAAACTGAGTCACAGGGACCGACGGACGTACAAAAGACGCAGTAGAGATGTTTCCCGACTTGCTAAGAGTCCCACATCATACACTGGGTATAGGTCATATCCTTATATCAGCTACAGATTTGTAAAATAGATTTCGCATACGGAAAAGCATTTTTGTTTGGGAACATTCCTATCAGGCCGCTGCAGCTTTTCATTCTTTCAAAATTAGGAAAAATGATTGCAGCAATTGATGACCTTAAACCGCACATAAATAAAGTATTGCGTGGATCAGAATGAAAAACTCCGAGCCGACCAGTTATCATTATCACGTGATTTAATGATCTCTGTCAATGGAAGTCTTTTCTATAAACAAATAATGTTATTTCTGCACCGCTTTACAATGTTGATTTAGTTGTATTTCGGGGACAAGTTGTGTACTGCTGGTAAATGCTTTTACTCATCAGAACAGGAACTGTTGATGGTGAAAATTCTGTAACCGCTCTAATGGAAAAACGTCATCAAACATTTAAATGATTATCGGGAGTTTTATAACTTTTGTTACTATTCCGAACTGGCTTCCATATAAAGCAAACGTTGTCAAGCCACAGAATCTCTTGCGTTGGGAAACGTATTTTTTTTTTAAATGCGGAACCCATAAATGGACTGTGTCTGCTTTCGTCCTTTTGTATAATCACTGACTAATATATATATATATTTATATCAATTAACTTGGAACTATTTATCATTAATGTGCAACGTTCCCAAGATCTTAGTTTGAAACTCTTCTGGAAAGAAGATAGATAAGTAAATGTATCCTCGAACCCCTAACTGATTTCATACGCGTCGACAGAATACCAAATATACGGTGTTCGCGCTTCCAATACCAGATGACTTCCTCCCAATATATACACAGACCCAATCGTCTAATGTCCCAACGACTACGGTTATGTTATTGAACTATGTAATATACATCATTGGCAGAAATAAGGAGCACTTTTTTCAAGACGGGGAGTTTGTGGTGGGTGGAAGATGGCAGGGCGTACAGAGAAGTAGAGACATAAGTATGCTGCAATCACAAAAGGTTTAAACGTGAAACTACAATTACCATTGTTACGATACAAGGGCTGATTGATAAGTTTTGAGCCTCAAATTCAAGGCTTTGACTTTTGGCGGACATATGGCATTATTTTCAACGTAGTCTACTTCAGTGTCTATACACTAGTGCCCCGTTTAAAGAAGTTCTTTTCTTGACCGTTCAGAAAGTCCCCCACTGCCTGTGCGACGCCATCATCTGACCGAAAGTGGAAACAGATGAAAGTGCGATGGAGCAAAATCAGGCAAATAAGGTGGATGCTTAATCAGTTCAAAGCCACAATCGTTAATGGCAGTCATGGCTACGACAGACTTGTAAACAAGGGCATTGTCCTAGTGGACGACACACTTT
This sequence comes from Ylistrum balloti, assembly GCF_031769215.1. Lineage (NCBI taxonomy): Eukaryota > Metazoa > Mollusca > Bivalvia > Pectinida > Pectinidae > Ylistrum > Ylistrum balloti. The sequence goes on along the minus strand of NW_026782733.1, from coordinate 753,610 downwards.
TACTGAGTTTTCCGTGGCGCTTGAACTTAATGATGCATAATATGTGTCATTGACTGTTTGTCCATTTGCAGATAATCTACCATCAGCATCCAAGAAAACCGAGGCCATAACCTTTCCAGATGATGAAAAAGTCTTAGCCTTATTTGGCGGGAGTGAACCTGGGGGCTTCTCTTGTTTAGACAGCTGTTTGGCCTCTGAGTCACAAACCTCTGCAGAGAGTAAGCAGGATCTGCCTCTAAAAGGTTCAGATTAGCACGCGACGAAGTCCGCCTAGTGTACCTCTGATCAAATGTCAGTGGTCTTAGACGTCAACGGGCTTCGAGCTTTCTCGTTGCAAGATCTTCCTCAAGAATGGAGTCTACTCTTTCCTGTGAAATCCCAACTATACTGTCTATATATCTCTCTGCAACTCGCTTGTCAGTCATAACAATATCAGGGACTTTATTGGCCATTTCTGGGTTTGCAACAGTGAAGGCCCACCAGGACGGGCGTCATCGCCAAGGCTCTGCCTGCCACGCATTAATTTTCCCCAGCTACCTTTTCACTGTAGCTTATGAAGGGGCATCATTCCCTATTGTTGCTACCATACCAGTATAGATATCCATAGACGCTAGACCTTTCTTATGCAAATATTGAATCACTGTTCTTTCAGCGACTTGGTCCAATTTGCAAAAGTCACTTGCCTTGTTTACTTTGCTACCTCTCCTATATATAGTGAAGAAATTACCACAGTCTTACATGTACACATAAACTGCAAAGGCATCCCAACAGGTACACCAGTTTTAAATAAATAACCCCTTGCAACATACATGTGTACGTAAGTTAATGAACCGACAGACCAAATACATTGTAGAAATGGAATTTTCGACCATTTCAATGTGGTTTTACTACATGTAGGCGTGAATTGTGGATGTGAATGTGAAAACAGCCATTTTATGACGTCACAATACCGATGACGTAACAATTACATTGTGTTATAATTGATACCCATAATGCTTGCTTTCCATAACGACAGTTTAGCATTTGCTGAATTGACCGACAGCTCTTTTTGTCTGTTCACTTCAACCGAGAAAATGATTACGACAAAACACAAACGACTATTTCATGACCCGGAATATTTTCGTGGCATCCATCTAAAGAAAACTATCAAAGATAAATGCAAGGTTATCGGCGAGACGACAACGTACTATGGTAATGCTGGGTCAGTCCAGGTTTTGTCTCCTATCCCAGGATCTCCTCTACCTGACATTGAGGTGAACACTTACCAAATGCGCACAGACTGTGCGGATAGATCATCTCTGGTCGGGTTAAACCATAAAGGTTGGTAATACATTTTAGGATAAGTTACCATAATGCTGAATGGTTAACCTTATATAAGATGTCCGTGCAGCAAATAACTTTCCTAACATTCATTTATTTTTATCCACCCGTCCATCCATCCATCTTGTAATAATAAATAATCAGTCTGTTTGTCTGTCAGTCCCTCTGTCAGTCTGTCTGTCTACCTAGCATTTCAATTACATTATTACTTCATCTGTGCGTGTTTTTTTTTTCAGAAAATGTTGGTAAAATGCCAATCAAGAAATCTGCCAAGAGAGTAAGCTTCTCTTTACCGCTAATAAACAATTTGTCGACAACTGCTGTACTTTCAACCAGGTTGACAAGCGAGAAAAAGAGGATTGAACCGTCAACAGAGGGACGAAAACCAGTACACCTGCATACAAGTAGCTTCCGAACTATTAGTGACAGAAAACAGAAACCAAAACGAAAGCTGAATAAAGGATCCATCGAAACGGTTAAAGAGATTCCAAATGTTAGCTTGCTCAACCCCCGGGGAGCCACAAGAAATCACAAATTTGCTCGAGTCCTACCAAAGGTATACAACGTCAAGCTCCCGTCTCTTCGAATCCGCGGCATGGTTGTGAATTAAAGTATCCAAGAAAAAGGACATTTGACTTGTTTCCTGGGTTTGGTCCTTGAGAACGTCGCTAGATGATAGGTTATGTTAAGTTGGACCGAAAATTTAGTAATAAATTCGCTTTATTTGAAATAAAACATTCAACATTTATCCAACGGCTTTTTGCTTTGTGTTAAAAATTGAACATTTTGTTATAGATGTTTATAAGTTTTGACAAATTATTGACATTTCATTATGACAAGTTTTAGGGATATAGCTTCATGTTTACAAATAGATATTCTGTTTGTACATGTTCATTACAGTAGTACAATTTGATATATATTTTAGTGTAAAGGGGCTGAGTAGTTGGGGGCGTGTACATGTATGTAGTGCTAAATAGAAAACTTCTGTCCAAACTACAGTGTAAAACAACACAAGGCTGCATGACAAGACGCCGTACAAGGTCCGTCTAGCCAATTGGGGTTCCATGTGGAAGACTTTGTTCGTCATCTAGCCTACGTGAATGATATCACAGACAAAATACTCAACAAAGCCCTTTATGAATGATTAAAAAATTTATTATAGAACAGCGCATACTCTTAACATAACCAGAAAGATTCCGAAAACTTGCCAACCTTTGAGTACAGACAGGACATGTAACATATTCATGAAAGCACTGGAAATGCAATGAATATAGGAACTAGAAATCAACGTAAACCCGTTCAAACAGAGAGCACTCAAACCCGTCCACACGAACACCTTCAATATTAAGGTTGTTAACATTAGAATCAATCTTCCAAATGATGTGCTAAACTCCCCTATCGTACAGTACCTTCAAGTTCAGGACAGATCATCGTCTGAGGCCAGATGATTTACCTGATGTACGTGAGCCTGAGAACTATCTAAGGAGTGATGCATAATACGAGTATGTACCATTGATTGTTTGTCCCTTTTGCAGATAATCTACCATCATAATGCTATCAGGCCATAATCTTTTCCAGTCGATGGAGTGAACCAAAGTTCGTCCATTGTTTAGACTGGACAAAGTCCTCCTGGTGTGCTTCTGGTCAACTGTCAGTAGTCTCGGTACCCTACGGGCTGAGAGCTTTCTCATTGTAAGATTTTCCGTAAGAATGGAATGTTTGTTATATGATATGTGTAAAGGGCATGAGTTATGAAAACACCCTGCCCCTGGTGGGGTTCGAACTAGCGACTTTTCTGTCCCTCGCCGGATTCTCTACTGCTCGACCAAAGGGAAATTCCCACTGTGCGAGGGTAGTATGGTGACATGTATCTTCAACTTCTACATATGTATATGGAAATCTTACTTGAGTTCCAATTCACAAGAAACTTGTTAAACGATCCCTCAGACGAAATTTTGGGTGGAAGAGTTCAACTTTCTAGCATGTACCACATATATGAATTAATAAGAAAATAAAAGGGTCTTTTTCTTTATGTTTTTGTCTGGGGTGAAACATTACACAGAAATTCATATAAAGATAGGCTTCAATGTTGGCATAATTTAATACTGGAAATGTTTCAGATATTCCAAAAGTCTCTATGTAGCCCTGTTGTATCGCTGATTGTCGACCTTCAGACTAAGCAGGCAGAATACCAGATACAGGCCATGGTTTCACTATCAAAACCATCACTCCAATGAACCTTGTATTCTGTGTTCTTTTATCTGAAATTATTCATGATCCGAACATGGATCCATATTGACGACAAAAAAAATTTCATTTTCGATATTGATTTGAAGAGAGAAGCTTAGAAACGTAAAGAATTAAATAAAATCCTGAAGTGAATTGAATTTCTCGTCTAAAATTATTGGAGGGAGGGAAGGGGAGTCGAGCGGTACAAAAGAGAGGGAAATATTATTGACCTCAACTTCTGAAGCAAGAATCCTACCACGGAATTAACGGACTTTTATTGCAACCCTTTTTCGAATAATCTAGTAACTTATTTGTTCGCCTTAAACTGCTTAAAGGGAAAGTCACTAATACAAGTACTTAAAGTAACTGCATGTTTGTTTTTTGGTATCAAGACAAAGTGAAATGTAAGTTTACTAAAACCATTTTTTTTCTGTCACCCAAGAAAGTTTTGTCTACAGTACCTTGATATCTAATCAATACTTTTCTGATCGTTACTATGACATTCCTTGACACCCTTCTAGTTACGAAAGATGACGGCGCTATCAAAGTATTGGTCTACAGGAAAGAAGACGACCGCAGACCAAGCTGGGCGTTGTACAAACTTTGCTCAGAAAATGTGAAACTGTTGTCACAGAAGAACAAATCAAGAAGAAAACAAATCTCTTCCATAGCGTATGAAGATGTGTTGATATCGTGATTGGGCAATCCAAAAATTAACGAATTTGGGGAAAAGAAAAAACAAAACGAAAGGACAGGTAGTCATCCCTGACATCAAAGGCCTGTCAGACACCATTTAGAGGACTTACCATGGTCGTGGTATGCGATAGCCATAAAACCTCACGACTCTCCGAAATATCCTAGTCCATCCTAAGGATGAAACACACACAGAGAACGTCGCAGAATGCGTATACAAAAATAGAATGCATGAACTGCCACGCGTCTTATATCTGAGTTAATTACATACACCAAAATGATATCATTGACAGGGAAAATTCCAAAATAGTCGATAGGGAATGACCTTTTCAGGCAGCTGGTCAAGGAGACTATATCTGGATACCCCGCAGTGGGCCAGTACTAGACAGGGACGTGGGGACCTCAGTCTCTCACAAATCTATGACCAAGTATTTAAAAATAAAGCGTAGCCTAATCGGCTACAGTACAACGTGTTTCCATTTTGTGTACTTTTTTCACCGTCTTATTACACTGGATTATAGTAAAACCGAAAAGTCGGTCGATTCCTTACCATCTCATACACTACGTACATCAGTGTTAGTACGCTTCACATCGGTCAATTTGCCGTGTAGTCATCGGAATGTCGCACACAAATTGTCTACTGGGTGTGTTTTAAGAACTTCCATTCTACTACAAAGGTGTTCCCTTCTGAAAATAACTGTGCAACAAGGACTGCAAGTCGAACAGCATGAAAACGAGGTCAAGAAGGAAAATATTTCCGTTTCATTACTCTATGTTTTTGTTTGATTTTTCATATAGGAAACTACCGATGTTTGGAGATAAATTTCACGTCCGTACATGAACACTGCATGATTATTTCAAACACATCGACACCATTCGCAACTCGGAGCAAATTGTGACATTTTAGCTTCCACTTCAGCAACCCCGGGGTTGGGAGGGGTGTTGTATACGGTGGCACCTCCAACTTTACTACTTTCTACTTAATCTTTTAGAGAATAAGAAATTGTGAAGCAAACAACTGTGTATTCCTAGACTGGCCTAATTAATGCAACACAGAATACAATTGCAGTAAAGAATTCTATAAAGACTGAATTTTTGAATGTATGAAGACGGTTTGTGGCTGACTTTAATGTATATATGAATATACTATGAGATAAGGACAAAATGCCAAGATGTTGGGTCTATATTTGGAGGAAATTATTATTCATAGATCACCATACATGGTATCAAAAAAGTGTTACGGCTTAAATGAGTTTTCAAATTTGCTAGATCAAATGTAAATAATCAAATCTTGTATGGTATTTTAATCATTATTCGCCTTTTTTCCTAGCCACATTTGGATGACCCACTATGATGTAAAGAGATATGTCATCTAATAAGTTTATCATTACAACTAAGATCGATAATAATAAACAGGAAATAAGAGGTCAAAGTATTGACCCTTGGTTTACAGCTGTCATGACATCTTAAATCTGAAAATTTCCCACATGTTCCACAGAGAAAAGATTTATTATTTCATTAATGTAACTCCCACCACTTAAACATACCTGATGTACAACACTTCCATATCAACCGTATGTATAGACTTAGCTGGACTTCCATTGTGTAGTGATTGGATAACAAGACTTCACTAATGGTTGCCATCTTTAATTTGACAAAGGTTGATTAAGACCAGCTGTGGATCATATACAACTCATTTGTGGAAATAATGTAATGGTGTAAAGGTGGGATCATGGCAGCCATCTTGAATGTCCTGATATGGCCTAGATTGTCAAATGGTGGCCTTGTTAATTAGAGAACTCATCCAACTTCCAAACAAAAGTCTCCTTTGCCTGTACACCACTTAATACTGTAAGTCTTGTCTGGAGAAATTAACATGATAAGATTGTCAATATGGCTTCCGTGGTGGCCATACTTGATCTGGTATGGGTTTGAATTTGGTTTAGGTTTAAATCTGAACTATGTCCTACTCACAAGTGGAATTCCTTCTGGGTTTTATCACCCATCTTTTAGAAGTAATGCTGATAAAATTGTATACAGGTTTACACATGGATGAGGGATGTCAAATCATGACAGCTCTTTTGGTCCTTGACCAATAGAGATAACAAAAATAGAAAATCGATTACTATAATTATAAAATAGTTTATTTTTAATGGATTTTTGTTTCCATAACATCATTTTAACATTGTTCACCGACAGCTGTTTAGGGTGCTTCTATACATACATTCAGATTCATACATCATGCACATTGGAATACTGACCATTTAACACAGCGACCTTAAAGGCCCTACACAAACAGGTGCTGACTGACAACTATATCTCTTAGCAAAGCTATTACACAATGCCAACCATTATCATGATATGCTATGTCATCTGGTGCACATCCAACATGAATGCTGGCCGGAGTAAAGATGTATTGACAGTTTTGATATTAATTCAATAGAATAAAAAACAATATTAGAGTGAGACATGTACTCGGGACCATTTCCATAGGTATCAGGCTGTACCTCCAATATATTAGTATTGTACAAATATCTGTTTTGGGAGAATTTCCACAAAACAAGTTTCTTTTTCATTAAAGCATCGGATCAAATTTATGACATATCTATTAATAAAAAAAATATTCACAGCTAGTTTAAAATATGTCTTTAAACCCTTGAGATATACACATCAGCTTTTGTATCTTGGACAGCATGGCAACTCCTAATACTAAACCATGATACATGTAGTAACCTATGGTGATAGTACCATGGTAATGAACGCCAGCAATTTATCAACACTTAATAAAGGATTAATGTTGGAGATAACAGGCAATTTTACTCAACAGTTTCAAACAGAAGAACAAACATCCAGAGGAAAAAACTTAACTTCATAAGCAATGTTTAACATTTGGAGATTCAAGAAAGAAAGAGTTATTTCCCTTATATGCAGAAACATCACCAGACCTATGATGTCAAGGTCTCTTGTCATAACTATAAGTTAAGTTATAGGACCAGGCAAATAACCACTGAACTTCGTACAAGCAAGCAATATTTATCTAATATTCCATTATTATTGTGAACACATTCTTCTCAGCTAAACAGTTTTTTAAATTTGAAAATTCATAAAAGAAAACCCAGAACTTTTCATTCATCAAACACGACTTTCAAATACAAAGAGGCTTTTTTTAAAAAAAAAAGTGGAATTTGTGAAAGACACAGTGAAGAAAACAATGAGAATTCAACAAAAGACAAATACAACTGAACTGAATTTGAAATGATCTGGGGATGAAAATTTGATGAAGTGAAAATACTGACAATTTACACAGGGACATAGGGAGTAAGAGTCCTATGGCAGGCTAAAATTAAGAAGTCTGTCTGATTTATACTCTTCTATTACCTGACAGCTCTATTACATACAAAGTTTCAATGGGGTAAATATCAGTTTAAAGAGTTGTTTTAGTGGTATTCATAGCTAGTATGAATGCAAACAGAAAGCAGTTCAATACTGACACTGTTCATGTAATAATGATTCAAATAATTGTATTGAATTAAGGATGTATTATGAAAGTGACGAAATAATGTTTTCTGTTGCACGTAGGATTCATCATTGTACTAATCTAAAGCAAAAGTTAATATATGTTCAGTTTGTATCTCTTTTGAAAAATTTCCATCAATAGAAAATTAAATTAATTAAAAATTTAGCTTATGGATAAACAAGTGTACATCTCAATGAAATTTTAAAAGGTACTAACAAGTCTAAAATAGGATATTAAACACTGGTGACAGAGTCCTGTAGTTATAAACACATCATACAACGTGTACAAGATAGATGTCGTAATATCATAATACATTAATAGTTAGACTGAAGTCTGACATAAAGCCTAATGTTTCAACATAGACCTGATCAGTTCAGAATTTATATAAACCTTCCCCTTCCAAAGAATAACTGAATCAAGTCTTCCCAATTTTTGTGCCTCTCTGGTCTGAAATATTAAGAATAATGCTTAAAAGATAATTCATACATGGAAAAATATACAGTGAAAAATATGTATGTAAACATAATTCTGAACAGCAGATTTCCTAGGGTAAAGTCAAGCCCCATTATCACAGGTTGGGGGGCATTAGTTTATAGATAGAAAAAATACACAGTTCTTGTTAAGCCTTCATATTCTTTTCATTCATTTAAATGCATTTGATTTTTCCTAATCTTAATTCTCTAAAACACAATCAGCACAATTTTGATCAAGGCTATAAACAAAGCATTTTCAAAAATTCATCGAACAAACCTTTTTCCTATTAGTTACACAGTATTTAGGAATGGGAACTGTTTCTATAATCACAGATAATACAATGAAACACTGCAAATCAGAGCTATCACTGTCTCCTCTTTCATGATAATCTGAAGGCCTAAATAAAACTGTTTACACAAGAAGATGGACTTTCATCTAATCATGATCCAAAGCAAGAATACTTGTAAGCTTTAGCAGCTGACACACTATACACCCTTTTTTTAAACATGTGCTTGTTATATGGAATGTTCTCTAATTACAAATTACCATCAAAGTTAATCACAAAATTAACAATGCCATGCACTGTAATCTCATTATAACACAGCTACAGATTTTTATGACGATATTCATGGATTATTAAGAATTTTATATATATTTTAAATAAATAATACACATATATTTGTTATAACATTGTTTTGATTTTATTTTTGAAGACAACATATATCTGTATTATCATTACTGCAGGTTTAAAGTAAGCTTAAAGTTTAATGTTATCAAATTGATAGTAATAACCTTATTTATCGTATAATAATCCATGGGGATCAACATATAGATTCATTATCTGGGGTAGGTTTACTGAAGACAATGTTATCACATTTGTTTGTGATTCTACTGAGTAGCAGTATATATGGGTGGACTTATTACCAGACATTGGCTTGTTGCCAGATAAATATGGTTACGAGATGCATGTAGCTTCTTCCATTCTAGTATCAAAAATCTGAGACAGATTCCATATTGTCATACGTTTTCAACCTGTACCTGTGTGTATCTACTTTTATATACTATAATAATTACTCATCTAAAAACACTGACTTAATATCATTTTGAAGACAATCAAACTATATATTCAATAATTAAACTGTTGTATTTGTCTTGAAGACAAATTTACGGAGAGAAAAACATTTACAGAGAGAAAAACAACATTTACAGAGAGGAAAACTATTGGTACAATGTGGAGGATTCAACAACATTAAAATTGATACCGATCAATATCTACATTTCTCTTCTTTAAACTTGTCACATCCAAATTTACCTTCAGGCAATATATTGACCTCAAATACTTTCCACAGAAGTAGCTATGATTCCTTGTCAGGAAACTATAAGTACCACTAACCACTTGTTTTGATAGAAGTATTCTAAATACCAAACAGAGGTATACAGAGGCCCTTAAAAATTAGTAGACAACTGAAAGACAAACAAGAAGAGCATCACCTCCTGAGGCCAGGTAGGTCAATAACAGCTGTAGAGGAAAGTAACATACACTAATGGCCTACCTGGCCTCAGAGGTTGGTGCTCTTCTTTTATATTTTTATCCAACAAGACATGCTGTAGAAGGTTATTTTTTATGGACTCTATTTTTCACAATTTTTGAGAATATAGAAGCATTGGAAAAACGATATATTATGAATAGAGAAAACTGCATTCTATTTCCATACAAAAGTGTTCTCTTTGTTGCAAACTTTCAGTCAAATGGCAAAAACATAAACCACCAAAGCAACCCTTGCAATAACTCTGTCTTGGTCAGCTATCAATATAATCCCAATTATAAACCAATATAATTCACTGCAGGCTGAAGTAAAGTTATATTCAGTTTAATATGTAACAGTATTACTGAAATCTTCAGATATTATGATACAAATAATAAGACATTTACAGGAATGATAAAACTGTACATAAAACAGATGAAATAAGCACATGGTACAAAATTGACAAATAAACACATACTTTATACATGTTAACAAGTTGTTTTGGAAAAATTATTTACTCTTGGAATAAAAATTGAATTGATATGTTTGATGAGATGTACTTTGACAAGACATCTACAAATAACCATTTATACAATAGACCATGATGTTACACATGGACACAATAACATAAAATTATTTTTCCAGTAATAACCTGATAAAAATGATAATAAATAAAACAAATTGATACAGAAAAGAACATGAAATGTTTAAATTGATATCCAGAATGCACAGATAATGCTTCTCTACACTTAATCATATTTTGTATTCAAAACTAAATAAAACAAAATTTAGTACTAGATATTCAAATTTAGATATTATCATTACTTTCAAGGTAAATTAACAATAAAGAAAGTTTTGTAACATTTCAATTTGAATTTTTAAGTCTTTTTTTCATCCCAAAATCAAACATGAATTCAAAGTTGTGTTCAACATTTTTTCTGCACAGTAGTAACCATTACAGTTTATCTGAAAAAATTATCTAGAAGAATCAATAACAGAATTCAATAAAAATATAAGCCTCTCTTAGTTCAGTCACCAGTAACTCCTCACAACAAAGTTTTATACGGAATGTTTGTAAGTTTAAAAACTGTAATTTTAAAAAGCTTTCAATCTCCGAAGGTTTTACACATAGAATACAAGACGTTTAACAATTTTACTTCAATCAGAAATATCAGTTCAAAGCTTTAAAGTTTTAGAAGAGGACAAAAGACAACTTTGACAATTTCATCCAGTAACATTATCTTACTAATGATATTTATGATATTCACATGAAACATCTATAAGTTAGAATATTAATATAAGAATTAAAAATCTGGTGCTTAAAATGTGAATAAAACATAAAAACTTTGTAATGAAAACTTACTGTATCAAAAAATTTATTTATCACTTGAATCGAACTTTTCCTGTCAATGAAATGTAACTATCTTTACAGGTTTACTATCTGTAGCAAAATAAAACATTCCAGATAAGGTGTCTTATCATATACAAGGTACAATTCTGATGATAAATTAACATCCCCTTGCGGGAGAGTAGAGAGTTTCTCCTGAGAAAATGTAGTTCATGTGGGCATGCATTCTATTTTATATGGATATTTAGCTCAAGATTGTCACTAAACATGAATTATTCCACCAGTGAAAAGCTGTTATACTGATGAAGAACCACCATATAAGTTCAGTATTACCAAAGGTTACTGGTATGACATATATAAGTGATTTTTTTTACCTGAGTAATGTTCTATTAACTTTAAGAGACCAAAACCACAGAAGGGAGTAGTAACTGATATGGAGACTTTATATGAAGTTCTGAATTGTCATACACTATCCCTGAGAATTTTGAAATTTTTAATATAAATTTTCTCATACAGATGAACAATAAAATGCCATCTTTTATTGTCAAATGTGTGAGAAAAGAGTGTTCTTAACCAATTAACAAAGTTATGGTATCTTGTGTTAGATAGATGCTTATTCCACTATCATGCACAACCCAGAGACACAACTTATATTAAATGAGGCATACTGAAGAACAGAGATATAGAATTTGATGACATTTCTACTGTACAAAAAATTAGCTGGGCTTATTACCAGACATGGGCTTATTACTAAGCAGATATGTTTATCATTACATATTGTAATGGTTACAAATATCATCTATAGAGATATAAATATGTATGTATTTAGAAATCACAACACAGATAATTCATACACAGTGAAAACAAATTAATGTGACTACATATATAAGGATATTACATGGAATTAAAATATCTATTGCACCTTGTTGAAATCGTTCCGAGTTTACTCATGTCATGAAGATAGTATTATATCTATAATGTTGTGATATCATTTATGATATGTGTATTGCATTGTAATTAACAATATTTTCCACGTCAGAGAACAAAGATATATTATTCTACCCCACCAGACAGAGATATCCACACTTCTGATGAGTGTAAGATATCTCTATCTTATCCTGGCAAGACAACCTGCACGCACAGGAAGTGACTGTTCTGCTTCGTGTAATTTGTTGATAAAATTTTGTTTTATGACATGTTGGGGTCAGTTTGGGTGATTGACATCATTAACAATTGTCATCCATGCCTCAAAAGCAAATGAATATACTGATGGTTATGATGTGTATTAATTTGCTTATTCATTTACAATGGGGAAAAAGGGTAGAAAAAGGATAATTTCCTACGTTGAGGATAGGACAGAGAAATCTCTGCCCTCGTCCAATACTCGAAGCTTACACAATCAAGATTATCAACCCATGTTAACAAAAATTGATTCTTCCTGTCAATATAGTAACTCTACACCTAGTTATAAGGACTATTCCAGTAAAACATCTACTTGACCCCAGGACTGCAATATAAATCCTTTCTATCTGTGGTTAAATTTACTGCCTATTACTTCTAATGATCAATTAAATTCTGTGTGTGGTACCCGTCAGTAAAACCTGGAGTCCTGGGGTAAGATAGATGTTTTACTGTAATAACCCTAAGTGTTATTATAGTAAAATGTTCATCTTAGTCTCTAAAATGTTTTCTTATACTTTTGTTTATTAGATTACTGTCAAATCATATAATTTTGTGGGGCTTAAATTTTTCCAAAAATAACATTTTCGTTGTTACTTGATTTCGTGGATGAATCTTACTCATAAAATCTGATAATACTAAATCGTTGTCAAGTTTTATCTGATTATCATGGACATAAATTTGTGGACTTAAAGTACCTAGCAATTGAAAAATTAGAGAAAAAAAAAAAAAAAAGAGAAAAATAACTACCTTGAGAAAATTAATATTACAATTACTATACTTATTTCACTACAATGAAAAATTTTCATACCAAGTATTAAATATTTTAAAATTCCAAGAATTAATTATCTTGTATCATTTTGTTAAAGATAACAAGAGGACAGATATCTATTTGCAGTTGAACTTGACCTAGCACTAACTGTCAAGCTAGCTACTACCATATATTTAAGTCTCTCATCCTTCATACACACAACATACAGGTTTTAGAAAATTTGGCCACCTGGGAATAATTCTATTTTACAATTTTCTGTACACATTTTTACACACTCTCATTACATTTAAAGTGGACGACATCACAGAGTTGTCATCATTTTCCCTGCATGGCATCATTCACAGAATATGATATCACATTATCTTTCAGTGCACAACATCACTGTACAGAGCAGGACAGTAACTTTACACTACATTACTGTAGAGTTCAGTACATTCAGAGATCACAAGTGACCACAAATAATGACAAAGAGGTTTGTCCAAAATCATTTCACAGACTGTAGTCACTTTTTAAGAATACTGACTTCCAGGTACATTTCCCTTCCTTCCAATGATCTTCGGTAGCCCGAAACCCTCTATGGGTGAAAACATCCAGCACACAGGCATCCCTCTTAAATATATATAGATCTTTGTTCCACAACAATTGATGAAAATAATCAGTTTGCCAAGACTGGATTTCCTTTATATGCTTATAATTATTTAACTGATTCAAATATTTCAAACATTGCCCATAACACATCTTTTCGGTCCAACTTTAGAACAAAGCTGCAGATCAACAATTATCCTCAGTCGAAATTCAATTTCAATTCAATTCGACATTCTCACTCGATATCATGTGTCAATAAGGATCAGTTCAATCTTCATCATCTCACAGTAATTTAGATTCGAAATATTCTGTACATTTATTTTGCACATAATTCAGACACACTTTGACACACTTCTGAAACACAACTGTTGAGTTTACTCCCCCCGAGATTGTTTGGCATGTCGCCTTTGGCATGGGAGAGTGATGAAGAATTTGAGTTTGTATGTAATCACATTCACAATTCAGAGCTATGCTCAGTTAAGCATGAAAGAAAAATCTTTAAATGCTTTTTTTCTCTTCTATCTTATCGCATTTACACAATCTTTGCATAATTTGATTTAAAATGATGGTTCATGACAAGAATGTAAGAGTATAAAAATATGATATGACAACACTTTTGGTATTGTTCACACAATTGTAGTCATATTCTGTAGAAAAACTTACAAAATATATATTTATGCTTTTCCTGCATGATTTGTTCCTAGAAAACCAATAATGAAGGCACGAAAGTTCACAAAAGCATGCATCATCAAAATCTAAATGAACACATACGATAGGCTGACACTCGGTAAAGTTGCTATAGTGTTCCTGAAATTTTTATATATCTATATATAATGTTGAAGGAAGAAATTCCAGGAATTGGTAAATCTTTACACCGAGATACCATGTTGTACCTCATGTTGTGTGTTAAATACTAAACAAAGTGATTGGAAGTCTTTGTTTTGTGGACGAATATACACTATCAAGATTTCCCAAAACTCTAATATGAGAGATCAGGAAATCCTTAAGATTGTCTTACATTAAATTCACACACTGTGAATCCACATCATACAAATGAGGAGAATCCTGGAAGTGGAGCACGTGAGCCTGCAGCATTGTTTATTATCATCTGTCCGCCCGTCAGACTGAGGGCGTAGTGACTACTCTCCGCCTCACTGTCTGTGTAGGTATAGGCGTTATAGTGACTTGTCTGGGGTAGATTATGGTCCTGTGAGTTCTGTCGCCATGACCGTCGTGCCAGGTCATTCACATAAGGATTGGCTGTGAATGGTGGGGGTGGAGGAGAGGATGGAGGAGGAGGTAATTTGTCACTGTCATCGCTCTCTTCGTCACTTGGCTGCAAATAAATATTTCAAGATCAGCAGGGACAAGAAAGTAACCTACTGCCATTTTTCCACTTTTCAATGAGAGTGTAATTATCCTATAATTTAAGAAGAGAAAGTATGTAATAAAAGGTGAATTCATGTTAAAGAACATATTTTGTCAATGAGAGAACAAAATAATTCAAGAAATACAACCGCAACTTACTAATTCAATGTTGTTTGAATCACTAAATTATAGATATGGAATCAAATGTTACATTTGACATACCAGCACTAGTACATACTAGATGTGTCTGATCTAATATTGAGCTTGACCTGAGGGTTACCTGCACAATGTGTGGCAGATGTAACCAAAAATGGAAGAGAGACCTTTATATAATTGACTCCTTAAATCAATTCAAATCAACTTCATGTTTCATATCATTAAACTACCTATGCTATATAAAAGTTGACTTTGACCTTTGTCTTGAGTGTTAATCAACTGAGATTTTGTTCACTTTCACTTAACATACCTTCAGCACATCAATATGAAATGTTTCCCAGCTGAGTGAAAGAAGAAAAATTTCACCTGGATCAGAATGTGTTTTTCAAGATAAAAAGGTAGTGGCAATTTTAAGAATGACTGGACAAACCCAGAAGACCCTACTGCACATCGACATATGACAGTGCTTCATCATGTTAGATCTGCTGAAATAAAAGTCCTGACTATCTATCTAAAAATCTATAGGACACCCATGTCTTTGATACATGGCCTAATGTATCCAAGATAGAGTCACTTACTGATGAAGAGTCGCCAAAGTTGGATGGTTTTTCAGTGATACTACTGCCATCATCATCATCATCATCTGGTAAAGCACTCTTGGCTGTGGCTCCATCATCATAGTCAGAGTATGTGACACTTGCAGGGCTTGGTCTGGGTGGGGCCCTAACATTCAAAATAATCATCACATGTGTTAATAATTGATATTTGTCATCAAATTTTCAAATAAAGAGTAGAAGTGAAATACTTTTAACTTCATATGGATCATAAAATAGGTATTATGAATCTACTAATTACCTTCCATATATTCCTGCAGTTCTTGCATTGCCATTTCTGGCACCCATACTTCTACGATTTGACCGTCTCATCTCCATGGTAGCAAAGCCACCTTCCTCAGTGTCCAGGGATTCTAGGTTGGTTGTGGACACTGCAGCAGTAGGAGTAGGTTTCTTCTTGTCTGTGAAGAGAACAACAAAGTCACAGTGTAATCTAAGGGACACAACTCCAGAACAAAATGCACTACCTCATCAACAAAACGAAAGTGCTCTCACAAGTGCTCTCAGGAATTGATCGTGAATTGATCGTGAACATCTTCAATGGGGACAACATTTATAAGATCAGTAAAATCAGAAAAGAATTTATTTCTAATGAAACTATAGATATAATACTTTTTCAAAGAGGTTCAAATTTTCACATCTGTTGAATGACATCTCATTTAATGGTGACAAAACTTTGAAGAAATTCTTTATAAACATACAGTTCCAAGCTACACACCTTTCTTTCCTCTGCGAGCAACCAGACAAAGACAGGAAATGATCAGCAGGATGACAATAAGTCCAGAAAGGGCCATGATGACAGCAAACCACCACTCATAATGGAATGCCTTTTGTACGACAAGTGGTGCTGTAATATAGATGGTTTATCAACTACCCATACCAGTACATGTATACATCATTTACAACAGAATGCCAGATTACCCTGGTTCACTCAGAATTGTTTTTTAATTATTATTTTTTACAAGGCGTATATTCTGGTTTTCAAAAGCAATGAAATGTGATGGCAATATATCTGAATTTGCACATGATCATAATTCACTTTAATATCAATTTTTGCATCAGTAACTAATTTAATCATACTTTCACTATTGAAGTCATTTAAAATTAGCCAGCTCAATATTCACCATGCAGTCTATGTAAAAATAAGTCAATAGCCAGAGAAATACTATCACATGTATATAGTAACTATATTATAAATTGTTATATATCTAAATGAAAACAATAGGTAATATACTGTTACTTACCCCAAGCTTTTGCTATGATTGCCAACCTCAGTGGTAGCAGCCATAGCATAATGCTTTATTACTGATGTGCCATATAGGGGGTGAAGTAGAGGGTGAGAAACATGAGTATATAGTTTTGGTATATTTGTTTATTATTACCTCGCAGGAACATGTCGCAGGAAAAAAATACACGCTTGTGTCCATTTTTCAGTCAATAGAATAGAGGTTCTCAAAACAAAACGAGTAAAGTATCTGATTGTGATGTTTCGATGACTACAAGGTCACCTTCATCTGACAAATGAAAAGTGTGGAGTGAACCAGCACTGACATACAAAGTGTACGAGATGGCAGTATGTTACAAACAAACTAGACCAAGGGTCTGGTACATGTAGCATTAGGCTTACCTATAACCTCTGAGGGGACACTAGCATGACTGATGCCAATCCAGTTGAAAGCCCTGATTCTGAACTGGCATCCATCATCAGAACACACAGTAGGGAAAGGAAAGCGAGCTTCTGTGACATTTGTAGTAGTCTGGTATACTGGTGCTGTCTCCCAATACTGTCTTTCTATAAAAACACAATTTTCAACATTTTGAAGAGAGTATTTTAAACATGTTGATGTCATTATACTTTAAACATGTGAATGTTACTACATTTATCCTGCATTAAGACTAGTCAGCTGACACAAGGGTAAGGAGTGGAACTATTACACAATAATGAAATAGCAGTTACAATAATTGCCGTTTGTACTTAACAGAGAAAAAAATGAATGAGCTTTCTATCAAATATGGACATATTGCTCAAAAATCAACATCTTTCAACCATACATTGAAATCACTGATAAGTGATTAGTGACAACTGGAGAGGCATAATAAATTCTTTCCCACTCAAAAGATATAACTTACTTTTATGATGTGTAATGTGAAACTTGTACAAGCAATCAAAGTACAGCTCTATTTCTAAATTATATGTCCCACACTCTGACAATTATAAGATGTAATACTCTTAAGGGCACTTCACCATCTGAGGAAATGTTACTGTGATATTTACCAACTTGCTATCACAAATATTCATTCAGCACATAGGTTTGTCATTCAATCACAAATTACAATAAAATATTAAAGGGGTTTTATAAAATCTAAGTTCTGTGCAATTTTGTCCACTTTGACTCAAGTGATGACTGAGTCCTCATCCCACCTCCTTGCCCAACATTAAAAATAAAAACAAAAACAAACTGTTAGATTGACTAAATATATAAAAACAAATTTTGAGTCAAAAATATACCAAATTTAGATGCTGACTGGAAAAGAAATTTATTAAACAAGATTTATTATTGGTCCACTATCACCACCAGAAAATTGATTTCAAATCTTTTCTTTTCTGTACTAATTTTGGTCGTGCAAACTACAATTTACCTTAAAACAAAATTCAGGTAATAGAATTCCTAATTTCTGAAAAAATGAGTTGAACACAACTTCACCTTTATGTCACTTTTAAAGGAGTTCCTGAACTTTGATTGTTTCTCCTCCTTCAAAATTTCCATAAAAACAACACATACATTTTCATATGAACATATTTTTTATAAACCAATTTTATACCTAAATATTAGATCAGTATGTGTGTTGCATGATGACAACATACTAAATACTTACTGGTGCTTTTGGCCTCTACACGGTAGCCCATAATATCGGAGTCTCCACGTGTACCTCCCGACCAACTAAGCAACACAGTGCCGTCACCAGTCATCTCAACAGATGGTCTATTTGGACGCCCTGGTGAACCTGAAATAGAAAAGAATCATTTAAGACGTGTGCACTGTTGTTCGGTATTTCTTTCTTTGTCCTTTTTTCAATATTGGCAAACCATCATTTTAATTAATTCAGTTTTCTTAAATAGATATCTTGATGTGAGAGAAAGGGCATCAACATGAAATTTAGGTCAAGGGGTTAAGTTATAGATCCGCTATTGGCAATCATTGATAGAAAAATTTCAAATGACTGCATAAGTACAGATGATATATATCACTTTTATCAGAGAATGTGATAATCCTTGAGAGCAAGCTCTAAAAATCATGTCCATCGAATTGTTCCAAGCCCAGATTATTCAAATATCAAGTACATGTGAATGTTTATGTTAACCTTACTTCAGACATACAATATGATACGACTTCGTAAAACAAGAGCTGAAACATCTTAAAAGATCACACATACCAGGCTGTGGTCCCATGGTAACCTTGCCCACACGTTCCGGCCCAAACCCAATGGATGTTCTTGCTTTAACGCTGAAGAAGTAGGTACCATTCTCTTCTACTTTGTCGATTATTACATAATGCTTTGAGCCGCTCACTGTCAACTTTACAAGTCGACTCTCTGTCAAATAAAAAAAAGTAAATTTCAATTCTGTACGCTGTACATATTAATATGCATTCAGCTAATGGCTTTCAGCCTTAGTGGTACACTAGCATTTCTGTATTAGAACTCTACTGTGCATGTTAAAATCATTGATATGTGAGGTCCTTAATACCCCACTTAGGCACCCAAACACATTTGTGAGTCATTCATCTGCATCATTACTTTTTCAATTTTTAACTGCTTCTTTTTTCCTGGACATATGCACCAGCTCTAGTTACATTTACATTCTGACACAGACAAAACTACTGAGAGTGGATCTTTCCAGCACTACTCCTGTTTGGATGATATAGGTGTGTATAAAACTATTGCCTACCTTCATTAGAATGTTGTAGGGAGTATGTCAACTCGTAGCCAATGATGACACCATTAGGTTGTGTGGGCGGTGACCAAGAGACATTCAGAGATGTCAGGGTAATGTTTGTGAACAAGATGTAAGCAGGAATCTCTGGGACTGGAATTAAAATGAAAACTTTCTATAAATAGATAAAAAAAGTCTGGAAAACTTTTGTACGGCCACCGCTGCTGCCGCCGCCGAGTGACGACGGACAAAGTGATCCCTAAGTGTCCGCCAGTTCTGCAGGCGACACAATAATTGGACTGAGACTGCACACAGCATTTTCAAACTAAAGCATTTGAAAAGACATCAATACTTCATTTATGGAGACCAAGCTGCTTTCATTCAGTGTATCCTTGGCAACAATACCAATTATGGAATATGATTTAACATAATCTACATGCAAGTTTTCTACAACCTTAAACTCTATGAAGTGGATATTACTTCATCAATTTAAGCAATGAAATGTCTACCAAATCAATTTCCAGATGCTCTAATACATACATCCCTCCAGGGTGCGTCCGTAGATGATATCACTCCTGGGTCCTTCTCCAGCCAGATTATAGGCTTGTACAGTTACAGAGTAGTTAGCGAAGATCTGGAGTCCTTGAAGTAGCGCTTGTTTCTCTCGGACGATGATCTGTACATTTGAGGATGGCCCATCTGTGGTTCTCCAGTACTGAATCTGTGTAAGATAAACTCTATAGTGACTCTCTTTGAAAATCAAAACAAAAAGAAATTTTATATATTATGTATCAAAAAGGAACTGAAATACTTAATACTAATTAATGTATATTGAACATTCCTTTCATCAATAGAAAAGACAAAAAACCTTAAATAGTTTTGATATATCGCAAACATTTGGAACATAATTTTGAGTATTTAGTACATTTATTACTTTATTATTGTTTTGCAAACTCCAAATAATTAGGGTAGTGGCGATGCTTGATTGAAACATTCGCTTTCTTACTAAATTCTCAGATACACACTCAGCAAAAATTCTTAGTCCTCTACTTTTAAACATAATTAAAATACAGACTGTTATTCATAATATTATGAGTTGGCTTACCTTGTATCCAGACAGGTCCCCATTTTGTTTGTCAGGAGGTGGTGGTTGCCAGATTACCATTAATTCCGTTGAGTTTTCAGCTTGGATCAAAATGTTGGTAGGAGCTGCAGCCGGAGCTAGAAAGAGAATCCACAATAATTTTTTATGTTATCACATGTTTATAAACAGGCGGCCAAAATGATGACAACTCTGACCTCCTTTATTCAAAAATTTATTTATGTATTACATACTTAAAATATTATTAAAAAACAATTACTTTTTTGGGGCTAATCCAGAGATGATGGATGTAATTATAGACAACGAAAGAATGACATTTTCATAGTGACAACCATACATACCTGCCTCCCCTACATACACAATAGTAGGAGTACTTGGCGGACCATTTCCCTTGCTGTTAAAGGCTATAACACGGATCTCATAGTTTACGTCTTTTGTGAGCTGGTCCAGAATCATACTGTACTGGCGATAATCAACCTGTGCTTCCACATAGCTGTTCATGTCCACCTGTTTGTACTGGATTATGTAGCCCAGCAGGACACCATTCCAGGTTTGAACAGGAGGTTGCTGGAAAATTAGTTTTAGTAGTGTTAGCTAATAGCTGTTCTAAAGCTGATGAAATGTCAAAATATTAATTCAAGACTTACAAGAAAAAGATAATTTTTGAACCAACAGAAATTAATTATTTTCCTGCTCCTAGGTCAACATATTTCAGTAATGCATTTTAACTTTTAACACCTACCTGCCATGATACTCTGACAGAGATGGTTGTTAGTGGTACCACAACCAGATTCTGAGGAGCTCCTTCTGGTACTGAAAAGATAACAGGTTATTAAGGCTTGTAATGTATACTCTATTACATAGATATTGCTCATTGGTTAAAGAAATATTTTTCATTTTTGTTTAAGAAATGTTGATAAATACCCATTTAATTATCCAAACTTCTCAAATACGGTGCTTTCTTTTGTAACATATTCTACTGTCAGATAAGAATATCTGGTTTAAAAGCAAAAAGAAAAAGTCTAAAAAAATTTAATGTCACTCCTACCAAATCTAACTAGACACTTACTGGCTTCCAAGGTCATAACTGGTAAAGATTCATCACTGAATGGACTCATTCCTACATCATTCGTGGCTGCCACTCTGAACCGATATTGAGTGTTAGGATGCAGACTAAAATATCAAGTAACAATGGGATCAAATCCTGTAATTATTGTACACAGACAAATCTTATTTTAAAAAATCACCAAAACATTCATTTCTTTTCACAAAATATGAAATATCATGAAAAAATCAACTCCATTTTTTTCAATTATGGCATTCCCTTAATATGTAAATCAATGTTCAAAATGGAATTAACATTTGGAAGGCAAACATTTTTAATAGATGAAGGGTTAACCTTCCTGGCATACTGGATTAATCTGAATACTTTTTTCAGCTAAGTTAATATCTGAGGGAAAATAAACTTCCAATAACTGAATGTTGACGTCCTACCCAGTAACTTTGTAAGAGTTGAGTTCTGTGGGGACTGTCTCAGGGGTTGTGCTCCAGTCTCCATTCTGACTGCGGTATTGTATAGTGTAGTTTCTCAGGGGACCATATCCATCAAAGGCAGGCTGCCAACTTATCACCACTGACCGCGGCCCAACTTCTGATGTAATTGATGGCAATGAGGGACGGTCTGGGATAGCTACAACATTTATAATTACTTTCTCTTCAGGACATATCGCACTCAACATCCTCCCATATTGTATGCAATGTAAAGGTGATTGATCCAGTCACACATTATAACAAATTATTGAGCTATTTCTCACATATATTTACCAACCACCTTCCATGGGAAACTTCTGTAGTCTACATAATTAAAAACTCTTGGTATGTGCAACTCCCTGTGTTAGATACTTTATTGTGAATTGAGACAAATTGGTGTACCATAAAAAAGACCAACCTCCAGACATGTCAACCAGAGCAATCAAACATTTTCGATTTGAATAGAAAATGAAAAACCAAACAACAATGGCAGAAAAAGTTTCATTTCCGAAAGCCCTCATGAAGCAATATTTTTCCAAATTTCTGGACTAAAATCTAAATATCTGTATTCAAAGAAACGTACTGCGGTTGATCATGGTGTAGACGAGAACCTCTGCCGGCGTTCCCCAGCCCAGATGTGTGCGAGCTGTCACACTGAAGAGGTAGTAAGTCTCACGTTGCAATGTGGCCACAGTAAATTCGTACTGTGTAGACGGTAGCTCCGAGCTGTTGGTGATAGTGTTCATGTTTTTGATACGGTAGGACACCATATATCCACTGACCATACCATTTGGTTCCAAAGGGGGACTCCATATGACTTTGGCAGTTGTGTAGGTAACCTGGGGAAACCACACAATCACAGGTGGGCCTGGCTCTGAAAAAGTAATCCAGGCATTGTAGAGAAAAAATGCTATTAAGGTTAAATAAAAAAGGTGCTAAGAAATATATGACACATATTAATAATAATGAATGATGGTTGAAAGTTAAAGTGCACTTCACAGTAGAACTCAGTCTAGGTGTTATCCATTTCAAGGTAAGTTTCTCCAACAGACAAAACATACTAATCTCTTTAAATTGCCATCCAAACTGTAAAATTTACATTTGGAATAAATTCAAATAATTTGCCTTCTCATTTTCTACCTTTTTCTGCAAATCTTTAAAGTCATATTACGAACCAGATCAGTTTTGTTACCTGTTTAAACAACCAACAAGTGTGGTTATAAAACTGCTTTGGATAAAATAAAAACAAAAAATGTCAGGGAAAAAAAAAGGATTGAAATACACTTTTAAAAAAATGTGTAACACAATGGCAGAAGTCTACAACTATGAACTTTCTTTTATGTCACCTAAAGCAAAACTTCTGCAAGAAAATAGCTTAAAATAAACTTACTGTCTTCAAACGTTTTGACAGTTTTCTTGGGCACGCTAAGTACTCCATCTCCCATGCGTGTATATGCTAGGACCTGCACCTGGTATGACACAAACTTTCGTAGGCCTTGAATTACTACACTGTATGTCTGGTTTCCAGGTACATCTTGCATTACAGGTGCGATGTTTTCGAAGGATGACTCATATTGGACCTACAAGACACAAAAAAAATCATCCAAGGATTTTTTCAGACAATTTTCAATTACAATTAATAAGCCTCCTGAATCAAAGAAATCAAAGTATACTAATGTGACAACATTATATAATTACATAACAGGGCTCTCTGCCAGATTTGGGGCCAATATTTGGCCCCATTCCCAATGCAAAATAGTATCTTTTTTTTCCCAATTTAGACCCCAAGTTTTCACAATTCTAAGGAAAACGCTGCTATTTTTCCCAATTCTAAGGGCCCTGGGCCCCGGGCCCCAGTCCCAAAATGGGATGTGAGAGCCCTGCATAACCATCAATGAAAGCACACAAACTATTCTGTTATTCTTATATGACACTAACAGCATAATTCCTTTACATTTCCTTAAACAACATGCCCACACAGCTGACTTGTTTTCCAGTATAAAACTTAAGCATTACCTCAAAATCATTACAGGTAAATGAATCTACTTTCATTTTTAATCCCTAAAACTGCACATGTCCTAAGATAGACTAGTTGTGAGAATACCTCACCTTGTAGCCTGAGATAAGACCATTCTGGTCCAGAGCAGGTACATCTGACCATGAAACATTGATTGAGGTTGAAGACACTGGGACGGCTCTCACATTTGTTGGACCATCTGATGGAGCTGTAGATCACAAAAGACAAAGTCTAATGGTAAAATCAATTTAAAAATAAATTTCATACCTTCTTAGACAATTTACTTGATCTTTGAAGTTATATTGCCATTTGTATCAAACTGCCGCTAATAAACACACTGCATGCACTTCACAAGGAAAAGTATTCATGCACAACATGGGTAAGAAAAAAAGTTAATTCTTCATTTGCTGTGTCAATTTTTCCCTCATTACTGTTTGCAGAATATGTGGACTTCCTTATAAAGCCAAAGAACTACTGATTTTATTATCTGTTGTTGTAGTTAAGCATATTTGACGCCTGTGACCTTGTGAATGAAGGTAAAGGTCATTCATTTGAACAAACATGATAGCCCTTCATTCTAGCATGCTACTGGCCCAATATCATGACCCTGAGTCATTGGGTTATTGAGAAGAAGTCATTAAAAGATTTTAACACATTTGTCCCCTTTGACCTTGAAAGTAGGTCAAGGTCATTCATTTGAAAAAACTTGGCAGTCTTTAATCTCAGTATGCTACTGGCCCAATATATTAACCTGGACCTTTAGGTTATTGAAAAGAAGTTGTTTAGATCAAGGTCATTCATTTGAACAAACTTGGTAGCCCTTTATCCCAGAACGCTACTGGCCCCATACCATGACCCTGGGCGTTTTGGTTATTGAGTAGAAGTCGAAAATGTAAATTGTTTACAATGCATGCTGGTGAAGCCAGACAAAAGACGATTGCAATAGGTTACTTGAGTATTCGAGACCTAATTAACTGCAAATTTGTGTAAATCCCACCGATTGTAACTGATGTTACTGATTCAAGGAATTTTTTTACAAAACCACCACATATTATATTAAGCATGAATAATGAAAACAATAAGTGATATATAGTTTAACAATACAATTGTGAGCACAACTAATCCAGATTCTGTCTGGAGGTAATTCATCATTTGATTCATTCATCAAATGTTTTTCTTACGACTTACCTTTGAGATGTCATGCATGGCTTTATCATTTGCAATAAAAATAACAATTATATTAGGCAATAACTCAAATATTTGGATTAAAAACTTCTGTTTCTTCATAAAATTCATGATCTAAAATAACGTTTCAAAACAAACTTAATGCTACTGTACTATTGTGTAAGTAAAAAAACTTTTTCCTGATCCTGGCTACTTACTTGCTTCTCGAGTCCGTTCTGTAGTGATGGGACTAAATGCACTACTGCCCACATCATTGTAGGCTTTCATCCTGACCTGGTACTCCATCCACTCCTCCAGTCCATTCAGGAAGTGGTTGTCATGG
Organism: Ylistrum balloti; assembly: GCF_031769215.1. NCBI lineage: Eukaryota > Metazoa > Mollusca > Bivalvia > Pectinida > Pectinidae > Ylistrum > Ylistrum balloti. The sequence continues at coordinate 727,739 of NW_026782733.1, read as the reverse complement.
TCCATGGTTAGATCAATCTGTGCATATACCTGGTTCTGTTTGAGCTTGTAAAATAACTGGTAGCCACGTGGAGCACCATTCCACTCACTCTTAGACAATGGCTGCAAAAAAACATAAAAAATTACAGAACATGAAATTCATGGAATTATTGAACAGAACAAAGGTGTGAAAAAATGAATACTGAAAATATAACAGGCCTCCAGGTCTTTGAACAATAAATGTTTTTAATTTCAATCCAAAATAACTTCACATCATCAAAAACATTACATGAAACTTCAAATGTGCATCACTACATGCTCAGGATGTATAAACCTTTTTAATAAGAATACATATAGCAGAATCTGGAACAAGAAATTTATTTAAGCATTCTAATGTTAAAAGTATTTTCTGATGAGAATTGTGTACAAACTTACTGCCCAGCTGATCCTGAGAGCAGTAGCATTCTGTGCCCTGACAGTAACATTGTCAGGTGGAACGCTGGGTGCTGACTGTAGCGTCTGGAATTTCCTAGTTGGTTCACTTGGTAAACTTGGGCCAACAATGTTGACAGCAGTCATTCGTAGTCGATACTCAGTGTAGGGACGGAGATTGAGAACTGTGAGCGAGGTTGCTCCAGGATTTGAAATTCTGTAAACTTCTCCCCAGGTTGTGTTGTCATTCTGCTGTCCCTGTACGATCCAGGTAGTGATGGATGTTTTCCCATCATATCCGGGTATAAACTGGAGCAGGACTGAGGTTGCTTCTATGTTTGATACTCCAAGGTTAATTGGAGCCGTTGGTTGCTCTGTTTAACAGTGTTAATATCATGGAATTACGCAACATGCTCATTTCAAATTCAAACAGGAGTGCAACTTGAAATTTTTAACAAATGATTATGAAGAGATCATACTCCAAGATTGGCAATAGTCAATGTATCAGTGCAAATGTATCAGCTGACCAGAATGGCCAAGTGAAGTAAGGATTAATAAAAGTCTAGATTAAAAAGCACCTGAAAATGACAAGATTTGCTTTTAAAAATGAATGATATTGAATATAATACAATTATGATAAAGATATATGAAAAACCATTTGTGTAATTTACCTGGAGGAACCCCAGACTGGATGTCAGCTGACCTAGGAGGTCCATAACCCTTCGCTGTCTTGGCACGGACCATGATAGTGTAGTTGGTACTAGGTGACAAGCCTCGTATTGTGTAATCATTGAAAATCTTCTGTAAGTCTATTGACTTGGCTTGTTCTGTAGAGTTGCGTTTCATCCACTCAAGTTTATACTCTGAAGAATTTAGGTTAGAAATGCAATGGAATATACCAAAGTGAACAAGAAACTACTTGGAAATTCATAATATAAGCTATGAAATGATATATAAGTGGACCAGGAAATGTCATGATTTTGAGTAGTAAATTTCAGTGATTTCTCAAGTATACAAATAGTGACATTTTCTAGATTTCTGAATTCCTTACCCAAGAGTATTCCATTGATCTCTGTAGGGGGAGTCCAAATAACTTTCAAAGATATGTCCAAGATGTTTGTAAAGGACAGACTTCCAACTTGACCAGGTACTGAATGTACAAAAAAACAACATAATTATCACCCGATTATTACAAATTCAATAATTATTACTTATCAAACATAACAAGAATTGTTTTTTAGTAAAACATTGCAAAGCAATTTCAGCATGTGTTCATACCATCTTATTACATGTTAAACAGCTACATCATATAAACAAATGTTGAACTAAGACATTGGTATATATCAAATGATATATCAACAATGGCAGAGAATTAAGTCCCTCGTTCATAATTTCAATTCAGAATTTATCAAAGAAAAAAGCGATAAAGAAGGAAATGTCATTGCAGTACTCACCATCTTCTTCAGTCATCACAGCTACAGTTGAACTGAAAGGTCCATTCCCTTTACTTGTGTAACATGTGACTTTCACAGTATAGTTTGTATACTTCTTCAGGTTGTGTATGTATGCAGTCTGTATTCCAACAGGGTTATTTGCATCAGGGGCCACTTTGAGTCGAAAAGTGGGTTCAGGATCTGTCATCTCTTGCATATAGATTTTATATCCAAGATTCACTCCATTGAAATATGCAGCATCAGGTGGAATCCAGGACACTTCCACAGATGTTGAATTCACTGTGGTGGCTGACACATCCCTAGGAGGAGCATCTGGCGTTCCCTCCATCGTGGCCACCCTGATTGACGATGTGTACACACCTACTCCCTCACTGTTAAATGCAGCAATCTGTATCTCATATTCCTGGAAAATTATCAGATTTGTCAACTCATAGGATGTCAAAGGCCAGATAGTGGCATTTCTTAAATGGTATGAGGCACTGGGATAATCAGCCAGTCTAAATCTGATCGTGTAGCCAAGGAGATCTCCATTCCATTTATCTTCGTCTGGAGCTTGCCACTGAAGCATGATGGAGGAGTTTGATCGTGCACTGCCAAAGAATCCTTTTGGTGGACCACTGGGAGCTGAAACCACAGTAGATTTTAGTTTGAACAATATTTTTATTCAATATTCAACAATTTAACACATACTTATAGAATAGGACAACAAGCTTTGAGCGTATATTAATTCCTTTGTTGTCAAGATTCAATAGGCCTTGACCCCTCCCTTTTAATTCATCTGATGATTTTCTGAAATTTCAAATATAATCCAAGTATAGATTCAAGAAAGACAAGAAAATGAAAGATAAAAACAGGAAATAGTCTTGAGCAAATCATTCCACTATTGCTGTTCATTTCTGTACTTTGTGGAGATGAGCCAATAAGTTGCAAGAACCTGTTTCTCATGCATTTATCTTTTGACAAAACAATTAAGAGTCATACCCATGAAATGTACAAATCATTATGGAGGCAAATATTGATAATCTTTAATATTTTCAGAATGACTCTATTCATTAATTAACAATTAAATTGATAAGGGGTTGGAATTTCAGTCATTTTGAAGTTAAAAACCTTGGCCAAATTATTCCAAAACAGGATAAGTGTTACTTTGGATATCCTTGTATCTTAGTGGGCTGCTCAACTATTTCCTTTTACTAAAGGTCAACCAAGGTCAAAGTCCATAGGGGTGGGGCTAAACTTATCGGCCAATCTTGTCCTAATCTTTGAGTAGTCCTTGGCTGATTCAGCGAAACTGCTCTACAGGTTTGATTGAATTTTTTTTACCTACCTTGCTCTGGCATGTTAATGGGTGGAACTGGTTTTGCTTCACTCTTTGCACCTTCCCCCATACTGTTGACAGCACTAACACGAAACTGGTAACTACGTGCTGGACGCAGCCCAGAAACAATGAACCAGTTGTTGCTAGAGGGTGCCGTCTCAGGGTATGTGACCCAACCTTCTTCAGGACTGTCTTTTATACCTGACAAAAACCAAAATAGTAGTAGTCATAATGGCTTATATTGCCAAACATACATAATTATGTGAAAGCCACATTCATTCAGAAATTTTAGTCTAGACATGAAACTTAATGACTGGCTATAGGCATGAAATACGCATTTGTCTCCTTAAGGGCTAATATATATATTTTTAATTTCTGGGGAAAAAGGAAAAAAAGTTAGTTCTTGAAATAGGAAACTGTGCACCTCTTAAGTCATAAGCATTATGTTTAATATCTATATGTTTCATCTTAAAAGTCTCTTTCATGTTAAAGGTGTATATATATATCAACATCAGTCATTTTTTCTATACTACTCAGCAGAATTTGAAAAATCCATATGTCAGATATCCTTATAAAGTCTAAAGATGTAATTACCTTCTCCTGGTACGAAGAGAACCTGTCTGTATTGTATAATAAACCTGATGATGGGCGAGTAACCATCAAAGCCAGGCTGCCAGGTCAAATTCACTGCCCTTAAGTCTGACTGCAGAACTTCTACAGTCTGGAGAACAGGTTGGTGGGGGATCTCTGTAGGATACAGCAACAATTTAGAGGAAATCACCATACACTTACACATAAATTTAATTGTTACCAATAACATATCCCAAATGATCAATCAAAATCAGTTCAAAATTCCATCTCAAATTTGAAATGGGTTTTTTCCTGTTCTGAAAAGACATATTGGTATTCAGATCAATTCAGATAATTTTTTCAGTTCAGGTTTTGTGGTGCAATTAAGCAATGTTTAAAATAATTCAAAATTTCAAAATTTGTCAAGAAATGACAAATTCACAATATTGTTCTTAAAGTGTTTAAGCCTACCTAAGACAGAGAGATAAGCTTTGCGGCTGTCATTCCCTCCTAAAGAGATAACCTCACACTGATAGTAGCCAATGTCTATATTATACACGCCCATGATCTGAAGGGTTCCAGTTCCACTGATGCTGATACGGCTGCTATTACTCAGAAGATTCTTCTCATTGGTGATACGGTCAAATTTATACCAATTGAGCTGCACTTGTATGTGTGGATCATGTGATACACTACAAGGCATGACAGCATTCTCTCCCTTGCCTCTGGAGACATTCTGTGGGGGAGCAGTAATCTGTGTTCTCACTGTAAGAATAAAGACAATTTTCTTTTAACTTCATAAAATAATGTAAATCATAATGCGTGACTCAAAAGAATCATGGTCTAAGTAGCTAACAGGACAAAATTCCTGAAAAATTTACCATACCTGAAGAATGTATGTTGCAGACATTGTGTAAGGAATTTTTTACCCAATTAATCTCCTATGCATCAGCTGTATTATCAATCAGATTTCTTGATCTTTAACACTTAATCACATCTTGATGAATAAATTTATTCATATCGGAGATGTCTTAATGCAGAACTCTTTTGAATAAGGAGATTAACATAATAGCAAAGCTGTCAATTGCTAAACAGAAACTTGGCACCTTCGAACAGATATGAATACAAATGTATCATCAAACTTAATCCTACCAAGAACAGCCAGATGAGCCTCAGCTTCCAGACTGCCGCGACTGTTTGTGACGTTACATCGGTACTGGCCTGAATCTGAGGCCTGCGTTGTGGTGATAAGAAGATCTGATCCATCCATGATCTGGAAACGTCCACCGACAACAATAGGTTGTGGGACTTCATCAACAACTGAATAACATAAAATGTCATTTGTCAGTATCAATATATTTGTGACATTGCTAATTTCTCATTAATATTGAGAAATACTAGCCTGCCTGCATGTGTTTTGTTGCAAATTTATTTTCTGAAAAAATTACATCAAAACAATTAATTGATCATGAAATAAGAAATCTGACTTAAAATCTCTTTTAATACTGAAAACTGTATGATTTGAAAGGTACAGAACTTATCAGAAGATATATTTATTCTGACCTCAAAAGAAGGAAGAAAAAATATTATTACTACTTTTTTTTAACCAAAATTGGAAGCTGAAAACATTCCACAAGTCCCTTGCAAAATATTAACCTTTGACCCAATAGATGGTTGGTTTTGGAGCTCCAGTTGCACTACAGGAAATTCGAGCATCAGATCCTTCCACAACAGTCAAATTCTGAGGTGGTGAAACCAGTTCTGGGGGTAAGCCTGCAAAGACATTCATCATAATGATTATAATGAAATGGATAAATATTGTCAAAGTTTGCTTGATACATTGCATTATACATATCAGAGATTCATTTATTTTACAGGGTTTCATCCACTTTAATTGTATTTCGACCTTTCAGAGGACAAGCTACATATCAGAGAATAGACCCAAAGCACTGAAGTCTTCCCATGGCAATTTAAAACTAAACCTTTCAATGTCCTTGTTTTTAAATTCTGGTTTGGACACTACTGTGGTACAAGGAAAGTCTGCCATCTACTTACTGTTGACTTTGATCCACGTAGATTTCACCATTTCACCAGCAGCATTTTTGGCAAAGCACTGGTATATTCCAGAATCTTCCAGGTCTAAAGCTGTGATCGTAATAGTGCCATCTGATTGTACTGTATGTCTGTTTTAAATGAAATATTGATTTTCTCATTAAGTAATCACAACAATTTAATCCCCTTGAACAAAACAAAAAGAACAAACAAAATTCTACACTCATGACACTAATCTTTATCCAACTGTGCTAGGAGTCAAATGGGAGTGGCAAATATTATTTGGTAACTCTAAGTCAATTCAGTGACATCAATCTCCAACATTTTGACAGATCAGTGATGTATTACATATAACACCCATAAACTAATTCTAGTTGGAATAAGTGCAGAATTTCTGCTCTCTGAAATCAGACAACTGTACAATAAGTTGCATGTTTAAATAGCAATAGGGAAACACAACAGCTTACTTGTTACTAGCTAGAGAGGTGACTTCTGCCCCATTGAAGTACCAGTGTATGGTTGGTGTGGGTTCCCCTGTGGCAGTACATGGCACAGTGACAGTCTCAGCATAGTCTTTGCTATAATCACTTAAAATCTGCGAGGTGATGATTGGTTTTTCTGTGGTCAAATAGGACAATTACTTGTTTATCATACTATAAAGACACTTGGATATTATTTTTAAAAATCATTAATGGCAGCTAAAATATAACGACATTTAATTACTCACTATGGCAAGCCATCAAATAAGGACTGAAAAAAAATTTGAATAACAATCCAACTCATAATTATGTCAAATCTGTACCATAGTTAAAAGAAGCCATTTTCTGAAGGTAGTTTATATTCCAAGAAATAAAATCCAGGTCTGGGTAGTGACGAATCACAGGACAGTTTTTCAACAATGAGGCATATTTCCCCAAAATCCTTTGGTTGCTGTGACAGCCATTATAAGAGTTCTTGTTCAAACTAAATTCTCTCTACTCATAGATTACTTTCAGTATCAACTTCATTTTCATGATTTCAATTAATCTGTTTAAATATTTTTGTAACTATTAAGTGTTATTTGCAATGACGTTCATAAAGCAGATTGGATGGCTATTGTCTAAGTTGATAAGACAGGTTTTTGTAACAGTTTCTGTATGTAGAGCATTGATAATTACTGTAACTTCAATCAAGTGTGAATGTTACAAGATCAGTTTAAAGTTAACTTGTTAAAAAAATAACATCTAGATTTTAAATAGTAATGTTGCCATTGTGATACATGTATCTGTGTGTATCATTATATGACATTAAAATACCAAAACCCAAATTGATAACTAAAGGACATTTTCAGTCTCCTAAATGTTATGGCAATGAAAGCTCTGACAAAAATTCTTGACAAGCAAATATCTTTTCTCTATTCTTATAACAAGTTCTGTGAGAGAGTGAAAAAACATACCATAAATCGTTAAATTTGCTCGAGCATTTTGCTTGGGATATGTGTTTCCATCGGGGGAATTTTGGAGTTCTGCCTCACATTCATATACTCCCTCATCAGAAGCTGTTGGAGTTCGTATCTGAAGTCTGCGATGATATCTCCCATCACCAAATAGATATTTGACAGAATCTTCAAAAATTTCAGTTCTTGTGGCCCCATTTACTTTGTACCATTTTGTTACCAATGAACCAATTGGCCTGAAAAAAAAAATCAAATGATATCAATATCATTACAATTTCATAACATACAAATGTATATTATATAATTTGTTTATCATATGATTGTATGTTAGAAAATACCAAGGACTCATAAATTTATGAGAAATTCATAAGTTCAACTTATTATAATCTATGGGTGCCTCAGAAAAAGGTTTTCCCCTAAAATATAGTTTTGAAAATATTTCACAAAATCTTTTCATTTTACATTTTTTTTTATAAGCAAGAAACACTTAATTTATTCCTCAATCCAATCAGCAATATTTCTTAATATCTGAAAATGCCATAAATAATGCCAATGAATGCCTTCCATTGATGAGAACTGTTTTGTAAAACTTCTCTCTTATAATCACCTTGCATTCACGACACACTCAAAATTAGCCACTGTTGTTGTGAAGTCAGCTACAACGGACAAATCTTTAGGAGGTATTTCCATTGTTGGGGCTTTTGCCACCACATTGTTACCTGCAAATTGACAGAAATTGTTCAATTTTTTCAAATCATAATTGAAGAATGCATCAAGTTACCTAAATAACTGATTTTCTCAGCAAAAGTTATTTCCAAGAAATGAAAAGAGAAGATAAAAAACCTTCATCACTGAATAATTTTTTTTCAACATAAAGGTATACAATAACCTTATACATCAACCATTTTAGTTTCAGTCCCAGTAATTCATAACCAATGTTTTATGTACAATTTTGAATTTCCCTAGACAGGTACCATTCCTTTGCCATGCCCCATCTCCTTACCATGAATATTGTAATATATATATATATATATGTATAGTGACCCCCACTACCAAACCAACCATAATTAAAGAAAAAAAAAAAAAAAAAAAAATACACATATACAAGTTGCCAATAATTTTTCTGTATAATTTCCATTAAAATTGGTTCTGTAGTTTAGAAGTCTCAATTAAATCCTTTTAATTGTAGTAACCAAATGACATCAGATGTTCTTGAAAATGGTACCAATGAAATAACCATCTTTTCAAAACATGTACTAGCATGATCAAACAATATCTCAATTTCAATTTATTAGAAGTTTCCATTATGTTTCCTTGGTAATAGTTCTAGAAAAACGTTATGAGTCAAGTTAATAGGCTTTGATAATTTACACCGTTGGACAAACTTTCATCTAAACTAATCTATCTTTGTACAGTGACCTGGTTATCAATATCTATTGACAAGATCTGCATGCACATCTACAGATTGTCTCCCAACATTCCTGTACAGTTGTATTGAAATTAGTTCCCAAGATAAGGAGTTGTCCTGACAAGTTTTTCTACAGAGACAGACCTGCTGATTCCAGTATGAACTGACCTAACTTCATAGCGGGATATCAAAAATGTGATGTATGCATAAATACATTTATTACATATTTTTTTTTTAGATTGTTATAACAGTGTTATTTCTACAGACTTGAAATTACCTTGCACTTTGAGGGTAAATTTTCCACTTTGCGCAAAATCTCCAGACTGACCATTCAGAGCTTCAGCATGATACACATTGTTGTTTGAAAGATCGCTTATGTCTAATAAAGCTAAATTGTTGTCTAGAGTAACGTAGTGGTGTGGTCCAAAAACATCCATCTGATTCTGATCAAGGTACCAATCCATAGTTGGTGCTGGGACAGAGGCGATATTTGGAAGCTGTAAAACAACAGCATCCCCTTCCTGAACAGGCACATCTTGGTCTATTGATGATGAGAATGAATCCATATCTGCAACAATGTAAGAAATGGTTTGAGCAGTCTTTTCAAATTGTTACTTAGAAAAATATCAACATTCAATAACAAGTTAGGGCCTTGTTTACACAACCCTTTAATTTTCCTTTACAAAAAGTGAAAATATATCATCTTTATAGCTCCAACACCCAGTTTCTGAGGAATAGGGTCCCAATTTCAATGACTTAAAAACCTTCTCTCAAGGATTATTCTGTTCAAATGTTCTATACCATTTCATTACAGAGGTCATCAAGAAAATTAAAATAAAAAAGCAGTTTCTCTACAATACACAAAGTATACTGACCCAAGAGCCTGAATCACAGAATTGAACTACAAACATGTCAACACACTATCTTATACAATCAGAAAAATGTAAAAAGTATTTTGCCAATGTTGTCCTTTCAGAGAGTCGCCATATTATAGACATTCATAAACAAAAACCTTGGTAGATACAGTCAGACTAGCTGTCTATGCCACCATTTGTTTATAAAAAACCAGTGTCTATAATGAACAGTCTGAAACTACCATCCAGCCATACAGAGCATGTGAAAAATTCATGAATTTACTTCAGTAGAATATCTAAACAAAATGCTTACACTGTTTACTAAGAGACCAATCAGATTAACACAATTCAACTCAGTTCATTCATCACTTTAAACTTTATGGCCTATCAATTACTTTAGAGTGTAAAAAATTGGCCACCTGTTATCTCAGTGAGACAGGGTAGTAATCATGGTCATAGTTAATCACATAATGATCAATTACTAAAACAACAAAGTAGTAATTGCTAGCCTGGCTGCATTTCTTAAGTTATCTGACATTAACAAATCACACCTGTTGTATGTTTTGGAAAAAAAAAGACATTTTCCTCAAGTGCTCAAAAATAATGAAACCAGGGTCAGACCAAGAACTCTGACTGAAAAATGTTACTAGATAATAATATCTCAAGTCTTTTCTTCAGTAAATGAGATGTAACATTATCCACAACATTAATACCTTCTTCCCTAGAATTTAGCAGAAATAAAAATATCAAACTTTTCAAGGACTACAATTTCACAAAATGCTGATTAAAACATTGCAAACAGAATTCATGTATATGAATTATTTATAAACCTTGGGGAGGTATATTAACAAATTTATGATAGCGCAGGACTGTTCTTACTTCTAGGACAAGTTAAACCTTTTGACAACTTGTCAAGTTTTCTTACCACACAGTATTTTATTTTGGCCGATCACATCTTTGAATAATTTACGTGACATTATATTCTCATGTATTCTTTTAAATTTGTTTCTGTTCACATACAACATATTATTTCAGAAATGGCACGTCATCAACTTGACAATGTCTTGGTAAATCATGAGTGTGATCCAAAACATTGTTTATATAGTGACCAATTATTTCCATGGACAGTTGCCAATGACTGCTTTGTTTGTAATTTTATCACATTTTCTTTCAAGTTTAATTTTTATTGCTAAAATGTAATCAGAACAGATCAGTTAAAATATATGCAGCAAGGATATTCCTAGGGGGTGCCAAGGGGTCCTGGCCCCTCAAATCTTTAATTGATCTTATTTATTTTTTCATCAACTTTCAGTTTACCTAAAACTGCCAACCTTATTTTAGACATTCATGAAAAATTGCCTAAGGTGACCCATTGATCTTAACTCCCTGTATGTATTTGAAAAATTTCAAAGGGAACATTCCCTACACCCACAAAAATCTTCAGCTTAACAGTCTTAATTATGTTTGATGGCATCTAGTTTCATTTGCATCAATTGTTGGTATTCTTCCTATAATGACTAAAACAATAGATGATGGATATCCATTTATATGAGTCAGCATATATACATATAGCTTGTAGATACAAATCAGTAAGGGTTCTAAAAACAAAACAATTTCCTTACAAGCAACCGTCACTTTGCAGCTCTCAGACAGTAACAATCCAAGATCGTTGTATGCCACACACTGATAAAAGCCTGCATCTTGTCGTTGTATGTTCTGTATTTTGAGCTGGGCGTTGGTTTGACCAGGAATATCTGTCCCATTTTTCCGCCACTGGTACATTGGACTGGGAGAACTACTCGCTCTACATGTCATGAACTTGAATCCTCCCGTACCCACAATGCTACCACACTGGGGAGGAGTTATAAAATATTTTGGTGGATATTGATCTGAAAGAAAAAAAATCAAGACATATGAAAGATGACATTACAGGTATAATCATCTACATGTAATTACTCAATCATACATGAGCACTTAACATACTTGTCAAACCATTTTCATTTTAATGCATAAGTATATACATGTATGATTTTTATGCAAATTTGAAATAAATAAGATAAAATCTGAAGAAGAGGGGGTGGGGGGTGGTTAACTTAATCTAGGTTTAAGGGGAAAGATATTTATATGAACAGATAAAAAATGATACATTCTGGCAGCATTTAATCAGTGGAATAAGAACAAAAATCACAAAATACTGTTGAAACTAATATCTGCAAAATCAATACTCTAATAAAAGTAATGTCCTGGAAATGGAAAATTGTTGGATAAAAAAAGTTGCTTGAAATGTAAAATTTAATTTGACCTAATTCCATGTAAAATTTAATTTGACCTAATTCCATAAATTGTATGAGTACAAGACTCAAAATTTATGTACATTTTTAACTGCCCATATAGAACCTGCAAAAGAAAAGGCAGTTCAGGAAAATACAGTTTTATGTCATGACCATAAAGCCTGCAAAGTTACAAATAAATTGGTCAAAAACTGAAGGAGATCTCAAGAAAAATGAAAGATTGTGAGAGACAGTCACATGGACAACATTATATACCAAAATATGTCCCACCAAATCTTCTGACAAACATATGAAAACCTATTTTTCCATGCATATTATCTCTTGAATATGTCCTAACCAAAGAGTTTTGATCAGGATCAGAGAAACTTGGTATTTAAAAACAAGTACGCATCTGGTCAGGTCAGACAATCACCATAAATGTTCACATACATGTAAAACTTTTGTTGAAACAGATGGAATTGGTTAATGTTGCGAGCTTAAGACTGAGATATGTTCTTAATTGTTCAGCCAATATATGAAACAAATTTATAATGAACAGAGAAAGGAGGGGGAGTGGCAGTAGTAGGGGAGGGGTGGGGTGGAAAACTAAAACGGTCAAATTAGGACACTTAAGGTGTGGGTTAAAAAAGCTAAATGTAATAACATAAGATATATTTTTGGAGTCTTTTGATGGTTTTGTTATTGCTATATCATTTTGATGAAAGACATTAGGCCTATTGTATCTATAACATTCCACCACACTGTTGTAAACATGCCGGCAGGCAAGATATCTCAAGTGTACAAGAGAGAAAAATATCGTAATTAGTACAACAAAAACTTTTCTTAATCATCTTACCTTCTTGACAATTCACACAATACAGATGTTCTTGTATCACCCATAACATAAATGTTAGTAAATGTAGCACTGAAATCGGACTGTTTGAGCCTTTGTAGAATCGGTTTCGTCTCGCCACTCTCGGTTCCATTTTGAATACAGTGACATCAAAGAGCTGGATTCACCTGTGGAATGTTGACTTTGACATGCCTCGTGGTTAATATAATTTGAAAGTGTTATAATTTAGACACCTTTATCGTGACAATATATGAAATGTTAAGTTACTAATTCCTCTCTTTTCCGTTGTGTTCGATACTAAAATCGGAAGTGCCCAAACGCCATATTGGATGCAGACGGACTGTCCCAAAATGAAATTTGTTTTACACCTGGATGAAGTTATCCATCTTCGTGAAATAAATGTTGTCTGTACAATCTTCTTGAATAACACAGATCCTAAAAAGGTTTCAATTTCCTCCTTATTACAGTCTGAATGTAATATTTTCTACACATCAACCTGTCGCATACAGGTACAAAGCTGTCGGACTAATTCCGTTCACGTGACGAAAACAAATGTTCTGATTGGCTGAAAGTAGAAAGTCGATGACACATCAATGTGTGGGTACCCATTGACACAGGTATTTCACACAGGTAAATTACAATCTTACACAGCGTGTGTGTGTCTTGTGTGGGAAAATAAAACATAAGTCACTCATACGAAGGAGTGTAGCTGTTTGTAAAATAAATAGTCCGGATGATAATTCATTATGAGAGTGGAAATGCTTAAAGCCAGACCACGAAAATTCACTGCCCCAGTAACGTTGATCGGACAGTTACATAACGGCACAGGCGTGTATGTTTGACACGCAGGTAACTTTTGAAAATCGTTACACGTCAGATTCATATTTCGGCTACTTGTATAATGTCTTAGCTAATTAAGATTTTTTTTGTATTGTATTAAATAATTCAGAACTGTATTTTTATTCCATCTGTTTAAGCAGAGACGTATATATACGTCTCTGGTTTAAGCACGAAATTAGAATGGATGGATAGACAACGGTCTTTGACAGCGAAGCTTGGGTTTGTGTGGCTAGGCCAGGCACAGACTGTTCCTGATGGATATCAGAGCCACACTTAATGCCAATAGTATATACACTTATATCCATGATTCATTCAATAATGTCCATATTTAATTGAATTCATTGTTTTTAAAATTTGACTGTGATAACCACAGACTTCGATATAGTCAATGTAAAAACTAATCGGTTATTTCATGAACGTATGCTTCAGTAACTATATCTAAATGGTTTAAAACTTCCTGATTATTAAGTTAAGTTAAGTTTATTTGCGGTTCAGGACTAAGACAAGTCCTCTACACCAGACTCATATATGTAAATACATAATATACAGGTATAGAAAATACACATGTACATAAATATAGCTATAGTTAAAGTTTGATTGTTGCCCTATAGTTATAATAAAGTTCTTGATTCTTCCAGTGGTTGTCCAGTTTGTTTTTAAAAGAGTTTATATTGGGTGCCGATACTACTTCTTCAGGTAGACTATTCCATATTGATACTGTTCGTATTGAAAAAAAGTTTTTCCGTAACATGTTGTTGCTCCGTTTGGGGAATATTTTTTTTGAATTTCCTCGACTGCTGTGGCGATCTGCCACATCTCTCCATAGTGGTACAGACGTGCAACAATCTTTATCATAAACATTCAATATTTTATATAATTCAATCATATCACCTCTGATTCTTCTAAAGGCCAAAGTTGGTAATTTGAATTTTTTTAATCTGTCAATATAGCTTAAAGTTTGCATCCCTGGGAGACTTTTGGTAGCTCGTCTTTGTACAGCCTCGATCTTGTCTATATGTTCTGTAAATGTGGCGACCACACAGCAATAGCATAATCCAAATGGGAACGAACAAGACTTTTGTATAGTGGAATAAATAATTTAAAATCCATAAACTGGAATGTTCTTCGTATTAATCCAAACATAGAGTTTGCTTTCTTAACTTTCTCAGATATGTGTTCATCAAAAGCTAATTCGGAATCTATTACTACTCCAATATCTCTTTCTTATGATGAATAAATAGGGGACAAGTTCTTCATTGAGTTTCAATTCATACGAGATATTGATGAAACTAGTTCTATTATAGGGTATTTTACGAATCTGTAAAAAAATATTACACATGATGAGTTCATAAATCTCACATTGAATGACCCGATTGTAAACATTTTGTTTATCGCATTATGCATTTGCCAACGACAGTGAAAGCACAATTTTATAAGACTGATAAGAAATTAAAAAATATAAAGTGATGATGTCACTCGGTGAAACACCGGGAACCTTGCTCCAATTAAAGCTCATCAAAGTACACGTGTGCCTTATGTATTTGTAGACCGTCTGGGGTATAATAAAAACCAAACGTCTCGGGTTTTGTTTTATGGTTTAATTATCACAGTAAAACCTACAATAAACAGAAATGAGATGTAAACGACACATATATTGCACAAGTACATTGACCGGAACAATTACACACGACGTAACAAATACACGCGAATATAATTGTAATATGACAACGTATAATGGACAATACACTTCCCAGGGCACAGACAATGGATAATGTGGCTCTGATGTGACGACCTGACCACCTCGGTGTCCAGGAGAGGAATGAATGGTGAGTGCTGGGTTGGGGACGTGACAGGGCTCCGGCCGCCCGTGCATTCCGTTCACACCGCTCACCCCATTCGATCATACGCACGCACTTGTATACATACATGAAGTAAACAACATGACACGTGACATATGAGGTATTAATGCAGTAGACCCAGTACACATTGGGGGTACACACTCCCCCGGTTTGATGAAAGCCTCCTGGCGCTACATAAAATCTACACAAATTCCCCTTGGGTGCTGATTTTACAAGGCTTACCGCACTAGTAACGGTAACACGTTATGGCTGCTAGAAACCCTCTATACATATATCTTACAGGGGTTCTGAACAGAAATAACCCAACCAGAAGCATAAAGTATGGACTATACAAATAAGATATACGTACCATTACGGATCAAATAACACCCGTTAACATGGCAACCTAATGACCAATATATAGACTCTAGACAAAAGGTACATATTTGCAATAAATTGGTTTACCCTTGCAGGTGCCCTTGTCCACACCAGTGGATAGCTTTTCCACTAAATCTACGACACCCCACTGAGCCTTAACAACTACTTACGTGTTGCCACCTACCCAACTGAACATACTGGGGGTCCTTATATAGATAGAGGTCCTCAACCATATTTACCCTATTAAACCGGATAAACTTATCCAAAATGCCACCACAAGTACTTCCAATGGACTGAATGGTTTGGACAATCCACCCCAACCCAGTACATTGGATTAAGCACATGGATGATATACTTAAAATACAATGACTTATAATATGATTAAAACTAAGCATATGTTATACGTACAATATTTACAACATCTGTAGCAACCCGTTTAGGTCGTCCCTGAGGTTTGGCCGATCCAATTCCATCAGGGAGTAGACCCTCACGGATTACATTCACATACAAGCCACTAGAATAAAAACACTCAAGGGATCACCTCGATATGGAATTAAAAGCAATGAAAAATGGATGTTTGATAAAATGACTTTTCCGGTGTGAGTACAACTTTTCGACAGGTTTACATCAGACTGTTGAATGACTTTGCAGGAGAAACACCCATTGCCCATACAGGTCGGGCGGTTTACGTAACCGACCCGTGCGTCTGGGTACCTGGACCTCCGGACTACCCGTATCTGTACAATTAGAGCTTGGTGAGCTCAAATCAAGGCTGGCCATTGACTCAGGCTCCTGCGTTGACTGATGGAGCCCTGACTCAGACTCAGGTGTACTTGAGTCACCCAGTAACTCCGTTATGTCCGCGCTTTGACCCAATTCACTCTCCGTGATGATGGTCATGGGCTCAAAACGGGTTAAGGGTGTTTTTTGTGCCTGGGTTGCCTGTTTCTGCCTGCGTCGTGTGGAACGCCTTAAATAAGGGGAAGGTAGCTCGATTTCCGTGTCGGAATCTGAGGATGAAGATGAGGTTTCAGAGTCTGTTTGTACTCCACAAACTGTCTGTCTTTTACGCCCGCCCTTGCGATTAGGTGAAACAGGGGGAACCTCCACTGGAATGGAGTTGAAAGGAAGCAACATGTTCCTATGCAGGGTACGACTTCGTCCCCTTGCACCCTCATGTGCAACCTCGTATACAGGAATATCGCTGTTGGGGATGTTAATCACCACACGGGGTTCCCGTTCCCACCTATCAGCCAGCTTGTTTCTACCCTGGAGGCCTACCTTTCTTACAAGGACTCGGTCTCCAACCTCAAGCTTCGAGTCACGAACCTTCCGGTCATACCGGTTCTTATTTTGTTCGGACCTCTTTTTAGCCTCATCCTGAGCCGCCTTATACGCCCCCTCCATCCTAGTCTGAAGTTTGCTAACATAGGAAGAGGGATCCACTGTACTCTGCTGACCAGGGTCAGTCCCCAGGAATGCGTCCACCGACAACCGGGGGTGCCACCCAAACATGAGGAAGTGGGGCGAAAACCCTGTGGCATCACTCCTGGTTGCATTATAGGCCTGGACCATTGGTGCTACATAAGATTTCCAGTCCTTTTTCTTGGGCTCATCTAGCGTTGCTAGCATACTGATGAGGGTTTCATTGAACCTTTCCGCTGATCCGTTCTCCATTGGATGGTATGGAGTGGTTCTAGTTTTTTTAACCCCGGCCAACTTGCAGAGTTGCTTAATGACTTTACTCTCAAAGTTGCGGCCCTGATCACTATGTAGCCTTTCTGGAAAGCTGTAGTACACTATAAACTTCTCGTAAAGAGCTTTTGCTGTAGCGTACGCCTTTTGGTTCTTACAAGGCACAGCTTGGGCATACCTGGTAAAGTGATCGGTTATCACTAGAATATTTTCGCAACCATCTGACGACCGTTCCAAACTAAGGAAGTCGATACATAACAACTCCATTGGTCTAGTCGTCTGTATGGGTACTAAAGCTGCGGTAGACTTGACTGGAGATTTCCTTCTTATGCAACGACCGCAAGTCTCCACCTTCTCGTTCACATCTTTCTCCATGCCAGGCCAGTAGAAACGCTGCTTGGCCAACCAAAGGGTCTTTTCCTTTCCCTGATGACCCACATCATCATGGACACCTTTAGGGCGAGGGAATGGTAATGCTTTGGCAGGACAAGCTGTTTTATTTTCTGACCGTCAAGAGAAGCGGTTCTAAACAGGACACCGTCATGTAAACTCAAGGTGTTCCAAGTTCTGAGCATTTTCTGGACATATGGACTTTCATCCTTGAGCCGTTTCCCCCTGGGATGAAAACCGGTTCTCTTCAGGTGTGAAACCCACGCAAGATCAGAGTCCTGATGTTGTTGCTTGGCCCAGTCTATGGTCGCAAGTTTGTCTGTGGAGTCTGTACTCTCACTGGCCGGGTAAGGCACAGGATCCCCAGACACACTTTCCACTAGTGGGGCGACATTGACTGCTGATTGGCATATAGCATCTACAACATCAGTACTGGCTTGGGTTATGCGTGAGAGACCGTCCGCATCTGCGTTATTACTCCCAGCACGGTACGACAAGGTGAAATTGTAATTGGCTAGAGCGGCGACCCATCTGTGGCCGGTGGCATCCAGCTTAGCCTTTTCAAGCACATAAGTGAGAGGGTTGTTGTCGGTCACAACTTCAAACAAATTACCATAGAGATAATCATGAAATTTGTCCGTGACTGCCCACTTGAGTGCAAGAAACTCCAGCTTATGTGCCGGATATCTCCGCTCGCTTGGTCTTAAACCACGGCTCGCATACGCAATCACTTTCTTGCCATCCTCATGTTTCTGATACAGAACCGCGCCTAGACCTAGGCCGCTGGCATCAGTATGGCTTAGTGAAATCAGCATACGCCAGAACTGGGGGATTCAACAGTTTCTCTTTCAAGGTCTCAAAGGCGGTCTGCTGGGGCTCTCCCCAGACCCACTCAGCCTTTACCTTAGGTTTCTTCTTAGGTACGACCTTTTGAATGACCTTGGTTTTTTTATGAAGGTCATGACCTTGTAGAAGTTGATTCAGGGGTTGTGCTATTGCAGCGTAGTCCTTGATAAAACGCCTGTAGTACCCACTGAACCCTAGAAACTGACGAAGCTTCTTAACATTCTGGGGCTGTGGCCAATCTTTAACTGCGGATACCTTTTCAGGATCCGTAGCTATGCCTTTCTCAGACACTATATGTCCTAAGTACGTCACAGAATTCTTAAACAGCTCGCACTTGGAAGGTTTTAATTTCAGGCCGTGTTGGGAAAGTCTGGAAAAAACCGATTCCAACCTAGTCAGGTGCTCGTCAAATGTACGAGAGAAGATCAGGATGTCGTCAAGGAAAATAAGACATTCCCTCAGATGTATGTCGCCCATACACTTTTCCATCATTCTCTGGAAAGTAGCACCGGCATTACAAAAACCAAACCCCATTCTGTTAGTCTCCCAGAAGCCTAGGTTACCAACAGAAAAGGCCGTTTTTTCTTTGTCTGCCTCATCCATCTCAATCTGCCAGTAACCCGATCGAAGGTCCAACTTAGAAAAGTACCTAGACCCGATCAAGGTATCTACTGTGTCATCGAAACGTGGCAACATGTATGCATCCTTGCGAGTACGCTTATTAAGCATGCGGTAATCAATACAGAATCGTATTAAACCGTCCCTTTTCCGAACCAGCACAACGTTCGATGAAAAAGGGCTGTTTGATTCTTGTATCACCCCAGCCTCTAACATTTCCTTGATGTGCTGACGGACCTCTTCATACATACCAGGTGGTATCCTACGGTACGGCTGCTTAAAAGGCCGCTCATCCGTAAGTTGGATAGTATGTTTTACAATGTCCGTGTGTCCTATATCAAAAGCACTGGTGGAAAATGCGTGCTTCCAATTCCCTAGCACCTGACGCACCCTAAGTAACTGCTCTTCACTAAGGTTCTCAGTATCTATTTGAATACCCAGTTCCTCAGGAACTGATTTTGGTACTTGAGTGGCTGGCAGGCGTGATGCCAGGTTGTCAACAACCTGTACCTGATTCACTGAGCATATTAACGACCTCGGTGATATAATGATAGGCTTTGCCGTTACATTACAGATCTTAACTGGGACTTTAACACTAGAAATCTGATTCTTGAGTTTGAAAACCCGTGGGCAAACAGTATACCTTAGGTTGGAATAGTCGCAGTTGTTTTCTGTCACAATGTTGTCGGTATCGGGGTCTAATCCTCTGACAATGCCGTTAACCACTGCAGACTCGTACGGAGCAACCTTGAAAGGTCTACGGTTAGTGGACCGTACCCCATACGAACACGTTATACTGTCTACAGCAGTTCTCCACATGGCTGGCAGTTCTAACTCGCCCGATGAGTCTTTCACTAGCCGTATGACATTTGTACCCAATAAAACGGGGCACTTTTTATTGTACTCAGTATCAGGCACGACTAAAGCCAAGATACTAAGGTTTGTCTCCTGCATAAATGGTATTTGGACATCACATTCTATAAAACCTAAATATTCAAGAGCCGATCCATTCGCCACAGTAATATCAAGCCCCAACGAACTCAAATCATTTAAAGGCGGCTTATCTGCTAAGCTGTCATAGAATGACCTTGCTACAGTAGATATCTGTGATCCACTATTGATAAGACCTATGACTTTCCGACCTTGAATATAGACTGTCCCTTCATTAGCGATGCCTAATAATCTATCCAACACATCTGTCTGGCCATTTGATTGTTTACCAGTCCCTGGTTGGCCAACAGCAGAGACGGTTACTCTTTTGGGCTTTTTTTATCATTCTTGGACCAATTACCATGCTTATTAGCGTTGTTTTGGCCCTGACCTTTACCTTGACTTTTGCTTTGACCTTGACCTTGACCCTTATTTTGATTTTGACCTTGACCCTTGTTATACGACTTTTGACTCTTCAACTTCTCAAGTATCTTGTCAAACTTAGAGTCAATTTGAGAGACAACCCTGTCCTCTAATTGTTTCAACTTAGCGTCAAAATCCTTTGAAATGTCCGCCACGCTTAATTGATCTACCTCAACGGAAACTGCGTGATGCTGACCCTTTTTCTTTTGACTTGGGTTGGATGTAGATTTGGCCAACTCTAATTCACATTCTACCATCCGAATCTCACGTAAAAGCGAGTCATAGTCAGTTATTGTATCATACTTGTGACGGGTATGGCTCTTTAATTTATCTGAATGTAGTGATGTCCAGAACTTATGTCTTAGGAGTTCATTCCTTGCAGACTTCTGCAAAGAACCATTTTCAATGGCTATTTGTAGTAACTGCTCTAACCTACAGCCGAAATTAGTGGCAGGCTCATCGGGCTTCTGCTTACAGTTAAAGAACTCCTGCATTATCATGCCATGGGTCTCAATATCCCCAAACAGAGCGTCCAGCTTACGCAGAATTTGCTGCGGAGTAGCCTGCTCACCTAAGTGTATTAGGGACCTCCGGGCAACGCCCCGCAACGAGCGGCGTATTGCCTGGACCACCATACTTTGAGACAACTCATGGTCAGCCATTAGACAACGGATTTCATACCGCCAATCTGAATACAAGACATCCCCCTTTAAAGGAGGGACCTCACCAGAAAATGGAGGAGGCTTAGGGGTTTGATGAGGCCTAGAGTAAAAACTAGCATCCGAGAAACTATGACCATCAGGCGCGATCGAACTAGTTCTCGCCCTAGGATATGCTTCATCCTCCACCCGGGAGAATTCACTCACCCTAACTTTAGGGGTAGTGGGGGTTGTATGGGTAGTAGGGCCTGTCCTAGCTTGGGGTCCGTCCCGTTTCTTTGGGACTATGAGGTATTTACCGGTTGCCTTTAAAGACCGCACCAGCTCCTCCTCACTAGCAGGTGCCCCTTGAACGGCCTCTACTGTCTTTATCTCACCTGGATCTTCCCCTATCTTATCCTTTGCCCCAGTATCCTGTAAAGGTGGGGGTAACCTAAACTGGTCCTCCTCTGTGGTTTGAGGGTTTTTCTCTGCCATACTAGCTGGCAACAATAACTTACCACTAGTTGGATGACAATGGTAGGACAACTCCCCTAACTAAATACAATCAGAGAAAATCTTTTGTGTAAGACGTTTCATCCAATAACGAGCTAACAAGTCGGTTGGATGGATTCCGTCTTTAAACAAATCAAAGGCGACGGTACGCTTGCGCCGACGGCTTGAATATTTCAACACATCGAGGTGAAACCTTAATGAGGTAACCCCTTCCCAATGATTCACCTGATTGATATAGGAGTTGAGGAAATCTATCCTACCCACTAATATCCTATCCTGCTCCTCGAATAACTCGGAATTTCTATGACCCTTATACTTATTCCACAACACAATACTGTAAGGGGGAATCTCCAAAAAAACAAGTGTCACAGATGGAATATTCTGTACATAAACAATAATAGAATCTATACTGCTCTTAACATACTCCTCACACTCACAGTCTGAGGCATGTGTTAACCCTATATATTTCCCAGCTTTGGTTGTCAGGTCACAGGTACCCAACCAAATGTACAATACAATCTGATTGTGCTTGCGAACCAACCCCTGTAAATTGCCCTTAAGCCAATACAGTGCCTGAACAAAAGTACCCCCTGCCCTACCATGAAACTCTAAATGGTATCCAAAATCTCTGATAATATCATCATTTCTTTGTAGAAAATAACCCTTACTGCTGGTCAAAAGGACAGGATACTTATTCAACAACTGGGGTGGTGAAATAGGCTTATCCACATACTTTGTCAACTTGTTGACACTCATTTACAAAATGTAGGAATCTACTATATATACATTATATTACCCTGATACACATGTGTACTAGGTGCCAACAATGAAAATGATAAAACTTACCTTGCTCACGTGTGCTTGGGACGGGTACAGGATTCTGGTGATGAAGATATGAATGACGTGGTGATCATGATAATGATGATGAGGATGAGGATGACGATAAATGCAGATGTTAGTGTGTGATGGCCCCTGGTAAGGCGAAACGAATCACGAGCCAAAAAAACATTTACCTTTCAAAATTTAACATATACATTACAATTTTCACTGATAACAATTTTAGCCGTGTCCGTAAATACGAAAAACGAAAAAAACACTAAATGTCACTCCGGAACACGAGTCTCACTTGGCCTCGTCCGCACACTCGGGACCACTCCAACACTGTCTGGGGTTAATGTTTTCCTCCATGATGATCCTAGCCGTGGCCTATATCACACGTCCGCTGCCGGGTCCGTGGGTCTCTATCAACAACTACGTTCCGGGTGTACCTCCATGGCGACGATGTCTCACCGGCTGAGAATTTCGAAGCTGGCTTCCATGTCGAGACGTCCACCGGAAGTTGAAAGGGAGACCGGAAGGCGTTGGTATGTCCAAATCTTGGTAAGGAGTAAACTCCGGAGCCCTGGTTTTCTCACCGTGTTCGCTGTTAAAACCTTTACGTGGGCGCCATTGTAGACCGTCTGGGGTATAATAAAAAACAAACGTCTCGGGTTTTGTTTTATGGTTTAATTATCACAGTAAAACCTACAATAAACAGAAATGAGATGTAAACGACACATATATTGCACAAGTACATTGACCGGAACAATTACACACGACGTAACAAATACACGCGAATATAATTGTAATATGACAACGTATAATGGACAATACACTTAACAAGGCACAGACAATGGATAATGTGGCTCTGATGTGACGACCTGACCACCTCGGTGTCCAGGAGAGAAATGAATGGTGAGTGCTGGGTTGGGGACGTGACAGGGCTCCGGTCCGCCCGTGCATTCCGTTCACACCGCTCACCCCATTCGACCATCATACGCACGCACTTGTATACATACATGAAGTAAACAACATGACACGTGACATATGAGGTATTAGTGCAGTGGACCCAGTACACATTGGGGGTACCAGGTGTTACGTGTTCTCAACACGTTGTGAGGGTTCAGTCTTGTAAGGACTTGTGGGTATAGAGGAGAACTCGTTAAGTGTTCGAACCCATATGTTTCCGCAAAACAGCTGAACTCCTGGGAGCCAAACGGTTGGCCGTTATCAGTCATTGTCCTATCCGGTATCCCGTGTCTCGCGAGATGCGGTTTAAGCTTTCCAATGACCTCCTTCGCCGTTTTGTCGTGCAAACGGTCAACTTCGAAATAGTTCGAAAAATAGTCAACAGTGATTAGGAAATCCCGTTGGTTCAATGTGAATATGTCGATCCCAATCTTTTGCCAAGGTCTCGCTGTAACCTCATGACTTATCAATGGCTCCTTCTGTTGACTGGTTGAATGAGCATTACAAACACTACATTCGCTCACGAATTGTTCGATATCCTTCGACATTCCAGGCCAATACAGACATTCGCGTACCCGACGAAGACATCCTTGGATGCCAATATGAGAATGCGAGGTTTCGATAAGATCTATTCTCTCTGATTCTGGAACTACAACACGATCGCCCTTGTAGATCAATCCATTTTGAACAGTTAGTTCATCGCGAAACGTGAAGTAAGTGTATAAGGATTCGGGTACTTCCTCACGAAGATCTGGCCATCCCTTGAGAATCTCGGACTTAAGTTCTCTTAAAACATTGTCCCTCTCTGTAGCTGCCCTAAGTCGCTTGTAGCGGGTTTCGGTAATAGGTAGAATTACATTTACATGCTCGACTTCCTGTTCCGTAACAGACCGCTCTGCGGGACTGTTGATATAAGCACGACTTAGCCATGTACATAGTTGATCCAGTTTTATAGACAACCGTAATGTCGAATTTCTGTAATCTCAGTAGCATGCGCTGGAGCCGTTTGGGCGCACTCAAGAGATTCTTAAGGCAGATAATCTCTAGAGGCTTATGATCGGATTCTACTAACACTGGCCTACCGTATGTATGGGTTTCAAACTTTTCGATGCCAAAGACAACTGATAAGAGTTCCTTCTCTATCTGCGCATACCTTTCTTCTGTAGTTGTTAATGCGCGCGACGCATAACATACAGGATGTCCTTCCTGCAACAAACATGCCCCGAGTCCTGTTTGTGAAGCATCACATTGAAGTACGGTTTCTTTTCTTGGGTCGAAATACCTCAAGACAGGTGCGTTGGTAAGAAGCCTCTTAATTTCTTCCAGTGCCACGTGATGTTCCTCGTTCCACATAAATTCTACGTCTTGTTTTATGAGTTGTCGTAACGGTGCTGTTACGTTGGACATCACTGCAAATTTCTGGACATAGTTGACCATACCTAGTAAGCGTTTCACTTCCGCTTTAGTTGTTGGGGTCTTCATTTCGGTGATAGCTCTTGTCCTTTCAGTATCCAGCTTAAGACCATCCTTAGTGATGACATGGCCCATGTATGAGACTTGATGCAGCCTCAATTTCAACTTATCCTTGTTGAGTTTGATATTGCGTTCCTTGCATCTTTGTAGAAATGCTGTCAAGTTTCTCTCATGATCTCGGAGCGCGATGTCATCACTGTCACCAGATCCATATATGAGAATGTCGTCGTGAATAACGCGTACTCCAGTAAGTCCTTCCAAAGCCTCATCCATCCTCATTTGGAACTCTTCTGGTGCTGGCGATATGCCAAAAGGCATACACTTCCACTTGTATCAGCCCCAAGGTGTTCCGAAGGTCGTTAACAAGCTGCTGGCGTCATCTAATTCAACGTGCCAAAATCCGTTCTTGGCATCAGCTACCGTAAATACTCTGGCCTTGCTGAGTTCTGGTAATATGTCATCCAGTGTAGGCATGGAGTAGTGGCTGCGTTTCAAGGCTTTGTTTAAAGGCTGTGGATCGATGCAAAGTCTAATTTTACCCGACGACTTAGTGACAACAAGCATGGCAGAGACCCAATCTGTTGGTACTCGAACTGGCTCGATAATACCTGTCTTAACCAAGCGATGTAGTTCGTCCTTAACCTTCTGTTTTATAGCTAGGGGAAGCTTCCTCACAGGTAATCGTACAGGTTTCACAGAATCATCAACTTCGAGATGAAATTTGCCCGGGAGCTTTCCTTCTCCTTCAAACACACCGTACTGCTTGATATCAGCTAAAGTTTCAACAGAGTTAATGGTTTCCTCACATTGTGTCTGAATGTTGTGTTCCTGTACAGTGATAAGTTTCATCTGCTGTAACGCCTCGGAACCTAGAATAGGGTGGACATCACCTTTGACTACTATGAATTCCAGTTTATACAGCTCAGAGTTCATTGGATTTTGGACAGAAACTGTACACTTCCCTACTGGCTTGATCTCTGTTTTATTGTACATTATCAGTCTTTTGTTGGTAGGTTTAAGTTTGTGCAGATATTGGTCATTGCACGCCTTACCATACACGCGCGAATGCAGTATGTTGACTGAAGCCCCACAATCACGTTGAAATTCAATGTTCTTGTTCCTAATCTCCATCACAGCCTGGATGTGTTTTGATGAAACATTGTTGACTTCCTCCATAGAAAACATAAACTCATCAGAATCACATGACCTTGAAATGATTCATGTTCCCACATTTTGAACACTCTTTACCCCATGCAGGACATTTACGCAGTGGGTGTAGCCTACCACAGTTCCTACAGTCTATGTTACTCTTATCCCTGACACTTGTACTGTCTGACCTCTTGACGGACTGACTACTGTGCGCCTTGGACTTAAAGTGTGACTTGACTACTTGAACTTCTTCATGTAGTATACTTTTCATTTGACTGGACGTTTTCTCGTTAGCCCTACATATGTCGATACATTTCTGTAGTGTAAGGTTAGGTTCCTGAGGTAACTTCTAGTAGAATTGTCATTTACGCCCATCACAATCTTATCTCTCACTAGACTATCCTCTAATGCTCCATAGTTACATGTTTCTGTAAGATTTCTCAAGGCTGACACATATGAATCAACAGTTTCATTTGGACCCTGATCCCGTTTATTGAAACAGTACCGCTCGTACGTTTCGTTTGTCTTTCCGATACAGAAAGTTTCAAAAGCTTTGATGATTTCTGAAACATCTTTACTTTGGTCCGCTCTCAGTTCAAACCCCTCAAACAGTTCGATTGCATCCGGCCCTACACATGTAAGAAATGTCGCCGACCTAATTTCAGCTTCTTTCTTGCTAAGACCTGAGGCGATCTCATAATTTGCCCAAACTCTTTTGAATTTTCTCCAGTTTGTAGCCAAATTACCCTTCAGATCTAACTTTGGCGGGAATGGCATAGCATGCGGGTTTACCATCGCTTGGACTTCTTCGCCCATGAAGATGAAGCTTTACGTGGATAGTTCGTAACCTTGCCTTACCGTATTGTAGCTTTATCAACTCTACACTTCTGACACCATGTTACGTGTTCTCAACACGTTGTGAGGGTTCAGTCTTGTAAGGACCAGCCCGGAGAGACGACACACTCGTGTTGACTGTGAGCCATGTATTTATTCTTTTCTCAACACCAGTATATCCAGTTCTATGTACGAACCTACTACTATACACAGGTACTGTATGGTATCTGAACCGAACCAAAGCATTATATTAATTAATGCCAGGTACTGCTTATAGCACTTTGTATAGTTAACCACTATATTACGTTACACCAGGTACATGGGTTACATATTAATGGATATCATTGGATCAGGTGCGTACACTAATACTTCCTTGCATTATATAGACATGTCCTATTTGTTGATTTAGTGTCGAATATAAATAATTTATGTCACTAGTTACTTTTCTAATTGCATGATCAAAGTTATGTCTGTGATATCATGCACTGTCTTTGGATGATATCCAAATTCACCTTAAAACATTATACACACACGTGACATATATGAACTATACAAAAGGTATATAGTGATTTTTACAATTTGGATTTTGGTTTCTGGTTTTGGTAGATGGAACTGTTCATTTGATGCCACTTCAACGTGTGGACATACTCGGTGTCCAACAAGTCTACCATTTGATAACGCTAAGTATCACATCGTTCTCGCACTTCATATATACTACAACCAGAGACGTATATATATATGTATCTGACTACAACATATTATGGCAGATTTATACGTTTATTGCCTTTCTATATAAGAACTAAGTTATTTTACCTCACACATAATCCGTGTATGTACCACACATTAACTTTATTTAAAAGCTACATGTACATATACATTTATGTCCAATATGCCCAAAATGCTATGTTCTTCTCATTCTATATTATGGGGTCAAGTTGAAACCATACCATGACAAAATTACTGCTCCTCAACAGCAATAAATAAATTAAATGGTTTTTCACATAACTACTCTTTTGTTAATTTAACCCCTTTTTCACCACGCGTGTAGTATGGCCTGGTGTATCTGTGATTGCCTGAAGCTTTACATTGTTTCATTGTGACGTCATAACTATATTTCGTCTAATGCATTATTTCATCACCAGAGGAGTAAGCATATCGATAGTCTGGATCTTATAGCAGTCTTTTAAACATTTTTTTCATGAAAATTTGAGAAAATATCAAAGTTATGAGGTAAACTGAATATTCTAATTCATTTGTGAGAATTCTGAAACCCGTCACAATTTTTTCGTTTTATCTCTCAAGAGGTTTGAAATGAAGAGAGAGAGAGAGAGAGAGAGAGAGAGAGAGAGAGAGAGAGAGAGAGAGAGAGAGAGAGAGAGAGAGAGATTGATAATTATTTAGTGAATACCTTAATTTTAATATCCTGTTACGTGGTGTATATAAAACATGGACCCAGATGTATCAAAGTCCGTGGTATCACGTAATACATAGATATATACTGAGAACCAATAATAGTAGATGGCTAATGGAGTGCATCTCTAGTGGAGATTAGACAGGCCTGTCGACGTCGACAACACATGGTATATAAAGTATGTCCATGGATTTAAAGGACGAACTAAGATGGAGGCGAGATAACTCAAATACAACAACAATAAAAGAATGTCCTATCGCTCGTGGCACTTCAAAAGAAAACAAAGAAATGAGATAGGTCTGTTGTATGCTCGACATTGTGTGTGTGTCATTGTTATATACACGGCAGAGAAACAGGTGTAACCACAGGTGTAAAAATTATTTACCTGATTTTGTAAATATTGATATTCTCAATGACGTCATTTTAAATACATGGATCACTTGTTCTTTTGTATATAAAGACAACTTGTTTGACGTACTTTTCCAGTGTTATTGTATTTGGTGGATAACATTCCAACTATTCGTTAAATAGATTTAAATGCATTAAATTAAAACAACATAAACCAACGACTTTGTGATTAAAAAGCACGTATGTTAGAGTAGAGGGTAAACGGTTCCAGATAAAGCGATAATGCTTATTCGTCATATAAATTCTCAAGGAATAAAGTTCAGATTCACAGCAATGGAAACCGTACTTATAATGTAAACAGATCTTCGTGTGACGATATAGACGGCGGAGACGCAATTATGCCATACTCTTTGTCTTGTATCAAAATACAGCTACAGGAGAATCCGAGTTAGTAAACATATAGGAAATAGCATGGACATAGTTATATCCATGGACATAGAATAGGTTCTATTTTAAGTCCGTAATTTATCTAATTCCATAGTAATATGATCTAATTTTTAGATTAACACTATGGAGAAAATCAGTGTTAACAGGGAATTGTTAATCACAAATCTAACTCACATTTAACATTCTTTTACATTTCAGTGTATGCCGAGTGTGTACTGCTAAGTGTATCGTGAATTATCGAATCGACCACTTCCCGTACTTTAAGTCGATAAACATGCAGTTTAAAACCCATAAATCAGAGTAACCTATAAAATATGCCTGGGAGCAAGGACGTATAATACACAGGACTATTTCGGCGTCCAATGTAACTATACAGGTAATGTATACTGAAGGACTTACAATGGTGCAGATATAAGTAACACCTGGCCCTGGGTCATATATATTTACAATGTCAATATTTATATCATACGCATCTATACATAAGTACAATATATACCGAGGCCAGCTACGTCTTGGATTTATTTGAAACAGATTAAATAAAAGACGATCATGTTAAAATTGAGCCATCTCTATTTGGTATCGTGACCAATTAATATGTTACAATATTGGTTGTGATGAAGATGAGTTTTTCATGTTGACTACAGTATTGTCAGTGTAAGATGCTTTTCTTGATTTCTTGAAGACAAGGACTTAGGATGATGATGATGATGACAAGGACTTAGGATGATGATGATGATGATGATGATGATGATGGTGATGATGATGATGATGATGATGATGATGATGATGATGATGATGATGATGATGATGATGATGATGATGATGGTGTATGCATTAATTAATTATGATGATATCAATTGATGTGTATGGAAGACGACGATGTTTTGTGTAAATTATTTGTGTAGTGCATGCATGTATTTTGATGTTGTGTTATGATATCCGTTTGTGAATGTGATGGTGCTTAATGTTGTCTTAGTGTATATATCATATATATTGAAAATATCTGAAAAAAATACTAATAAAAAATACAAAAAAAATAACAATCATTTCTTTTCTTTGTTAGAAATGTTCAGGTCTCTTTTACAAAATAAATATGTTGAATACATTTTACTGTCTTTAATAAAGATATTCTTTATTCATGATTGGTCACTAAATAAGACAGGCAGAGTTATCTCCCCTCCTACTATAATTTCCAGTATCTCTATATAATGATTAACAGTATATTTACGAGAGGAGATGTACTGGCAACCTGTCTTTTTCCACGAGTTATAATAATTGTACGTAGTCCAATCTATGCCACTCCCCTTATTTCATCAGAAAATAGTAACAATACCAAGACAGAAAACGCAGAAAACACATGATATATACGTCTCTGTTTAAACATATTTTAGTAGCAGATAAATGGATAAGAGTCAATTTCTAGCAACTTATGAACTCTTCTCCATAAATAAGATTACAAATAACTGATATATATACTACACGTGACATATATTTATACTATAAACATGAAGATATGTAATTCGTAGACGTACAATTATAGGTTTGAATAATTTTGTCAAAAGGAGGAAAAGATGAGATTATAGGAATGAAAGGAAAGAAGAAAAAATGAGATAGTACAGATTTCATATCAATTCGGTGGCGACTACAAACATTTATTATTAAATCTTGCCACTTATTTTTTGAACAAAAACACATCCTATTTCGCTTTTTTGATTATGCCTATTAATTAAAAATTTTACTTTGACCTTGACTTCTGATCGGACGACACTGTTATATCATCTGGTCGTTTAGAAAATATTACAAAATGCACTTTTTTTTTTAAAAAAAACTTTGACCTGGAAGTGAAGGTCAAATTGACCTTATTTACAGTCCACACCTGTGGATGATGCAGGTGTGTTTCAATATATATCTAAGGGCTCAAATGATATGACCCAGACCCAGATTGAAACAAACGAACTCATCGCACACTTTCTTTCTTTGAGTGATGCAGGTATATTTCAAGTTCCATTATATCATAGTGGTTCAAAGGCCACACAAATTAAAAAAATATATTGTCAAGACATCAGTATACTTTGAATTTCGCACTAATTTGGCCTATGACTTTGAGGTGTCATAGTGACCTAATTTCAGTTGCATTGCACACCACCCATGGATGATGCATATATGTCGTAAGTGTCATAAAGATATCTCACACAGTTCAAAAGATTTGGTCGAGATAAGGCTGTTAGAAGAAGAATCAGTACTAAAACTATCTGTCTCTCTTTATTCCAAGAAGAGACATTATCATTGATAATAGCCAGTTTTGACACGTACACTCGTCAAAATGTGATATGTTTGAGAAACACTATGCCCCGAGGGGAAGCCATTTACGAAGACCAAGCAATCATGAGAGCTAGAACATTTCAGGTGAAAGGCATTTTTGCAAATAATTGAAGGTGTAGGCGAACGGATATTGTACCATCGCATGAAATGTTATTAGGGACCCATGTTCTAAACAAGATACTGATTAGAGTGGAGATTATGGGACTTACTCAATAAAGTAAGGAAAACGCTATGTGTCAAAATTAAGGTCATTTTCATTATCTGGAAAAAAATGACAGATTTTGACCAATATAAAACTCATTTGATATCTAAATTATATTATGGAATGCAAAATTTGGTTCGAGTCTTATAGGAAAATTGAAGTTATATGACGAAATCAAAGACACGAGTTTTTGAAAGTCCTCTAACTCTGGAAGTAAAGGCGTATTTTGACCAATACCAAACCTATCCGAGATATTCTTAATACAGAACATATTCCAAACCTGGTTCCAATTTTACAGGCAAAATTAAAATTATTTGACGGAAACACCGAAATTATCTATTTTGACCTTTTAAAGACACATAACTGGGGTCAATATTGACGGATTTTGACGAAAGATCGCACTAATAAAAATAGATATAGCAAGTTCAAATCTGACGGCAATTTTGTAGCAAATATTGTTCAAAAGTAAAAATGAGATTTACTTGACGGAAATTGAAAAATGATGTAACTTAATGGAACAGGCAGACAGGCAGACAGATCTCGAGGGCATAAAAATGTGATCTTCTAGAATTGTTTTGTAAGCCTGTTTTTGTGCCAATATCTTCCAAAGGAGACAATCAAAATAATGATAATAGATAGCTAAAATCTACCCCAAGAGGGATCTCGTTATAAATGTGATGGATGTGGTGCAGTACAATTATTTAATTTCAGTTAAATTACCTTATATTTTCCCCCGCTTGAATTTCACTTCTTTAAAGCGCGTTAAAAGTTCTACACGTAGGAAACTGCATACGGCAAGATAAGATAATTTTTTCTAGATGAAACACGATATATTCATAACTGCCTGACAAGATACATATCCCGTGTCATTTTCCTAAAGGCGGAGAACATACTTATTATACTTTGTAACATTAGCTGTTGAACAAAAACCAGAAAATAATGAATCCCAATCACGTAGTGGTGGACAAGAGTTATCGCATAAATTAGATATCTACTGAAATATCTTACTTATCACTTACCTTTTTATACTGTTCCACAAACAAATTAGTTTATATTCATGAAACGGAGGACGGTAGAGATACAATCGAGATGTAAGATAGTTACAAGTAAAACAAGCTACCAGCTTATATCAATTTATCTTGTTGGCCCGGACGAAGCGCGCGTGGAGGGGGAGAAGGGGCGGGGGTGGGGGTGTGGGCTTACTGTGGGAAACCGAAGCACGCGGAAAAATCCATGTGGTTGGGCAGGTGACCCCATACCTGTTCATGTTTGTTCCAGGAATCGAACCCTGGATGGCTATATGAAAGGCGAATATTAAAGATGACAGTTAAAAGAAACACATGATAAGTGAGTCCGAATTATTCTGACGTTCTATTCACATTTTTATGTCGATGTTCAGTCGATGAACATCATTCTTCGACTCCAGACCGATATAAAAAGTCTATGTAACGTCAGAATAATTCGGGTTAATGACAAATTAAACGATAATGTCAAATTAAGTAAATTGTCTTGTTGAAATAGACAAAAAGAAAAACATGCATGACCTATATTGTCATTAAAGGTTACATTTTATTTCTACAGAGAAGTGGAAGGTAATCGACGATATGATTTCTTGTAAATGATATTAGATTCGTTGTGATGTCTTCAAGGAGGAGCTGATAATCTGTATTCCTGACAATAATTACATATTTAGTTGGCCGTAACAGATTTTGGTACAGAAGACCCGAAAAGACCCGGGAAAGAATACTTACCAAACAAGGGAAAGTTTGCAGCGGGAACCAGTTCAAAAAGGCTACTATAATAGAGAGGATCGGATGGCAACTGCAGAGAGATGACCATCGGAAATGCAGAAAATACAAGAAAAATGAGATGAGAAGGTTCAAAGAAAAGGGTCGCATATAGGAAACAATAACATGTTCTCGTCATCACTTCGTGACTTAAAAATATCAGACAAGTTGGTCGCTATGTAATAGGGATTGAAAATTATCTGGAGGAAACCCATACATCACTAGGACAGTATGCTGTAACCATACTTTTCCAGCTCCTCTCCGACCTCCTCCTACCTTTACTCCCTACCTGAAGAAGGCCCGAGCTCAGTCCTTTTAAAACCCCAATAACAAAACAAAACTATGACGAGAATGTAGATTTAATGTATAGAACGATCCTTACAAACACGATTTCAGTGCTCATGAACTTAATTGCATGTTATGTTAACTATTATACTGATCCTATACAAGTACACGACATCAGTGAAAAGTAGATTCTTCCCACTCTCGTGACTTCCAACATTCACACCACTCCAGCCAATATGAACCAGGGGAGATAATTCTTATGACCTTAAGTTTATCTCCCTGCAACGTTTTATTCAGTGCCCATTGGTAAAGAAAACATCAGGAGAATTCCATGCCAAGAGATGTTATCGATAATCAGACGGACTCTGCTCCTCCACGAAATCAGAGTTGTGTTCAAGCTAGTGCTGAAGAGGAAAGAGACACATGACAAATTTAGTCTAAGAAAACAACGAATAAAATCAACGAGTAATTTGAAATATTGCCAGTTAATGTAAACTGTTGTTTTTGTTGTAAAAAACAATATCATGAAACATGTATCGTTTATATTCCCGTAATAAATTAATCATGATGTATTATGTCCCAGGTTAAACTAACCAAATGTACTTGTGACAATGAATTTGTAAACCTAACCACGTTGAGTCCACAGTTCAACTACACGTGATGACATATTCTGCTAGTCCGAGGATAGACCATGAAACATCTTGTTTTGAAGGCGTGTAATTCTAAGTACACGAGTCCAGAAACATTAAATAAAACATGAAAGGTATTAAAATCTAGTCCTTATTTTTTATGTGGCAATAAAATTATGCATTTTGCATCTTTAGATATTCTTCTGAGTACTAAGATTTCCTTGGTAAAATTCCAACACTTAAGGGCTTTATCAGTACAATCAACAATGACCGTCTGGCTGACGCAACAATACACAGATGTCGAATTTCAATACGTCAGCTGGCCACAACTTGATACTTACAACGCCTGTCGCATACCAGATCTTATGAGATTTTTCGGATGAAAAAAAGAAAGATAAAGCTCTACAGCATTAGGGTGCAATTGTTTTAACTGTTTTTTGTTTGTTTATTTTACTGATGTTTTTGTATTATATTCCTTTTTGGATATTTTTATTTTGATGTGCTCTCTCTCTCTCTCTCTCTCTCTCTCTCTCTCTCTCTCTCTCTCTCTCTCTCTCTCTCTCTCTCTCTCTCTCTCTCTCTCTCTCCCCCCTCCCCCTTCTCCGGTGTATTGCAGTCCTGTTGTTAGGTAATTCCTAGCGTAGTTTTTGCTGACTGATGAAACCCAGTGTCAGTGATAAATAAAAAAAGCCACAGTTTCAGTATAGGACGAGCATTATGAAGATCTTCTTAAATTGTTGTGAATTATGAAGGAATTATGGTAGAAGTCTAAACTAACAGAAGAACAGAATCTGTAGAAGATCTGCATATCATAATTAAGTTAGACTACACATCATCTGTTGCGAAACGAAATGCAAAAAGTAAATTCCTTAAGCATAAAACTTTATTAATATTGCGTTATCAATTTAATGTTAACACATTTCTTTTGTGTAGCTAATCAATATCATATTGCCGTTAATAGCATTGGGTTTCTGTGATATCGATAGAACTAATCAGGTCCTAATTCCACAGACAAAATCGGTGCTAAAACCGAACACCGTCAGAAAAAAACAAAACACAATTAAATATCTGTATAAATTTCATTTATCCATAGAGATCTATGCATATTATATCATTACTTGTCTTTAACTTATTGTCTCTTCCAATCTCCACAAGCAAGGTGGGCGATTGATCGGCTAATTGCAATTTTATAGATCAAAGCAGATCGTTCAGCCATTCTTACAAAGTATTAGACATTTCTATTGGCCGCCAATCTGTTATCTAAATGGTGATTGGCTACAGTCACGCAGACGCAAATAACTCCTCAGGCTACACACGGCCAGGTGTGTACGGTAAAATAACAACGGCACGGAATATATACAGACCGAGAGTAACTGTACGAGGATGTGGTAAAATAGTTACTGGATTAACACACTCGTGCAGGATTATAAAGTTTGGGTAGCGTTAGACTGTTTTTACAATTTACTCACTGATTTTGTTTCTCAATATCGCGTGTTCCCAGTCATCGCACGTCATGCTTGAGTCACCGATTTGCGCCCAAGCCGGGTCAATGCTATTTTGAGTGACAGAGCCACGTTTTGTTTACATTCGATCACGGTGGTACTTTGGTTCGTTCATGGAATTATTAAGAACGGGTTTAATGTTTTCGCACTGTGTTTAGACACCGGTGAATATATCAGGAAAGATCGGGAAAATGGGAAAAGACCACGATATTATCCAGGCTGTAAAAGACCGAGATTCATACGGACTTCAAAAAATTCTCACTAAGTTAGGAAAACAGTCTAAGAACAGTAAGTTTCATTGTTTATTTGTTTAGATTTTCGTTACATTCATAATGTTGAGACAAAACTCTCATCTTATCTATTAATATGTCGTTCGATGAAAAAATATTGAAGTCACTGTACTGAGAGCACGTGTTACTCTGGACCTGCTTGCGGTGGATCTACACACCTAAGCTTATATAATTATGTTTATCGACTATGACAGTACATGTCAAAAATGTCATTCCTGTTCGAAAAAAAAGTTAATAATATGAACATTTTTATAAATCGTTGTTTTTTTATGGCCAAGAACAAATATTTTATAATATAATATACTATTATAAAAGAGGGTTACCACTTCATATTAGCAAAGGTATAACAATACAGCATGATGCAATGGATTACTTCAGAATAAAACTGAATCATCAACAACAGCGAAGGCCATTATGGTCATTTATACAAAAGTATCAGAAATATAACAAACACAAGGAAATGTAATTAATTATATAGCTGTCTATTGTAACATTCATATTCTTGTACCATCTTGGTATTTGTTTTGTTGTCATGTACAAGGAAAATGTGTGTACGTTGTCCAATACATACCAGATACATCATCAGTATTTCACATTCAATTTAGTAGCAGTGATCTATTATAGATGTCAACTCAAGTACAACTGAATATTGAACTTAATTAATATGGTGTATAAATAAGGTGGACAGAAAGTTAAATTTAACACATGTAGGCCTACATATTTCCATTTAGCCATATAATGTTCATTCAAACATTTCACTTTAAAGGTAATCTTGGGTTTAAATATTGATATATGTATTGTCAGTGATAAAAAAGGGTTCCTACTTCATGTAAATGTTGGTGTATCCAGTATGACTTTATAATGTCAGTATACTTTTAAAATGTAAAATTGAATATCATCAATTGGTTACTTTTAATCGTCTAGAAAGTGTGATATTAGAGAGTGATATGTAGATTCATAAAAGGTCATGTACATGTTTTGATAAAAAGTCTTTGCTATTACTCTTATTAAGAAAAAATATAAATGATCAGCTGTTGACAGTCTATTTATGGAATATGAAACATATCTTGGACTATAATTTGATACACAGGTATGTGTACCTATTTAGGGTATTCCCATAATTATATGTAGATAGAATGTTAGTGTTGCATATTTCCTTTTTTTTTTTTTTTTTATAAAGGTGTTTTCATTTTTTTAATTTAAATCTTTTAGTTCACAACACAATACACCCAAGGTCATGTTTAATTTTTTGTCTGAAGTAATATGTTTGACAGTGTCGTGGTTAAGATGACCTAATTGAGCAAATTGATATAAATTACTTGCATACTGGTATGTTAATTGTCTGTATTTTCACCTGACAGGTAGACTTACTTGAACCAGAGATAATGATCAGTCATTAAAATATTTCATTTGCAATATATACTTTTCTAATAGAGATACCTCCATGCTTGTAATATATTGCAGTCAGTTGGTTGGCAAAGGTGAAGTTTTGTTATTCATTCGTTAAGTAATAAAAAGAAATTAAATACCTTTGGAATTTTGATATTTGTTACCAAACAAACATTTTGTACATTTTTTAACAACACAAGTAAATGTTATATCAGTCTGAAGGCCCATTTCTGTGGGTTTCCCAAACTTTGTTATATACATCTACCTATCTATAACCATACTAAAGTTTCAGATCACGACACTGAAAAAATTAAGTAATCCCAAGAACATTAATTAGCAAATTCATTTATAGATATCATATTTGTTGGCTGTAAAATGTATGTACAAAATGCAGATGTCTTGATGATTGTGTCAACTCTTTTAAGCACACTCAAACTCTGCAGTTACATGCCCTATTTCTGCTTCCCGTAGGGCATACCTTTCCTGTAGTTATCTCCAATTCAGAAGAAAACAGAATTTGTAATTCCCAATTATTGGAAGTTTTATCAAATACATGATAAATGTTGATCGCAATAAGTAACTCAATACAAACTGCTAGTACCCAAGAGCACATATTAGTTGAAATGTAATATAGTAGTTATGTATTTGTATAGTATATAGGTCTGTTACTTAGGTATTAAAGCTGATATAAGATCTAAACTAGACAGAAAAATAAATATAATCAATATATATTGATTAGGTCTGTAAGTAGTTCACACCTACCCTTTCAATAAATATTGATTATCCAGAAAATTGGATCATCACATATTCCAGTCTGGGATTAATTACACTTTGTATTATGTATTATATACATACCTGTATGGTCTGTAGGTTTATTTAATATATACATTTAATTTACTTGAACAAATGGTTTTCTTTTAAAGAATTTTTTTTAATAACTAGCTGTGACAGCTTGTTGACAATCGAAATACATCATTACATTGATGATGTTAATTTTACTTTTTCATGTTAACAGGTTGATGTCCCTAATGACCTATTCTGTATTGATGGACTGTTAAGGCTGTAATGATGATAATTATTGTAGGAATGTTCTACCTCTACCATTTAAATTATTATAATGTAATACTGATTGTTTATTTGCTGGGTTGCCCTGTCAACAGCTCGAATCATTTCTAGGTGGCAATAGGGTTATGTTGCAGTAGCTGGTGGCTAACTCATTGAACAGCATACAAGGCTCATTGCAACATGCCATCAAAACCGATAATGTCATTTGATACTGACTAATCCTATCATATAGTATACTGTAATACATGTGTGTAAATATAAAAGATATCATTGATGGTTCTTAAAGTATAAATACGGTAATATCATGTTTACAGCACTGATGGCAGGTGTATATAATACACATATTGTATAATTGGATTGCTATTACATCTAATAGAAGGTGGAAGCCTGAAGAGATTGCTTGTGCATATGGATATGCAGGTGTATATCTAGGGCCAATGACATCAGAATTCAACATGCGCCTGCTTGCCTATATAACCAGACCTGAAGCTCTTGATTTCTCTGGAGCAGAACACAGATAATAAATACTTTTTGTAGGATGATATATATATTTTCCAGTTTGATAATCAAGGAATTCCTTACTTAATACTGATCATGATAAAGACTTCCCAACTTTTAGTTTAGGTATTGTAACTTCCTAGAAGTATACATATACAATATAAGTTTTTGAAATTATGATCTGGATTTCATAAACAAAGTAAACTTTGAAAAACAGTGAGATTTTTTTTCAGTTACATGCATTCTTTCTAAACAATTTGTTACTTCATCTTTTGAATTAGAACAGAAAAAGAACAAGGATGAAAAAACAAAAAGCATGACAAAAGTATAAATATCAGTTGCTTTTATGCAGCATGTAGCATGTGTGTCTAATATATACATTTACAGTATTTTCCATACTATAAGCTGCACCTTTTTTCCTAGTGAGTCAGGTGTGCGGCTTATACACCAGTGCGGCATATATGAGGACAAAAAAAATCCGCATGATATAAAAAAGAAAACAGAAATAACCCAGGAAGTACGCCAGTACATCAGTACAAGACGGTACTGAGTTTTTTTGCGAATATCTGCCTGTCACATTTTTGTGACTGAAACAGATTGTCTAGAGTCATCGCTTGCTATTGTATACAGGATGATTTGAAAATTGAAATAAAAATAACATTCTTTTGCTGTTACATTGAAGCTATAGTGGAGGTTTACCTTTTGC
The DNA here is from genome assembly GCF_031769215.1 of Ylistrum balloti. NCBI lineage: Eukaryota > Metazoa > Mollusca > Bivalvia > Pectinida > Pectinidae > Ylistrum > Ylistrum balloti. The sequence continues at coordinate 687,878 of NW_026782733.1, read as the reverse complement.
ATCATGGAATCGATAGATCATTGGGTAATAGGTCAAATTCTATAGCAACTGCCATGCTTATTTACAATATGAATTGCTTTGTTTAACATACAAGAAGAAGTAATATGAGACTATCAGAATTTGGTCAGCATGCAAGGTCCTGCGTTAATATTAACAGTACAGACACCGATGGAGAGATTGTTTAGTAAACTGTAAATAACTTCAGGCCTTACAGCTGTGTATAGACAAACTGTGAAGGCACCAAAGCCAAAAAAGTTTGATATTTGCCATTTTATGGTTTTTGAATTGCATAAATAGGTAAAGGATTATCTGTGTATAATTCATTTGCAAGCTTTATTTGATGTATCACTGATAATCTTGATAAACTGCCCTCCCTTTTCTGATATATCAACAAACTTTGGTCAATATAACGGTAACCACTTCGTAAGAAAGGATGCTGCTTACATTTGGGTGCCGCAAATATGTGGATCAAATCGAAAAAGGAAAAATCAGTAAAAATAGGCTCTGCGGCTTATATACCAGTGCGGCTTATAACCCAGAAAATATGTTATGTATATTGCAAATGTGTAATTTGCGAGATGTGTTAACTTGCTTGATTTCCCTAGAGCGACCCTTTTTAAACTGTTTACCAGCTCTGAACTATTGGAGAATATATGCAACGGTATGATAGAGCTTACAAAGTTGCAGGCGATAGGCATGATGGTGATGCACCAAACTTTGTTCCGCTGTGTAAGGATTGGTCAAAAAGACATAAAATAAAGCATCATCAAAACTTGCAACAATCTCTTGGAAAATATGGTTTTCAGCATCAACCATAAACTCTTTTAAACAATGTCACAACTGTCATTGTTTAAAATTTTATTTCGTTGGTGGAGTCTAGCTTAAGAATTGTGGCAGAACAAAGTTACCCTAATAAACAATCTCATACATAGATCTCTTGGTGCAAGACTCTTAAAGAAATGAGATACAATTATATCAATTTGTGATGGATGGCCTGGATATTTGAACTTGGCAATGACAATTTGTGTACTCATTCGTCAATAAAAGTAAGTTCTTATTGATACTAAAGTTTTAATGAGGTTCCATCCATATAAGGTATTACTATAGCAACCAAATATGCCAGTTTCAGCTGCAACATACCTAGAGGAGAAAGCCTTAAGTTACAATGTTCCCCTAAATCCAGTAAAATTTTAGATATTTTCTGAAGAACATATATATATAGGTTTTGTGCTTCACTTCATATTTGAGTGAAAAAAAAGTAATGAAATTGACTTGAAAAGGTTTTTGTGCAGTGACCATGACATTTATTTGATTGGTTTGACCTCTTCTACGTTTGTTTTAATGGGTCATGAGGAAATATTTCATTCTGACAGATAAACTGATTGTTTTTTTTAAATTACTCAGTACACACTTGACTAGATCTTATTGTATAAGAGTAGTACAAGTCCTAAAAGTCCAAACACTTGGTGTTGCATGCATTTTTACCAATTTTTCTGTGTATATATTGCTTCATCTCAAGTGTATAGGCCATTTACTGTTCTTCTTAAACTGTATATTTCTTTGAACAGATCAACTGCATTCAGAGAGAACAATCTGATTTCTATTCCCCTGGCAAAGGTTTTAGCAATACTGTATTGATGGTTCTCTGCAGTACCAACTTTTATGGAGATCGGCCATGATAGCTCAGGTGTTGGGGCATCAGACTTTGCAATGAATACCCAAGGTGTGTGGTTCAAACCCTGCCTTAAAAGTTATGTGTATTTTGATTCCCAGGAAGCTGAGATTGTGAATCATTCTGTGTTGTTGCATTGTGGTAGTAAGTGTGCTTGGGTGAGACACCTGACTCCAAACGTTTCTGGTAGTTAGTGATGGGCCTCTCTCATGTTTATCAACTATATATCAACTATATAGACACCAGCTACTGTTTAGGAACAATGCACTAAACCCAGTATGAAAACAAACTTAGTTTTATTAAGTCCCGTCATTTCCTTTTCCAATTAAAAGATGGAGAGTGGGTGCTCCTTTAGGGCTAAGGTACTTGATTTGAAATTTTACATTATGGCTATGGGATGATGCAATATGTGCATTTATTCAGAGTTTGCACATTTCCTTCTCATCATATAGTCAATGCTTATTTATAATCCTTTCAAACATAGTATTTTTCATTATTGTTAAAGTGATAAAAAAGGAAAGTGATTATGATGGCACATTAGTGGGCTGTATTGGATTGGGTAATAAAGATATTTAATACAAAAATGTAAAAATCAGTTGCATTCAGCAATCCTTTTTCTTTCTTTTGCCTAGTGGCAACTGTTTGAAGTAGATTATATTTATTGAAGCAATTTATTTAGAATCTCTAATTAAGTGTTGTGTCAGACTGTACTTTAACTTGTAAATAATGACTCACTGCTTGTAATGTATATTTACATATGACTATGCATGTTAATTGGTTGCATGTTGAATTTGTATTCATCACCTGAAGGCCTGCTACATGTTCCTATTACATGTTGGTATGTCATGGCTAAATTTGCTCTGTCAGTATGTATATATATAGTGACCTAGTAAATATATCAGCTAAATAGCAGTGTCCAGGTGTGTGTAGTCTAGTGACCTCCAGGTGTGTCAACCTAGATCTAACAAGATATCCCTACAGGTGACAATACATGGAGAGCCCCAGAGATCACTGGGTACTGTCAACAATGTTAACTTACCTGTACATTTGTATACAAGGGTTTAGTAGAAGTTTACATATGTATACATAGCTTTAATTTGTATATCTTTATTGCTCATTGTAATCATTTATTGGTAATATAGATATGTTCTTTAGTGATCAACACCTGACTTGTTCATCAAGAACTTAACAAAATGTCCATGTAACAGAGGTAATTATTTTTTATAATGCATCTGGTGAGATTCGAACATGAGACCTCTTGCTTACTTGTCTTTCGCTCAACTGATTGAGCTGAAGAGAAGATCACTCTAAGCTGAATAGTATATTGCAGCATGTATTTACCAGGATAACATACTCCTTCTTCAGGAAAAAACCTCAAGTTTCCATGGGTTTAGGAGCTATAATTATAGAGAATGACTCCATGTTATTCCAGAGTCTGTATTAGAACCAATGTAATAGAGCTATGTCATTATTCGAACCAGAGCCTTTGGTTTACTACCAATATGCTCAACTCACCAAGCTAACAAGAAAGATCTCACTATCTAAGCATTGCATTGCAATATTAACCTGGGCTTCATCCATGTTTGTTTTATCTGAGCAATCTATTGCAGTACTTAACAGAGTTACATCCATGCGAGTTCTATCTGAGTGATATATTGCAGTACTTACCAGGGTTACATGCATGTGATCTCTATCTGAGTGCTATATTGCAGTACTTACCAGGGTTTCATGCATGTGATCTCTATCTGAGTGATATATTGCAGTACTTACCAGGGTTTCATGCATGTGAGCTCTATCTGAGTGATATATTGCAGTACTTACCAGGGTTTCATGCATGTGATATCTATCTGAGTGATATATTGCAGTACTTACCAGGGTTACATTCATGTGATCTCTATCTGAGTGATATATTGCAGTACTTACCGGGGTTACATTCATGTGATCTCTATCTGAGTGCTATATTGCAGTACTTACCAGGGTTTCATGCATGTGATATCTATCTGAGTGATATATTGCAGTACTTACCAGGGTTACATTCATGTGATCTCTATCTGAGTGATATATTGCAGTACTTACCAGGGTTACATTCAAGTGATCTCTATCTGAGTGCTATATTGCAGTACTTACCAGGGTTTCATGCATGTGATATCTATCTGAGTGATATATTGCAGTACTTACCAGGGTTACATTCATGTGATCTCTATCTGAGTGCTATATTGCAGTACTTACCAGGGTTTCATGCATGTGATATCTATCTGAGTGATATATTGCAGTACTTACCAGGGTTTCATGCATGTGAATTCTATATTGCAGTACTTACCAGGGTTACATCTATGTGAGCTCTGAGTGATATATTGCAGTACTTAACAGAGTTACATCTATGTGATCTCTATCTGAGTGATATATTGCAGTACTTAACAGAGTTACATCTACGTGATCTCTATCTGAGTGATATATTGCAGTACTTAACAGAGTTACATGCATGTGAGCTCTGAGTGATATATTGCAGTACTTAACAGGGTTTCATGCATGTGAGCTCTGAGTGATATATTGCAGTACTTAACAGGGTTTCATGCATGTGAGCTCTGAGTGATATATTGCAGTACTTAACAGGGTTTCATGCATGTGATCTCTATCTGAGTGATATATTGCAGTACTTACCAGGGTTACATCCATGTGAGCTCTGAGTGATATATTGCAGTACTTAACAGAGTTACATCCATGTGATCTCTGAGTGATATATTGCAGTACTTACCAGGGTTTCATGCATGTGATCTCTATCTGAGTGATATATTGCAGTACTTAACAGAGTTACATCCATGTGAGCTCTGAGTGATATATTGCAGTACTTACCAGGGTTACATCCATGTGAGCTCTGAGTGATATATTGCAGTACTTAACAGAGTTACATGCATGTGATCTCTATCTGAGTGATATATTGCAGTACTTAACAGAGTTACATCTATGTGATCTCTATCTGAGTGATATATTGCAGTACTTAACAGGGTTTCATGCATGTGATCTCTATCTGAGTGATATATTGCAGTACTTACCAGGGTTTCATGCATGTGATCTTTATCTGAGTGATATATTGCAGTACTTCACAGTGTTTCATGCATGTGATCTCTATCTGAGTGATATATTGTAGTACTTACCAGAGTGTGAAATTATTCTTTTCAGTGATATATGTGTAGGCATAAAGACAATTTATGTAAAGGTGGTTTTACTAGTTTCAGTTAAATGTTATGTGCATGTTGTATCAAAACCACATGTGCCAATATGTCAGGTGTGTCCTTAAACAGATATTCCATCAATCGTACAGAATATCAATAGCCTCAGAAAAACACCGACATGACTTTTTCAAAGTAAACAGATAAATGAGGCAATGCTTTTAGCTAAGTTTTCTACAAAACAAATACTGATTATACATAGTATAAAGATGAACATGAGCACCAATGAGTTAAGAGATATAAGTGTTCACAAGAAAACCTTCCATCAGAGCTGAACACCTCCTTGTCTGTACTGAAAGCCCACTTGTTTCCGGACTTGGCTCGTTATAGGGTTTATTGTACCTGGCGCAATAAACAAGTCGCAGCATCGCTCATCACCATACTTTGTATTCCCCACTTTCCTGGCATGTTCATCTAATTGATGCGGATGCTGAACAGTAATGTTCTACTAAAAAAAAAAAGCAGACAAATATGTGATTAGTGTGATGTCAGCTTTTGTAACCGTTAAGTTAACACATGCATATGTGATTCTCACGGTAGAAAGCATGACCCTTTGTCTTTTGTCTATAATATTGGGTATTCTGTTGTTAAAGCTATGTTGTTATGGAAACTGTTTCACTAATGATGTAATATAGTTATACTTTGTTTGGAGTAGTCAGACTTGTTAATTGGCATATCAAAATTTTGAATAGATGAAACTGTACTACATTGTAATGAAAATTATATCTGAAATATTTGTTATTGAAAGTATAGGAAAGAAGATTATAAATTGCATACATTTATTAAAATATGTAAAATATCAAAGCATGATATAAAAGGTCTGATCAATCCCATTTTTAACCATATATATACTTACAAAGAGAGATGGGTTTTTAAGGATGGTTTTATATAAAAAGATATGTTCAGTAATTTCAAGTATTAAATATCTGAAGGAAAATTAAAAAAACAAAAAAAATCAGATAAGGTAATATATGTACCTTGACTAATGTTTATGTACCTTGACTAATGTATATAGGTATGTTAAATTTATTACCCAGGGTATAAGGGAAATTCAAGTGTCCTAGGACTTTGATAATGTACAAAATAGACTAAAATTGAATTAATGTTTATTGTCCTTTGTCAATTAAGAAGGAGTCTAAATGAAGGTTTTCAAGAGTTGGAGGAGGGGGGAACTATATATTGAATGCTTGTAAGACAACATCAACTAAAATCTTATGTCTAACTCCAAATATAATACGATTTGTGAGATAACACATGTAAAAAAATTATTATCTGTAATAGGTGCCATCGTTTTAGAATGTTCACAAACATGGCTTGAGTACCAGACTAACCCTTACCTGGTGTAAAGGGAATCTCAAAAATGACATGCTACATAGAATAGATTTGGTTAGGAAGGAAATTATGTTTACTTCAGATCCTTCCAGATTGGTCGATCAAGTATCAGCAGGGGTATAGACCTGAATAGAACTCCATGAAGAAATCTTTTTATGGATTTTTCATGGTAACAGTTAAAGATTGAGAAAGGGAAAAAACAATATATTTCTGTGTGATGTAGCAGAAGAATCAAAAAGCTGTTTGTGTGCGGAGAAGCTTCAAAAATATTAGTTTCACTCGAGGCTGTGGTCATAAAATGGAACAAGCCTTAAAACTGCATGGTTGAGAGTTTGAATGTCTCCTAGTGTAAATATATATGCATATATGCACTGCCAGACTGTGTTAGCACTATATGACCACATGGCCTTTTCAGAAGAGGTGAAAACTTCACACTGGTAGGAGATTTACCAGTTCCTATATAATAACTAATTATGTCTTTTACTCCTTTTGACACTATAAACAATTCAATTGGTGCATGTATATTTGATGTTTCAGTAGACAATTGTATTATTGTTATCAACTGCTTCAGAATATACACATGCATGTACAATAACATTTCAAGGGCATATATATATATATTATGATAATCCAGGGCAAATTGGAGCCCCTGATTTCATATGCACATGCTGCTCAAGACTATTTACATATACATGTATTAACTTTCGAAAAAAAAGGAAAGAAAATCTATGAAATAGATGGGATTGGCACAAATTTGCAGGGCAATTAAAGTGCCATGCTTGTTTTATTTTTCTTCATGGTTAGATTGTAACATCAGATAAAGGTGCTGCTTTAAACAGGACAAATAATGTCTGATATATATATATATATATATATATAGCTACCGGGAAAGTGGCCTGGGTTATCAGTGATTGTAAACTGATTGCGTTATAAAAATTTTTAAAAAGATGGATCAAAGAGAACAAAATACAGGATGTGAAAATTTAATATTGATTACTTTGGTATAATGATCAGTGTTATGTAACTTTCTATTGCTTGATGTCTTTTATGTAAATTTGGTTAACAATGTTTAAATCAGGTAACAGGGAACTCAAACCTCTATGATAAAGTTTGAATTACTGAAATGTTAAATAGCTTTGCTGACTAAATCTTGTCAGTTAAGTCATTGTAAGACAAAAGAGGCCGTTTTTTAAACATTGAAACTAGACATAGTTACTGGATATGTATTGGAAGTGCAATGGTCTAGTTTAGATCTAACCCTTGCACTAATCAGAAAGAAACCAATAAAAATACCCTAGACAATTAACTTGGCGTCTGTCGCCATCCTGATATTAAGTTGGCTTTGATGTTGTACTTGGAATATAGAACTTGTGTGACAAAGTGTCATATATCGAAATAATTGTTAAAAAGGGAAGATCCTTAAAACAAAATCTTTTAATTGGACGTGCTTTAATATCTATCTGTAAATTGCCTGTTAAATTTACACATCTTTGTAATGTCTCTGATCTCAGTAGATGTAAATGTATCCAGTACATATATATAACGTCTTTAGGCATGTTCACACGCTCAAGAGGAAAAACGTTTGTATGCATGTTCATGCGCTTAAGAGGAAATACGTTTGTATGCATGTTCATGTGCTTAAGAGGAAATACGTTTGTATGCATGTTCATGTGCTTAAGAGGAAATACGTTTGTATGCATGTTCATGTGCTTAAGAGGAAATACGTTTGTATGCATGTTCATGTGCTTAAGAGAAAATGGTAGCTTGAAAGTATATTCATGTGCTAGAAAGCAAATGTATGTCTGTTTGCATGTTTTGGAACTCCAGAGAAAATATATTTCTGTACACATGTTTGTGTGCTTGAGAGAAAATTTATACTGAATGCTTGTTTGTGTGCTGAGAAAAATTTATACTGATGCTTGAAATATATAAATGTGTGCATGTTCATGAGACATGTCTGCATATTCGCTTGTTCATGTGCTTTAGAAAAAAATCATCTTTTCATCCTTTATAGTGCTTATAACTGACACTGGATACAAAATGGTAGAACATAGCCACCTCATTATTAACAGAAAAATAGCTTTTCACTTTGTTGCAATGAAAATTGCCACAATGCACTCGCTTTGATATAGTTATTGTGGTTTTCATGATCAACCTATATGAAATAGAAAGTGTTGCTTCAAAACAGTGAAATTTGATGAATAAGAAAATGTTTTTAAATCGTTATTTAGAGAATTTTATAGATGGAAAAAATTCAGGACTTTTCCATCAACTGGGCACATAAGAAAAATTCAAATCTTTTTCAGTTTGATTCATGAGAGTAAAGCAGATCCCAAGCATTTTTTTCTGCTACTCAATTTATTGCGTTTCTGTACATCCCTGTAACTGTATGTATGTCTGTACACCATAAATAAGTTTGAATGCCAGATAAATATTTTGTTGGTGAAGATATTGAATAGATCTAACTGGAAATGCTTAAAGACGATTACAGTATAGGCATTCCCAACAGTATGAGATGTCATTGATTTGGAGACAAGGGAAATAGATACAGTGGATTTTGATAAATTTACAGTTGTGCTTAAGTTACACTTTGGTCATAGAACAGACTCCAGTGTTATAAGCCGACACCGATTTTACAGCTTTCAATTAATTCTCAACTAGAATTTAAAAGCTGAGGAATCAAATAAAGACCATTTTAGCTTTTGTGTTGATCTTAATGTTGCTTGCTTCTGTATAAAAATCAATTGGATGCTGAGTGAAATTTCCAAAACTTGATTAAAGTAAAGACAATTCTGACTATTTTTGGTTAGTCTGCACCTGCACTGATCAGTTCAAAGCTCAGGTAAATTCAAATGGAAACAATAATGCTAGTAAATAAAACTTACATTAATTAAAGCATTGTGAATTCAAAATTGAGTGAAGAGCCTTCAATATTTGAAGTTTGTGTCAATATTATAATATATATTCTTGTGTTCTCATCAATGTGGAAGCTTGACGAGGGAGGGGTAAATGTGCAGATGGAAGCTTGGCCAGCGAGAAGGAAATGTGGAAACTTGGCCAGAGGGGGTGGGGCAGGGGGCAGCATGGAAGGGAGGGGTCAATGTGTAGATAGAAGCTTGGCCAGAGAGAAGGAAATATGAAAGCTCTGCAAGGGAGGAACCAGCATGGAAGATTGGCCGAGGATACAGGTCAGTTTGGAGCTTTGTTATGGAGAGGTCAATGTGCACATGGTAGCTTGGCAAGAGAAAAGGAACTATGGAAGCTTGGCTCAATATCAGAGAGGACATCATGGAAGTGTGTCCAGGGAGAGGTCATTGTGAATTAAAGTTTTGCCAAGGAGGAGTCAATGTAAAATATTGGCAATGGATTCCAAAATTTGGAAACTTGGCCAGAGAGAGGTAAGTGACGAAGCTTGATCAGGGAGGGACCAATACGGAAACTTTGCCTAGGACAGAGAACTTTGGATTGAAGGTCGGCCATGGAGAGGTCAATGTGGAAACATTGAGTGTGGAAGCTTGGCATGAGAGAAGGAAATGTGGAAGTTTGGCCAGGGAGGAGCCAATACAAAAGCTTTGCTAGGGAGAAAGAACTGTAGATTGAAGAATGGCCATGGAGGGGTCAATGTGGAAACTTGCAATGTGGAAGCGTGGCCACAGACAGGGAAATGAATTTAAAACAAGAAGCAAGGTTAAGTGGTGCTTAACTGTGACTTTCTGCTCCTGTCAATCAAATGTCTGAGGTTATGGGGTACGTTCTTTCTCTGTCTGCTGATTAATACTACAGGGAATGGTTTTAATGGTAGAATTGGATGGGAAAGTTTAAAGAATGGCATTTCTGATCTTATAGTAGTGGCTAAATATCCTTAAAATTTCAACTGGAACAGATTTAAGTGAAGGGTTTTATGTTGTATATATATGTGTACCAAGTAAGTGAATTATGATAATCTGAAATCTTATCTGTAAACCGAACCCTGTGTAATCTGTAACCTTTCTTAAATTAATCCAGCATAACATGTAAATCTGTTTTAACCAAAAACTTGTGTATTCTGTATACTTGTTTGAAGCAAACCCTGTATAATACATCATTAGTTTGAAATCTTCAAACCTGTTTCAACTGAACCTGATATAACCAGCCAACATGTCTAAGTAAAACCTTCATGACTCTGTTAAACCTCATGCATTGCTGGCATTGGCCTTTACACTTACCACTAAACTATTAAGTACTTGTAGCAGTTGAGTAAGACCTAGATTCTACAATCATAATTCTCGTTCAGGAAAACTTTCCCCTACGGAAAACAATCTTCATTTTATTGTTGGGTTTTTTTCATTGTTCCACTTTAGTGAGCCATCGAGCCTCCACAGCCTCTCGGGGAGGTTATTGTCACAAGAGAGGTGCTTGAAAGGCATTGGCTCTGGTAATGTACTACCATAACAACGATTAACACCTGAAGGTCTAATACCAGAACTCAGATGGGCCAATAACCAGAATCTTGTTATGCCCAATGCCTACCAGTCCCTCGAAAATATTATATATGTAAATTGTTAGAAAATACATGGGTTGAGGTTTTTTAAAGAGTAAGACATATTTCTGATTTACTGATTAAAATCCTAAAAGCTTTGTGATGTTATGAAAAAAGCTTTTAGAATTGAAAGGATTGAGGCTTTCTCTATGGTATTTGCACAGCTATGAATTTTCTCATTTACTAAAAAAACATATATTTGAGTAGTTCTCTGAACAAAGTAAACACTGCCTGCTCCTTCACAACTTTTATATGTTGCATATTCAGGATTCAAGATCGAAAAACAAAAATTGCTTTTTAAGTTAAAGGAAAGAAAAAGGGGAAAAAATACAGATAAAGCACTAGTTTGGGAGGAATGAGTCATGGCTGCCTGTTAAATGATAGCATGGTATGGAAATGAGAGGGAAATGTTTGGCTCATTCTTCAGATGTTTGGAAGCGTTTTAATTTATTTTAATTGCTGGGTAAACTTCTTAGGATTCTCAGGCTTTTGTGAATATTAATATTGGAGGGATGGTTAACATTGGGGCAAAGTCACATTTCTTGATAATAAAGGAATTAAATGATAGAATTGCTTCTGTTTGGGGATGTGAACAGTTTAATTTCTATGTAAACATGTACCATTGGACCATTTTCATAAAGATTGCCTGGTAACATTTGAGTCCTGTGTTTTTTAAAAGTGAAGGGAATGTTGTGATCTATTGCTTTAGAAATTTTGTGATCCATTTCTTTTTTAAAATTAATTTTTCAGTTTCATAAGAGATTATCCGTTAAGAAAGTGTTTCAACTATTACTACTACTTACTATAGTAGTAGCTATCCATGGTTGCTGCCTTACTGAACAACATGTAGGAGGCCATCATATATCATTCAGAGCAATATTGGAATATAAAGTATCCCATTGCCAATAATCAATAATTTTTTTTGAAATAATCTATGATGTGATTTCAATATTGCTTGTTTTATAAATGATAAATAATTGTGAGTTAGACACAGAAGCCCAGCAGAGTGACTGAGTAGCTTTAATGTTGAAAAGTTGAAATCATATGAGATTGACCCATGTAATACTTGATTTAAATAAACTGCAATACAAATTCCAGAACCCATTTGACCCCTGGTACATAACAGAGATGACAGCCCCATTAGGCACATTACCACTCAGAATGGTTTTTGTACATCATAACATTTAGGTAATTACGGTATATCTTTGTAGCGCCTCTCGTGATCAGATGTAAACTGTTTTGAATGTGATTTACCATCCAAATTGGTTGTAAAATTTATCATGAACTGTTTTGTTAGTTACAGGAAACTGCACATATACATGTCATGTGGGTTCGACAAGTTCTTCTGATGAAGAGATTTGTAATGAATGACATTTACAGGAGCAGGATTTAACGATTCATTATTTTTATCTACTTTAGCAGTAGTAAAAGCACCTAGTTCTAAGCTTCCAAAAATACACCTCGTATCTTTGTACAACATGTACGAAAGATGTGTAAAGTAAATCTGTTTATAACTTTGAAGTTAATTAACAATTAATTGAGTACGGCAGTGCCTATATGTGGACTAGATATTGCTATGATAAATCATGACTTTTTACCATCAAATCATTTTCCCATCTGCTGAAAAGTCAGGCACTAAGACAACCTGGTAGCATATAGACAGTGGCTGGTAATGTTTTACCACTAACCAGAGATTAATTGACATCCCATGTGAAGTGATGATCTATTTTGGTTATTTTTTTTCACCATGAAGAACACAGTTAATGACGGATGGCCGCCTAATAGCCGGGGCATTGGAAGTCTTTCCTTACAGTCACTGGGCTTGTCTATAAGTAATTATATAACAGCCTTTCACGACTTCTGTACCAATGCTCGGAAAAGGAATACAAACTGTATAGAACACTGGGTGCAATTTTAAGTGCCACTTGCACAGCAGCTTGTTGGCTTTGTAAAGCGAGATAAACTGTTTGCACATTTCTGTTTAGGAATTCGATTGACACCATTTTTGTTCTCCGTGTAGTAGGATAAAGTCTCTTGAGCTTGTTATAACAATACAATAAATAATTCATTGTAAATAAGCAGTTTCTTCATCGTTTTATAGCCCTGGGCATTCTAGGATGCCTTCTGTGGTGGCAGATAAATGTTGATAAGGTAACAGAATAGTGATATATATCAGAAAGAAGAACATTGACACTATTTCTCCTGTTACTTTTCCATCCTTTTATAATGTTGATGAAGATTTAATAGCCTTTTTTACCAGTTTTAGAGTGACTCACTCACTCTGCTGAATCATACCATCTCCCTTAACCGGTAATCTTGAAAAAATAATTTTTGTTCATTTCCATGATCTGTTGAATAGGCTTGCTGGCGCCGTATCGTCGTTGTTTTAACGACAGAAAAGAATTCGGTCATGTTTGTGTTATATGCATGTCAAGTATCAATTAAATATTGGTTATCGTGATAAGTGGCCAGTCAGATTTCTTTTTGTAAAAATGCTCTATATATGCACGAACATTTGTTTGTTTGTTTTTTTTGTGTGTGGGTGGGTAAGCATAGAAGGGGGAGGGGTGAGGAGGGAGAATAAAATCTTTCAAAATATCTCTCTTTTTTGTTGGATGTAAAGATGAAATATTGAACATGACTATAAAAACATGCATAAAGCTTGTGTTCTATTTGTACATCTGCTTCACTATCACAATGTCATGAGTTTAAATAAAAGTCCAGTATTTGCCTTCACGTTACAAAACAGCTCCCAACAGATGTTTGTGTACATTTGTTTGGGTAATAAAATAACAGATGATGTATGTAATCAATAATTGATATGACGTTTTTCTTCTGAAGCGGTACTCAGGCGTCAAAAGAGAAGTGTAGAATAACAGGACTGATCAAACTAGGTCACATCCAATCCCAAGTGTCCAGTACTGATTTGTAATCCGATATGGCTGCCTTGAAATTTTAGCCAATTTTTGGAGAAGATAAAGAAGAATAGTGCATCATTTTTAACTTATTGATAAATGCCTACTTTGAGATAGTACCAATGCACTACAGTGTAAAAACTGTCAGTTATGACTATCAACAAGAATTGTGATGTCAAATTTAGAATTTTGCTTATTTTTGGCATTAGGTAGATCCCATTTGCACAATATCATTGACAATAAATACAAATTGTAAGCACTAGGATATTTGACCATCAGTATATGTCCAAAAGTTGTACAACTGACTAGACTGCATATAGTTATATATCTCGTATGAAATGAAATACCACTGAGCTTTTGATTAAGGTGAAGCATTTGTTCATCCATCCGTCATCTTTGTAATTGAATGAACTTCTAGTAATCTAAAATTAACTGCCAGGGTACAAGTGTTTGGTCTGAGTAAGTACCGGAGATAGAGCACTGTACTTGGTATTCTCTTATAAATGATCAGGACCAAATTTGAAGTTCATGTGAGTCAAATATGTCGAAACTTTCAGTCTTCTTTGAATAATTCCCAAGTTCTAGTTATTTATATGAGTCTCAGAATCCTGACATTACATGACAGCAGCTGGTTAGGATGAAATTTACCTCTATTTTGATGATCATGTTGGTTAAACCTTGTTGAAACACCTGAATAATCTTACTGGAAGCATCCTTACATAAATGACCTTGATCATTTTTTCTTTGTAACATAGATGAATTTCCTGATTATTGAGCCATTCTAGGTTATATAATATTCTTTACGCCAGGAACATAATCTATAAGCAGATTATGTAAATTAGAAATGGAATATGTTTTCCTATCTCATTGACAGCAATTTTTAAGATTATATTCATCATAAACCACTTTGAAATACAATTATTCATTTTATGTATGTGCACAGGAAGCTTTAGAAAAGTAGTCATTTTCATATGAAGGCAATATGTAAATCTTTTATAAAAGAAGCACATTTTTACAAGTAACATGTCATCAAAAGAACTTAGACAATTTAGTATTGTATGTGTTGTACATGTCCCAAAATTAAAATTATTCAAAATGTGCAATAACTAAAATAATACTTGTAGTTTACAAAGAAAATCTTGATAAACTCAATCTATGTTGTGATTACATCATTTAATTAAGGTATGATTATTTGGATTTACAGTGCAGACGACATGCCATAATTTTTCACATAAAAGATTTCTTTTTTATTCAATAAGTGTTTGCTTTCATAACTTGGCAGCTGAAGGGTCACAACTTTGATAGCACAACCAACACTGCTAGCTAAGTTTATTTATACTGGGAAGAATTCAACATCTGTCCACAATTTGTAGGAATAGAGGAGTAGGTTGGAGATTTCTCTTTTCTTAATTAAACCAGTGACATCACAGCCATTTTACGTGAGGTGCTAATTAGGATATCTCCATTCCAGGCGTCAGTAGTGACAGTGTTGAGTCTTTAGCGGTAACTAGCACATGAGATATGATGTTGTGAAAGCCATCTAAGGAATGGGGTGGTGTGTTTGGTGTAGATTTTCAAAGATTAAAACTTACATATTTAAAAGATTTTGTAGACTGCATGTTCAGTTGAACTCCCCCAAACCAGTCATTTGCGAGACATGAACATTTAGCTGGTTAAAGGGAGGTTCTGTTTGTAGAAGCGCACAAAATTGAGCTTACATTGACTTCAAACATTTATTTAGCACATATGTAGATTTGTCCAAGTTAATAAATGCAGAAATAAATAAAACTATAATACAGAGAAGAAACAAAATGAGTCTCATCATCCTGAATCCCGATTTTGATATAAACCTTTGGCTGTCACGACTTCCTGAGGTGTTCCTATATAGATATAAACTTTTGACTGTCACGACTTCCTGAGGTGTTCCCATATTGACGTAAACCTTTGACTGTCGCGACTTCCTGAGGTGTTCCCATATTGACGTAAACCTTTGACTGTCGCGACTTCCTTAGGTGTTCCTATATTGACGTAAACTTTTGACTGTCAGGACTTCCTGAGGTGTTTCCATATTGATGTAAACCTTTGGCTGTCACGACTTCCTGAGGTGTTCCCATATTGACGTAAACCTTTGACTGTCGCGACTTCCTGAGGTGTTCCCATATTGACGTAAACCTTTGACTGTCGCGACTTCCTGAGGTGTTCCCATATTGACGTAAACCTTTGACTGTGGCGACTTCCTGAGGTGTTCCCATATTGACGTAAACCTTTGACTGTCGCGACTTCCTGAGGTGTTCCCATATAGACGTAAACCTTTGACTGTCACGACTCCTGAGGTGTTCCCATAATGACGTAAACCTTTGACTGTCACGACTCCTGAGGTGTTCCCATATTGATGTAAACCTTTGACTGTCACGACTCCTGAGGTGTTCCCATAATGACGTAAACCTTTGACTGTCACGACTCCTGAGGTGTTCCCATAATGACGTAAACCTTTGACTGTCACGACTTCCTGAGGTGTTCCCATATTGATGTAAACCTTTTACTGTCACGACTTCCTGAGGTGTTCCCATATTGACGTAAACCTTTGACTGTCACGACTTCCTGAGGTGTTCCCATATAGATATAAACCTTTGAAAGTCACGACTTTCGGAAAGAGTTCCCATACTATTGTAACCCCTAGTTACTGTTATCTTCTGTAACTGTATGATATTTTACTTGATTATGACATGTCTATGTATACAATATAGAGACCCAGCAGGGATGGCTTTTAGTTGTATTGTATAATGTTAGTGCTGTCGCTAATTAAAGAAATACCTGCCAGGTAGATTACATATCATTAGGTCATCACACCTACCCAGACAAGTCCATTATACTGTACTAATAGGCATCCCCACCACCTTCAAGTGTGGTCAACATAATGGCTTTAGCTGTAGATCTCTGTTAACCCTACTTTAATAGGTCAGAAGGGCTCACTCAGTGATTGGTTATGATTAGGTAGATTTAGGACTAAATCTCACTATCTTACTTGTACAGTACTAGTGGTAGGTGATTTTAAGTACAGAATTGGTCAGTTTTAAAGTGTACATGACTCATCATGAAAAGAGAATTCAGGATCCTTTGGGCCTCCTTTGTATAAGAATTGAAACCTACTCTGCCTATTTATAGTTACCAATTGTCCTTTTATTGGTAGGATGGAATTGGAAGACATTCCCAATTGGGGGAATGTTTTGCACTCCAGGTTTCCAACACAATCACAGCAGTATAAAAAACAAAAAAACTAATAGGTTGTTTTACTGATTAATCATCGGAGGATTAAGAAATGATTTTGAAATTCACAGGTTTGGTGTCAAGATCTGTGTAGCAAGCTGTTGTATTAGGTACAGATATCATTGGTGACCAAAGATGTATGGACTGGTAACATTGAATTGTTTCCAGGACCGACTACATCATCATATATTTTAATTGAAATCTTTAATTCTTGACTTTCCACTGATAGTTGTGAACAATGTCCTGTAATATGTTCTGTTTATGATATCACATACAATTTTAGTGAAATTTTATTTGTGAAATGGTGGTAAATTTTATTCTGTTATATATGTGACTACCATCTTTGTTCCTGTAATGGCAAGATAGCTAGTAATGTCAGTGTCCGCCGGGGATTGAACTACAAACTTCAACTTACCAGACTAGTGCTCTACCATTCTAGAAGCTTAGAAGGCAAAGATTTCTCTGAGAACAATAAAAATCTGCCACATAATACTGTGCATTTCTGTGGTTCTCTATTTCCAAAAAGGTTCAATATCCTGTAGCTTTTGGAATCTGGCACCATATACAACAGGAATACGAGTATTGTGTCCTGATGATGATCACACTTGCAACCCAGGCTTTACTTATAGGGTTTAGGAAAATTCCTTCTAGAAAAAAATGGACTCAAAGATGAAAGTGCTTTAAAGTTGGATAACATCAGTAAATGAATGAGACAGGAAATTCTCAGGTTTCATAGTGAAACTTTTTTCTGTAATTCAGTCTGTTATTTAATGCAGCCTTATTGTGTTTCTGTAAGAGCATAGTGCATGTATTTTGTACTAAGGAATCTTGGTTAAGAATAAAAAAAAATGATTTGATATTCTGTTTGATATGCTTTAAGAGGACTCTTAAAACATGCGGTTATATCACAAAGATATAAATAGGAACGCAGCAGATCCAAAGAGTGATAGAAAATTTCCTTAACAGATCTAATGTTCCACTCTGTATGCAAAACTCCTACTCATAAAAGTTCCTTTCAATTATGTAAAATTTGAATTAATGATATAAAACCAATTAAAAAAAGGTACAAGTTCACAATATTTTAATGAAGTGCCTTAAATTTCAGTATTGAAATAAAAAAATTGTTACATCAATTTCAATTTGAATGATTCCAATTTTATAGCACAGTGTTTATTTATGTCATCTTCTGCTATAAAAAGAAATCTTGATGATAATATCAAGATGTATATTTACAGAAGTACATGAACAGAAGCAAATTGGTATGTAAATGTAAGTTATAAAAAAAAGTTGCTAGGTTATTTTTGGATCATACCTTAAAATATATATACATTTCACATTATTGTGTACAGTTTTTGTCTTTTACAAATTCGTTCCATGTACACATAATGGTTGTGGGGATGGTTCTCCAGGGCGAGGCAATTAGTATCCCCTAATTGTACCCATCTTTTGGCTCTTTCTTAGATAAAGAGAATTCCAGGAGCTCTTTAAAACACTTCTGTACGCTAAAACCAGCTGGATGCAATAACGATGTGGTAGTTCTTTGAAAACACAGAAAAAAAGAGAAACCTGCAAGTGTACATTGGATCTAGTTGTATAACACAATCGCTCAGTTGTAACTTAAGCATATTGGTTTGTGGAGGTGTTTCTTCTTAGGTTAAATGAATTGTTTACATGTTTGTGTAGGAAATACTAGTGTATTCTGTGGTTGTGTATGACTGATGTTATCAAAGAAAGGGAGGGTCTCAAACAAAACATTTATTTGTCATTAAACATGTATAAAGTGTAGGCAAACTGGTTTAGGAAGGAAAAAACAGGGTATTGAATTTAGAATTGTTGAAGAATATAATTATCAGTGTGTTAAAAATGTTGTTTATGTTCTGCTGAATAAATTGTATCTGTAAAATTATGTGAAGTTTCCTGTAGCTATGAGAACAAATGGTGTCGCAGTGGAAAGTTGTGCTATATTTGAAGGTATAAGTTGAGTAATGTTACATAAAGAATGGTTGTAGGATTATTAGTGATTGACTAGAAAGGATCTAGTTATTTAAAGAAGATGGTTTTGTAAAGGAATTGAAATATATAGCAATAGCTTGGTCAGGAGATGATAAGAAAAGTAAATTACTACATGTATTTCAGAATGTGTTTTAAGTGCATCCATGTGCGTGCAGAGTAATATTCTTAAATGTTTTCTCCAAATTAGAAAGAATTCTAATCTTGCATTTTGATCACAGGACCTTAGAGATGTTGGCTCTCACTTTAGAACCAATCAAATTTGGCAGCCACTAGAACTTTGTAAATGTTAACATTGGTATGAGATTGTGTCTTACATAATATCAGCAGTGACATGGTCTAAATTATTCATGGTTCTGGGTACAAAGGATGTTAATGACAAGTCATTTTCTGTAGAACGCCTCTACATTCCGATATCACTTCTTATCCTTGGAGTTGTTACCGTCCTGACATCATTTTGTTCCCATAGCGATACGTTGGTATGATTAGGATGAAATGCTTTAAGAAAGGTCATGTGTTCTATGAGTTCATGCTGAGCCAAGACTCAAGTGAGATGTGGTTATCATTAAAAATCCATTGTTTGGGTAATCCATTTCACGTCAAGTTGTTGTTTTTTTCCTTGATTTCTTCTCCATTATTATTCATTCAAAAGATCTGCATGACAAAGAAAGGTAGATTTGTTCAAATTAAATGACAGTGGGGATTAAGGCCTATCAATCTCTGTCAATTAATGTAAAGAATGCCTCTAGATAGATTAAACATACTTTGAGTTCATTTGTGTGTGTTTCAAACATTCATTTCGATGTCTGAGAAATGCAGGAATCTTTTTTTTTTTTTTATATATAATAATCTAACATGATTTAGGATTGTTAAATGCAAGCCACCAGCTATTAGGGGAGTTTTCCAGTTCTAATATAATTTATCTATGATTAGTTTAAGGTGTTTTTTCTTGTTGATGACACCAAGTGGGGAGACAACATCAATTAATAATTGGTTTAGAGTTACCTGATCAGCACTATCATCTAAACAGATAATAATGATGTAATTTTTGCACAAATCATGAAATGGGATTTGGCTGAACTTTAAATGTTCCCAGAGATATGAAATGAACTTATACCAGATAAATGATTACTTTCTAAAAAAATACAGAAAAGAGGCTTTTTCATCATTAATTTAATATTTGGCTCTGTTGTTGTGGTCTTCATTGTAAAACAATGTCGTTGAGTGTGTGACATCATTTCACTATGAAATCCTTATGTCAAAATAGATCATTAACATGAGTTCACATCTAAAATATTACAGGGTCGTATACACCAAATGACACTGCAATTGTATAATAGATGGCGATATTTCGGAACATTTGCCGCAGTTTGTAATGTCTAAGTTCTTAAAAGAAAACTAGTAGGAGTTTCGGTGACGACATGGTCACCTTCATCAAACAAATGACCAATATGGAGCGTACTAGCACTGATGAAAGTAGTGTCCGAGATGGTAAAGAATCATATCATTGACTGGGAAATTAAAAAAAAAAATTGACAGGGAAAACAACATTTTCAGACAGTTGTGTAATAACACTAAAAGAACATTGATATGTGATTGATAATGTCATATGATATAAAAAAAAATGGCTTGCTTGACTCACGATTCATTGTTCTTATAGGCAAATGAATATGGTAGACATTTAGAATGAACGTGATCAATAGATTTGTACACTCATGTCCCAGTTGTATTGATATCATTCTATAATTCGATATAACCCAAACATTGCCACTTAAATAGATCCTCCTTATACCTATCAAAAATCTATATAGGTCTACACTATCAATAGTAGAGCATCAGAAGTACGAGTAAACCATAAATCAGCCAAAATGAGCACCAGCCACAGGAAAATGACATTCTATAGACCATTATGTTTTATAACACTTTAAATTTTCTGGAAATATGTGATTAAAATTGCTATCTACATGTTTAATTGATATATTTTCAGAACTGCTTGGGTCCAGTAAAAAGGGTGGCATCAACTACCAGGACAGTGATGGGTAAGTGGTTTTCCTGGATCACATGATTGGAAATTGATCACATGATTTGTATGAAAATTTCTCCTACTGTTCTACAGATAGATTCTACTCCATGTAGTAATGTACTATACCAACCTATAGATAGGTCAATAGTTTACAGATTTTTCCAATTCTTTCAAGTTGGTTTTCACTGAAACTGTCTTTAAGTTAGAAAATTGTTTTTAATGACTTTGCTTTTAGGAACTTTGCTACAAGTTTTAACCTTCTATAAACAAATATATTCTCATTTTGAAATTGAAAAATGTCTTTGATTCATGTTTCTTTTGGTAAAGACTATATTCCTGACTGTGAAAAAAGATGTAATTCTTTATAATTATCAACTTCTATATAAAGAGTAATTTTTTATGATTATTAGCTTCTATATAAAGAGGCTGTATTCTGCACATAAAACACTTTTTGGTTACCTTGATTTTTTTGTTTGTTTCAGTTTTGTTTTTGTTTTTTGACAGTTTTGAAAATTATAAATAACTTTTATATAACAATAATTCATCACTTCAGATTTTGTCTGTATATTTCGTGGTTGTATGTGAGCTATCAGTGTGTTTGTATTTGGCTATCTACATTCCGAATCCCTCTTGCAAACAAGACCTGCTTATAGACTCTGTGTACATAGTTTATAATTAGTATGTCTATTGGCCATAATGCCAATTCCTGATAATAAGCCCATCCATGTCTATACAAAGCAGCTGGGAAAAGTAAACACACTTTGACAATTGTCCTATTCTTATTCTGATTCCCCCTAAATATGAAATGTTTAAATTTAAATACTCCTTGTAGGATTAATAGGGAACAAAACACATGTTACATTTTAAACAGAAGTATTAGAATTTCTTTATTATCAAAATTGAAAAAAAAAAATCTACAGATGACTTTCATTCATATAATTGATTTTCATTTTTTTTTGTATGCAAAATGCAGCTTTCTGATTTGTCATTTGTTTCTTTTCATTTCTACTGTGGGCATTCATTCAGTTTGCAAATAGGTTTTTCTTTCATTTCAGCATGAAACTTAAAAATGCTACTATCAAAACCTTTAATGAAAATATTTTAATTTCTGTGTATGTTTTTCAAAATGCTAAAAAACTGAAATGCATTGTATCAACCATAACGTGTATAAAATTTCCAAGAGGAAGATCATGAGCTTAAAAGTTCTGAACATATATATACTCTTTTGTTTGAAGCTTTTGCTGTGGAAACATATGTGTAAATAAATATTTTGTATGTATCTGTGAAACATTTAAGTGAAGTTGAATAGGTGGGACGATGCCTAAGTTACATGCATGCTAAAATTTTACAAAGTTGATGAGAAATAATATTGACATTACAACAACACTGATTTGAGTTACTTGTTCAGGATGTCTATAACATAGTGGAATGGTCTGATTCTGTATAAAACATTTGTTCATGGTCATTTTTATCGTTAAAAAAATCCTTAGAATAGAATTATGTATACAAAGTACACTGTACTTCCTATACAGTCAGCTTTATCATTGACTTCAAGTGATCTTTTAATTTTCATTGTCTCAGCGAAGGCCAAAATGGCAAAAGTCAAAACTGCTGCTGCATGAAACTGATATTTTTCCAGTTACGCAGTCACTCAGACCCAACATTATGGTGTTATTGAAATAGTTTGGGCATCACACTTTTTCATGCAGTATTCAACTTAAAAGTAAGATTTCATTTTAAACTAATGTCCGAAAAGGAGGACTTAAACTCTAGCCATGCAAGTCCAATTCAAGTTTGTGAAAGGTTTATCGCAATCTTGAACATTCAGACTCTTAGCAATACAAATATTTCTGTGACTTTGATTATTGCTTTAAGGAAAGACTAAATTGATAAATGGAAAAAAATGATTTTTTGATCAAAGCTAATTGGAAATGGAAAGAGAAAGTATACTTATTGTAAGAATAGTTGAATGACTGGTTCTCAAGTTATAGTATCAATCATGGATTATATACATAGTGGATGATCCGACATGGATGTCAGCACAATGTAATACAAGTCTAAAGTGAAACCATCAGTAAGTCCAAGTCTTCAGTTACATATTTATCAAGTATTAAGTCAATGCCTGGTAAGGTTACTTTAGTTGTTTATACAACAACAGATGTTTATAGTGTAAAGAGCATGCCTTCTTAAGACCATAAAATAATATGGTTTATTAAATATGAATTTGACATCACTTTAGAAAAGACTCTCTATTGATACAGAATAATTCCATTTATCTTTGTATGAATATTGTAAAAGAAAAGATAGTTCTTAAGAGTTGATTTTAAAAACCACTATGTATTGTTTATGATGAAAGGTAATGTTTTGAAAATAAATGCTGATGCTACAGGAATTTAAAAACCTAGATTGAAAAGAATTTGTTTTTAGACTAAGAAATTTTTTTTTCACATTTGCAAATTACTTATTTTGTTTTGTTGAAGAAGTTTGAAAATATTTTTTTAAGAGACAACTTTTGAAGTGATCGAAAAGAACTGGAAGTAATTTTGTTAAAGGCATGGCTTATTGACATTCATAGGTTAAGAAACGTAGAGTAGTGAGTAATTCTTTTATACAAGTTTTTTACAACCAATACATAAACCATTCAGGAAGGGAAAGAGGTCAAGGCAGTTTTATAGCACCTAGTGGCTATGTCAGTAACTACGTTTCTACATCTATTCCTGAAAATATCTAACTCCAGATTTGATTACGTGGCAAGCTGGTGAATAAAAGGCCTGCACTTGTTGGAATGTGTCAATCCCAGTGGAACAATGATTGTCAATGGGTTGGAATCGCTGCTCCCACACCAATCAAACCCTGCAGATCACTGCTCGGCCATAGCTCGAGGTGTGTGTAGATGTGGGGAGGAGAAATAGGAGTAGAGAAATAGGAGTAGGGTAGGGGATTATATGAGGAAATCAATAGCAGGCAGGTCATGTGACCCAACAATGTGCATTAATAGAAGTTACGTTGGTTTAGCTTTGTAATGGAAATGGAAAAATGCGGGCTCAACACAGAATTCAAATTTGGAATCCAACATAGATTCATTAGTGGAAACTCTGACAATAGCCCAATGGCTTATCTTTGCGATTGCCAAGATACTGGGGGACCATATTTGGAGGAAACTATTACTTATTTATCCATAATATTTTCTTTTAAAGATATGAATAGTAATTACAAATATCGATATATAAATAATGAAGGATAAATAAATTATGGAAAAGGAAAAAAAACAATTATAGAGGACAAAAAGCTATATACTCATGGAGAAAGTAATTTGTGAAATCACTGATTACTAGAGATTCAAAAATAGAACAGATCAGATGGGATTGTTTCCTGTTATAGAACATAAATAAACCTTTTTCCCTACCAGCTGTGAGTATCCAGCAGATATGCTTGACCTTCAGTGACCTTAAGTGTAACCATCCTGTTGCTTGGCTACAAGGTCAGACTTGGAGGTGCTTGATTACAAGTTTACAAGGCCTTCCTCGATAACTTTCTGATTAAGGCTAAAGGTCACCAGTTTAGGAATCTCAAAGGAGCCTTAAGTTGTAACAATCGGGTGGTTCCTGTACTGGTACTTACAAGAGTATGCAGATGTGTTTCAGATAGCAGTGTAGGTCTATACATCTTGGT
The DNA here is from genome assembly GCF_031769215.1 of Ylistrum balloti. Classification (NCBI taxonomy): domain Eukaryota; kingdom Metazoa; phylum Mollusca; class Bivalvia; order Pectinida; family Pectinidae; genus Ylistrum; species Ylistrum balloti. Next base: position 663,238 of record NW_026782733.1, on the reverse strand, counting down.
TCCTGATCTGGTCATTTTTCCTCCCCTGTGTTTGATAAAAAACAATTCTATAATTGATTTGAAATGCCTAAATAGTGATATATTTTTGTGGTAGTAGTAGACAATTGTGTAAGTAGTTTCCCTTCCAATTCCCAGGTCTGTTACGTTTTGATCAATTCTCTTCCAATCAACAGGGCTGTATGTACAACATGTACTGATGAATCCCAGTATCTCAACCCCAAGGGTTATGTGAATGATCTATTCCTTTCTCAAACCCCAGGTCTGTGTGACTGTTCTGTTCCTTTCTCTACCCACAGGTCTAGTGACCAATCTATTCTTTGCTCATCCCCAGGTTTATATGACTGTTCTATTCCTTTCTCTATCCCCGGGGGTACATGGCTGATCTATTCTTTTCTTGATCCCCGGGGGTACATGGCTGATCTATTCTTTTCTTGATCCCCAGGGGTACATGGCTGATATATTCCTTTCTCAACCCCCCAGGTCTATGTGAGTATTCTATTCCTTTCTGAACTCACAAATCTATACGTGACTGTTCTATTCCTTTCTCTACCCACAGTTCTAGTGACCGATCTATTCTTTGCTCACCCTATTCTATTCCTTTCTTTGATCCCCAGGTCATTGTGATTGTTCTATTCCTTTCTGGATCCCCAGGTCTATGTGAGTGATCTTTTCCTTTCTTGACCCTCCAAGTGTATGTGACTGTTCTATTCCTTTTTCGACCCCCACCACTACATGACTGATCTCTTCCTTTCTCAATACCCAGGGCTATTTGTACACTTTTCCCCTCATGTTGATTTCAATGGCTTTACAGATTAGGGTTCTTAAGTATTTTGGTAGGTGTGGTACCTTTACCTTTCTTTTGATGAAATAAAACAGGTACCAGTTTACAGTACAACTACACAGCAGACTTCAGGTGCTAACTCACTGAATTTAAGGAATGTTAAGACTTAAGATTTGTGTAAAGGTCAAGAGCGACTAATCAGATCAAGAGCTTATAGTATCACTGTCCCTAACCCAGTACACCCATGCATGAGTGTAACTTGTCATTGCTGAGCTAGCCTGTTAGAGCTCTGGCCATGATATCCTATAATTATAACCTCTAGCCTGCAATTTAGTTCAGTGATTTCCTGTAGAGTTCAGAAGTGCAGGTATATATGGTATCACTCTGAAAATGTGCAACTGTGCACAGTATGTCAGGCAGACATTTTTTTACATAAAACCTTATCATAATACAGCCTTTGAAAATTTGGATCCTATACCATGGGATGATATTTTGGAAATCTTTTTTGTAGTAGTTTGTTTTTAGCGCAAGTTTTTAAATATATGTGATGATATTGCGATAGCTTTAATGAACATGACAGAAAAATGTCCCAGATTTTGCAAATTAAAAAGAATGTAGGTTGGTTTCATCCCATACCAAGCACATGACTGACGAACCTTAGTCGAGTATGTGAATGTTTTTGTAAACAAGTGGTATGTACACTGGTCTGAAGATATTTGTACCTGTAGACAATATACTGATTGTTATCCTGTCTGTACAACTGTAGACATGAATATCCAGATTGTAATCTTCTGCTTGATGGCCATCATTACCTAAAGGCGTTACATTGCTGTTCAGTTGATAAATTGATCAGAAATGTCGTCCAATACGGCAATATGGTGTTACAATATTTATAGGGCCCATAGAGGCTTTCAGGGCCCCCCATGCTCATAAGAGACCTAATTCTGGATATGTACAGTGTGGGACAGTCGCATTGATTTTAACACTTCTTCTGTGTACCTTTACTTTGTCATCAGACATTAAGAAGAAGTTTCTAACCCATGGAAATATATTAGAATAGAAATTTCCATAACAAATAGTAACATTATTTAAAAAGACAAATCTGCCAGGACTGAAATATTGCTTGCCTTTATGGATAGTGGTTGAGAATTACAGAATTGAATGTATATGTTTTGAACAAGTTTTTTTTTTTCCTTTTTTAACTTAAATTATTTCCTTAAAGGACCATTTCAAATTTGTTGAAAAATATGTGTTAAACTAGGATGGGTCAAGGTCATTCTAAAACATTGTTTCAACTAAATCAGCTAGACCATAAACTGACTTGTGGTTAATTGGCTGTAGCTAGCTCACTATTAATAGTGCAATATGGCATATGATATATAGGATACATGAAATTCCTATAAAAAGGGTGAATTAACACATGGATATGATTGACATCACAGATGGGTCATAAAACGAGACAAATCAATTATTGGAATAGTCGCTATGTATCCTTATGTCTCTCATCGACCATACATGTAAGATCTTGATGTGTCAAGATATTTCTTCATGTGTATTAAATACAGAGTATTTTAGAGATAGAAATATACACATGTGTAAAGTAAAAAAACTACAAGCTGTTACTTTCCTGATACTTTGATATCTCTATACCACACCTATGGTATCTCCTGACATGTTATGTATATCATTTTACCATTACTATAATACAGTAGTGTATATACTTGAGATTCAGTAAAACTGATCTTAACATGTGACATTAAAAAATGAATTCAGGATTAGTGGATCTAAATTTGGTCAATTATTGTCACTTTGTTAGCCCATTTGTGATACTTTTTAGGATACCTGTGTTCAAATATGTTTAATTTCCTATCTCACAATCACCCTAATCATGTTAGATATTTGTGCTTTGTCCATTTTCTCTTACTTTAAATTATGAAAAATCAGTTTTTCATAGGTTTTTTTTAAAAAAGTGTTATTTTGTGGACATTTTATTTCATGGATAAATATACCCCATAAATATACTTATACTGATTTTGACAATTTACTGACAAGGATTCATGGTTACAAATCATCTCCAAAGATACTGCCTAAATGTATGAAGTAGTCCCTTTGTAACTATTCAATCACATGACTCTCCCATGACTGTCCCATGACTCTGCATTAACTCTTGGTCACCAAATCTTGCCAGAGCACCCAATTAACAATATTTTTTGACAAAATAAAATTGATCCACAAATTAAGCATTCTTTAACAAGGACGAAAAGTGCTGTGCATTCTTCTGTATGTGTGTGTTTTTTTTTTTATCTACATGTCTATTTCTGTGTAAATATGACACGATAATGCCAGATACAGTAATATATCACCACATCATTTCCACTTAAACATTTTTTTTTCAATGTTCAAACTCCAATGCGATTAAATTGTATTTTGTTTTGAATTTCCTTGCATTTGTCATAGATGTTAAATATTGTGCGCTTTTGTTTATGCAAGACGTTAAGCGATTTTTTATACAGTATAAATATACTAATGTCTTCATCATTGTCACGACAGCCAATCACAAATGCGATCAACGAAGAGAAAGTTGTCATCTTATATGAAACTTGCTGTATTTCATGTAATTTGAATTTGTGTCTGTTCTTGCCTGTTCCTAATTAACATCATCCAATCAGTTTCAACATAATTGCACAAGCAAATGAAAGAAGCGATGAAAAACACATAATATAGCCAAAATGTCAGCCACTGTTGATACCCTTTGGACGACGTAAATGTGACGTCATCGAAAAGTATAAATGTCAAAAGTGTATCTCCTACATGAATAAACTAATGAGATGCAACATTAACTCGCACGTTTATGTGGTTTTATTTCATAATTCGCCAGCTATCCTCAAATTTCTATTTTTAAAATTGATCAAAATTTTCCAAGTTATTGGACAAAAAGTGTGATTTTAGATTTTGTTTCATAAATTCTCATGAAATGAAACTCATATATATGTATATAAAACAATATTCTTCCAATAAAATAATAAAAAAACATGTAAATATGTCCTATTTTCAATACATGTCATGTTATTATTAACATATTGATAGTTTTGTTATTACCTAATCATTCAATGTTGTATTTGAGTTATTGGCCATATCACAGTCTTAAATACAAAGTCATTGGAGATTCTCATGAATATAAAAAGAAAAAAAAATGCTTTGATATAATGAATAAGTTGGAATGAAATCTTCGAGTGAATTTTTGTAAGTCGGATATAATGGTAGAGGTATCTCTAGTGTTCTATGGTGATTTATAACAGCAGAAGTAGAATCAATACTTCAAATGAAAAACTATCAATTCTGCCTGTTAATACGTTCACGCTACGGAAGGAATGACATTAATACATTTTAAACAGCCTCAGAATGTTCTTACAGGGAAATAGCTACAATAGGTCGATCAAATAGAACTACTGATGTTGGATTTAAAACAGAATGACTTGATTGAAAGGATGATGGCTGTCAGTATGAAACACTGGAGTTGTAGTGCTATATATCCTGTTAGTGGTACATGTGATAGATCAGCTGGTGTAGTTATTTAATATCATAGTATTTCTGCAAATTACTATGTATTGAAGTGATTGGTTCCTTGAAGATGAAAATGAGAGAAACTGAACCCTTGAAATTAGTCCCCGTGCTTTATCAGGAAAGTGAAGCACATTAAATAAACACACAATAATATTTATGCATAAAAGAATTGTTTATACAAATATAACTGCTAATGCTGTAATGATATACAGGACAGGGATATTAGTCCATCAGTGAAGCAAGCAGGCCAGGTTTCTTAGTGCATTTCAGTCCATGTAGGTTAACTGACAAAGGGAGAATACTTGTGTTCCAGATATCCAAGTAAGGCTACTTGTGGTCCAAGTATGTTCAGATAATCAAGAGGAGTTACTACTCAAGGGAGACTACATTTTGACCAAGTAGGTTGAAATATCTAAGGATGGTTACTTTTGGTCCAAGTAGGTTAGGATAATCAAGAAAATCTACTATTCAAGGGAGGATACTTGTGGCCAAGCAGTTAAAGATATCCAAGGGAGACTACTTCTACTTTATTTAATCGTAACCATTACTAATTCAAGGATGGCCACGATCTTTTGATCAAAGGAAAACTTAGATAACCATGAGAGGCTCCCAAACAATTTAAAAGATGACTACTCTGAAGCTATTTCAATGATATGAAGAAAACCAAATTATCTGGTCCCTATAGTATAAAAACTCTAGCTTCACTGCTTCCTGCTAAACTATCAGCTAACATTGACTCACTCATCTCCTGTCTGCACCTGTAAGTGTTTATATAGAATGGAATATCCTGATTCAATATTTGTGTCTGTTTGTGAACATCTGTTCTTGCTTACACATGTAGAATGGTTTGGTTTTGACATACCAAGAGGTTTTACATGCAACACATCTGTCTGGTGTTAGATAGGGTACTGCCCTAAGGTTTGCTTCCTGTATATACGATATTGATAAAGGTTATAGGATCTAGACTTCACAGGAACAAATCTTACAGAAAATACACTACATAGTTTATTACATATTTTAACCACTATTATTATAGAACAACTTAAATCCTATCTAAATATACATTAGTCAATTATACATTTTCTCAAATACAAATATAAAACAGCTAAAATTTTAATTAAATACACATAGTTAATTACACATTTCTGCTAATATGGTTATAGAATGTCCCAGAACAAGTTGCTTTTTGCTGACATGTGTTGCCTATGATGAAGGAAATATGGTATATATCTATCTAATCTAGAGCCTAAAAATAAACAAGACAGTCTTTTCCTGTCTTATTTTCTCTTTGCCATTTCATTTGACTATTACCTTTCTCAAGTTTTCCATTTTAATATCACTATATTTGACCGTTACCATTGAAATGTTGCATTCATAGAGCTTTGGATGTAGTTGTTTTTGCATTATTATTGCTTTAATTGTCCCACATCCTACAATATTAAACCATTAAAACACATTCTAAAGTGTTAAACTGTTATAAGAACATTTCAGTTTCCTAGCCTGTAACATTGTAAAAAATGACTTTTGAATAATTGATAAAGATACAGATTATCACAAATGTTTGAGAGAATAATTATATTGATATAAAACATGGGCAAAAGGGTAGTGAGACAATACTTTGCTTCAAAATGCTATTCTTCCTTAATGCTTAATGGATTTCATTCAAGTTTTGTCTGAAACATCAGTATAGGTGGGCAATTAATTCTTAGATTAAGAAAGTTGATTTGACCCCTAGGGACTTAAGGGGTGGGGCCCCAAATGGGGAAGTTAGTCAATATTTTGCTTCAAAATGCTACTCTTCCTTAATGCTTGACTGGCCTAAATGTGTTCTGAAATATCATCTTGAGAATTCATCAGATTTGCGAGATGACCATCTGCAAATTTTGTCGTTTGTCCATACATTCATTGATTGTTAGATGACCGTTAATGACCATGAGCCTCATGTTAAGAATTCATAAGTTTAATTTAACTTGATCTGTAGACATCTTAGAAGACGAGATCTGGTTTAATCTTGGCTTGGTGGATAAAACATGCAATATATACTTTAAATTTCCTATTTTAGAGGATATTTGTCTTTCAGCCTTGGGGTTGAAGATTTATAAATAGCATATTTGTTGAACTTATCAACTTTAATACCAAAAAGACAAGGAGTGAACTAAGATGTTTGATTTCTTTATGTTAGTTCTTGTCATTGATCTGGATGTAAGTCTTTCATGGCTCTTTAGAGTGACACAAATGGCATTGAACAGCGGTCTCAATATCGAACAGATGAAAGAGCTTAGGAGTTGGTGAAGATCACAAAGGGACTAGTGTGAGAGGATGGCCCGTATATGTCCCCGTTTGGAGTATGACTCTTATCACCAGATCAGTTAATATCATAGCTATTGCAGACTTTCAACATTGACAATTGTTGTTCATTGTCCCACCATTAGAATCATGAAAACCTCACATCATGTGGCAAAATTCTACAAAAAATATTGGAACATGAAAAGGAGAGCATATAACAGAGTTGTTTCATCACAGCATGTCAGCTATGTATTATACCCAGAAATAATGTTTTCTTTGTTGTAAAAATCATTTGAATGCTTACTACTTCACATGTGCAAAAGAAGTCAGTAATTTGCCAATAGTGTTTGATCACAAAATATTTTGTTAGCCAAAAGATATATTGACTTTTCTCATCCACTCAAACCATTCTTTGTCTCGCTGATAATATTGATCCAGAGCTAATTGATTTGTGAAATTGACCTTGATTCTTCCCCATGATTCACCTAGCTTCCCCTTCAGATGCCATTTTGGTCTTTTGACCTGTACAGTTGATCATATGTGAAAAAATTCAGTTTATAACACTTATTTTGCTGCTCAGTGCCCTTTTAATTGATGTGTCTGTCTACCTCATTACCTTGTTTGCCCATCAGTAGCTTATTTGCTCCCCTCAAAGGCTTGTATGCCCCCAAGTGGCCAGCTTGCTTGTTAAAATACCTTGTTTTGCCCCTTAGTAGCTTGTTTGCTCCCCTCAATGGCTTGTATGCCCCCAAGTGGCCAGCTTGCTTGTTAAAATACCTTGTTTGCCCCTCAGTAGCTTGTTTGCTCCCCTCAATAGCTTGTATGCCCCCAAGTGGCCTGCTTGCTTGTTTAAATACTTTGTTTGCCCCTCACAGCATTTTTTTCCCTCTCTCAACAGCTTGTTTGCCCCTCTCAATATCTTGTTTTGTCCCCCTTTATATCTTGTTTGCCCATCTGAATATCTTATCTGCCTCCCTTACTAGCTTGTTTGCCCATCTGAATATCTTGTTTACCTCCCTTACTAGCTTGTTTGCCCATCTGTATATCTTGTTTGCCCCTCTCAATAGCATGTTTGTCGCTCTTAATAGCTTGATTATCCCCCACAATAGCTTGTTTGCCTCTGGTGAGTTTACCATTACATAAGACAAAATAAAATTTCTATCAAAAAGTTTTTTGTTTCAGCATGTCAGCTTTGCACCAGGCAGCCCTGGTTGGAAACCTGGACATGATGCAATTACTTCTGGAGAATGGGTCATCTGTCAGTATACAGGACAACAAAGGTAAGGCCTGGTCATCACAGTTGCTTGATAGTTAGAGTTTCAAGTAAAAACTTCCAAATCTTAAGGAAAATAGGTAAATAAATGTTAAAGAAAGGAAAAAATAGGAGATTTTCACCACATTTGATCAGTGATAAATATATACTTGACAGTCCCATTATTATTTAACACCTACTGCAGTTTCATTTCTTTGAATGAGATATCTTGAGGTCTTTTCTTGGTGTCTTGTTTCTGTTATGTTTTTTGCACCCAAGACAAATAACCCTCATTTCCTGTAGGCTGTCGTCTTCACCCTGAAAACAAAGCAGAGCTGAACTAGTAGTCCTGGCCTTGTCATCCATTGTTATATATCGCTATGTGAATCATCTGATAGAATGTGCATGGCCTATCTGTCCATCAGTCCAAGACGTGCTGTTGTAAGGAGAGGTCAAAGAGGTGGAAGTTGTGATTGACAGCTATTCACACATACGTATTTTGTGAACAATAAGTTAATGATAGATATGTATATGTGTAATAGTTCTCCTCACATTCCACCTTCAGAATCCTCCTCATATCTCTCTACCTGTATAAGTTCAGATTTAAAGCAGCATTTTACTGTTCAGATACAGACTTATATGCATATATTGCTTGTAAATTGTAGATAAAATATTTTGGTAAAATTTGAATTTTAAAGAAAATAAAATCAGTTTTTCTGCTTCTGATACAATCCGAATGTTAAGAAAGAGAAAAATCTGTTTGTTGAATATAAGTGATGATGGTATATCTTGGTCAGGGATTATATCAGTGGTCAATATGTAAGAGATCAAGGTCATTATTACAAGGTGTAGACTTACTTTTCTTGATTGCAGTAAATGCCTAATACTTGATTAAAATGACAAAAATATTAGGTAATAATTTCTGTTATGTAAGGTGAAATAGGTCATTGCATGGTACTTTGAATTTTCTGCTAATCACCTGCCTCAAATTTGATCAAAGAGATGTTTCATAATTTTAATTTTCATGTTTTGCTGTGTCACTGCTAAATGTTATCATGTGAACGTGTGGAATGTTTGGTATATGATTAAGTGCTTGTTATCTGCCTTCCATATAATTTCATTATCTCCGGAATTGATACCTGATATATATATAGTATCTATACTGTGATGTATCAATTTCATGTAAAATCATGAGATTATTTCACTGCTAATTCAAGCTTTATGTAAATAAATGATAAATACCAACGAAAATGTATAGTCTTGAAAATGGTAGACTTAATGATGCCTGTGGTTTTGTTGTCAACCTTGTTCCCATTTAAAAATGTAACATTACTTAATTACAAAAGATTAAAGTTTGCATTGTGGGTGTCCTTGATGAATTTACCCTTCCAGAACATATGGTCATTTTCACCTGTATACCTTTCTTTTGGTCATATCCTGACCATTGATTTTGAGTTTGGATTAAGATTTTGATGATGTGGTAGTATTTTCTTGTTGCATGGAGATAAAATGTTTGTTACTGCCCACAGGAATGTTGGCTCTTCACTATGCTGCATGGCAGGGAAAGTCAGAACCAGTTCACATGCTATTACAGTGGCAGTCCCCCACCAATGAACAAGCGAAAGAAGGCGAGGCACCACTTCACCTCGCCTGTCAACATGGTCACTTCGATGTGGTGAGTCTACTTCTCTTGGCTTCCTCAAAGACACTGAATTGTGGTAAAGGTGTCTCATATTAAATGTTTTCTTCATGTAGTAACTCGACATCCTACTGACAATATGCTCTATAGCATACTGATGTTCCTACAAAAATGATATACATCAATTTCTGGCTGACAAAATACAGTTAAATACTGATAGTAACTGATTTTCCACTGACATTATGGTGCTTTTATACTGAAAAAAACTTATTTCCACTCATGAAAAAATCTTTTACTGATTTTTAACAATCCATTGATTTATATAGGATCTGCAGATTAAGCACAAAAATGCTCACATGAAAATGTTTTACATATAGATACAGGATCTTAAATGAGCGATCTTTTCATATGAGATTTTATGAAATGAAAAGTAAAATTTACTATGTAACAGGCCATTTATGTTATGAATAACGATATATTGAATATATGCATTAACAGGTACCAGCATATATCTTTTAATTCAGTTCCTATCATTTGATACCATACCAGTTATATCATCTGTCTAGTGGTAATACAATAGTTGACTGAAACACTACTTCCCAGCAGCTGAAGCAGGATTGCAAAACATTTGTTGCTCTGTCAAATAGCAAAGTCTGTGGCTGTATTCTGGAGATTCCATAGAAGAGACACATTGCATGCCAAGCAGAGCTTACGTTTGATCAATAATATAGAAGGTTGGAGATTGTCTACAAAAGTGCTAAGGTGTTCAGTGATAGCCATTGGGCCATTTCACATTCATCAGCAATTGGTAAACCAACATCCTGAGATTAAAAGGACCTTTATTACAACCCCCACATAAGTGATACAGCCAATTGCAAACCAACTTGAGATTAAATAGATCTATGTTACAGCTCCACATGAGGGATACAGGTGCTTTTTTTAATAAACACTGTCCATCAGTCCCTTCAACGGTCTGTCCAATAACTTCTTTCCAGCGGTAAATCCTGTATATTTCACATGGTGATATACTTTGATATGGATATACACATTATTATGTAATATGCTACTGTAGCACAGTGTTCATTGTCATGTTAATATAGATAACAGATGGATTTGTTATAAATGAGGGAACTAATAATGAGTCAATGACATAAATTTACAGATACACAGCAGAGCCTTTGCTAGCCTAAGGATGCAGTATATTATAATACTTTATAATGATATTTCAAACTTCCCATCAAAATTAGGTGACATGGGCATTGTGTTAAAATTTCAATAGATTAAACAGATTTTGTATCATTCAGAAAGGGGGGTTGCCAATTGGCAATTGGCAATTGTTTAATTTGATAAAAAAAGAAATATATAAATGGAATATAAGTCACCTAATTTTTTTTATCTAAACATACCTGCTTGAATATCAATTCCGCACTTATACACATGATCATCAAACACATTCCAAACTTTTAGATAGCTCAATTCTAAATAAGTTTCCGAACTTTACTGGAATAATGTTCATATTAAAGTTACTTAACTGGAGCTCATCATAGTGCTATAGACATTGTTTTCAGAATCTTTGAGGAATCAGTATGCTGGTTTACAGTTAACAAATTTTATACACAAGGTATTGAAGGCTGTGTGAGTTGATATATGTATTAGAAATCACTTTCAGCTGAAGACACAGATGTAAGAGTTATTTCCCCTTGGGACTGAAACTTTTCAAACCCAATGATGAGATGAATCTACAGTTCAACATATCAAAGATGTTGATACAAACCTTGTCCCTGTAATGTTGTCTATAATGGTGTGTTTGAGTTGTTTTCCTTTTTGTCTCTCTCTTACTCCAAATCGGAAAGTAAAAATATTTATATACAACATTGTTACAGTAGATGATTGTCAATTGTAATTGTAATCAACACGACACTTTATGTAAAGTCAGGTTGAAATAAACTATCAGATATCCGTAGGGAAGAAGGCTTTGTAAGTTTTCATAGAAAATTTTTAGTAGATTTCTGCGGTAAACTTTTTCTGTAGGTGGTTAATTTTGCAACATATCATTTCCACATCAAAGCTTGTATGCAAAGAGTGCAGGAACAGCGTTACCCACTGTAAATGTCTCACCTGAATCCACATTCTTATCTAGTCTTATCTTAATTGACCTGTTCGAAAATGAAAGAAGAGCACAAATGAAATAATTTGTGTGTGGTTTCATTTCCAGTCTGTGATTAAAGTGGACTAGTTACATTGTACCTAAAATATTTTTTTCCCATTAATTCTCAAGGGACCAAAGAAATGAGTTTCATGGTAAAATGAATTATGTAATCACTAGAGTGTAATATTGCGGAGACCATTCCTAGCTTGGGGACATCAGTATAACTTATTTACAGACAATAATTTGTGTGACTACAGATGTTCAATATATATGGCAGTGACACCTAAGATTGATGTTACATGTTCCTGCTCATTTTCTATTTATTACATTTTATAGACAGCATACTGCAGCAGATGTGTGGTATATGAAAAATGACACCACTAAATTAATATTTAATAATTGGCAGATATTAAAGTTATCATGATTTTCTTAATTTTTTCCCCAAAGACACTTGCAGATATTTTTGCACCTTGCAATCAGTTCATTAGGTTCAAGAACTTGAGCTAATGCTGAAATTAATTGACTTTATAAAAAATTGGAATTACTAAATATTGGATAATAGTCAAGAGATTTTAGATTTTTTTTCACTTCAAATTGATCAGCATGGCAAATCTTGTGAAAAACAAATAATAGATACACAGCACAATGTCATTTGTGCAAAAAGCTGAGGATTTCTAATGGTATCCTGCTGCCATTTGACAAGTATAGGTGATACTTTCATGGATGTGCCAGCATAAGTGAAAATCTAAAAGTGTTTTCTCTCACAAGTGATGTACAAATGCATTTTAAAGGGAAACTGTGAATGTGAAAGTGAATGTTCTATTTATCATGTTATTTCATGTTATGGTACAGAATCTTAATTCACATCCTCCTAATACATATTTCAGATTTTCTTTGTGGTTGTAATATATTCTGCCATTTCATTGGTTTAGCTCTAGGAATGTAATTTTTTGCTGGTAATGACTTTTGTTTTGATTTTTTTTAAACTGTTGTGAAAAAAATGAAAAGTTCCAAATATTTCAATGATAGAAATTAAGAAAACAAATTAGAATAATACCAATTATGTCAATTGTCAATATCTGATAATTTTCACAGCTCGATTTTACAGTAGAGGTGTTGACTAGTCAGTCTAAGTTGTAATCGTAAAATATCAGCAAATAGTTTTATGTTGTAGATATCAATGTTACAGCCAGAGTTCTACCTAATACACAGATAGATGGATGTCAATTACTTAATGATTTATACAAGTTACTCAACCATAACTGACAGGAACCCTGTGTTTATCGAACCCTAACTGACAGATCCATAGATAGATATATACATAAATAGGTGTAAAGTTCACGACAAACATATATCGTAATTGTGTGTAAACTTCTTTGAAGTGGTTCCCATGTGATTTTGTGTTCATATGGTAATAGAGAAAGTGATTAGAGATAGTAGGTGTGATATGTGTTTTGAACATTGATGTGCCTGGTATATCATTAGTGATGTATATAGTTTAGGATGTAATTGACATTATCTTATATTGATCTACTTAGTTTACCTATCCAACAAATTACTGTCATATGGTAATAAATTTTGTATCACTGATACACACAGCCAAGAGAATCCTGTATGTATCCTTGAATACACTGTAACTCTCCTTACCTCTTGTGATGTTTAAGGACCTGCCTGTGTACATAGGTTGATTCTCTAGACTTTCCATCCTACAGATGTCAGTACAATTCATGTTGGTTTAAAGACAGTCAGGGTAGCTGACCTTTGATGCTTTACTAAAAGAATGATGCGTGTAACTGTCAGCCATCTCTATGTGGTATTTTCTCCCATATTTTGTCTTAATTTGGGAAATATTATACTTTGCACAATGCTTACGTTAGACAAAAGCTGTTAATAAGCAATTTGTACTTCTATTTGTTATAGAAAACGTTATTATCACCTCAGGACTAAACGTAGATGTGGATGGTTAGGTTGTGCAGTGGTAATGCACTCACTTTCATGGATGTTTGGGGGGACGGGGGTTGCGGTCACCTGCCCAAAATCATGGGTTTTCACAGGTACTCCTGTTTCTTCTTACAATAAGACCCACTACATGCTTACATCCAGGCAAAGAAAATTGATTAATTTAAGTTGAAATGTCTTGTTTAAAAATTGTTGTAAAAGAAATGAAGTTTATATTTAAAAGTACAAGTCAAAGGGGAAGGAGGGGTTATAAGGATGTTACCATTAAGTCAATGTATGTACCTAAAGTCAAATTCGTCGATTACAGCTCTTACAGCTTCATTCCTTGACAGAGTTTTGTTAAAACTGTACACACTTGTGAAGGACCATAATATCTGTCACAAGTCCAGGGTTGTGTATGATTTAAGGTCAAAGTCACTGTTACTTTTTGTAGAAAATCCTTATCAGTGCTTTAGAGCCTTGATTTCTTGATTAAGTTATCAAACTTTAGAAATATTTTAGCTTTGAAAAAAAAAAGATCAAAGAATTATGGGTGCTAAGATCCCTCAAGAGATCTCTTGTTATGTGTGATTGGCTTCCATCTGATGCTATCATATTTTGCACCACTGATTAATTATTGATTTAGCTTCCTCTCTGATGCAGATGTCCATTTAACCTTTTGGTGGATTACGTTTTTTTCCTTTGGGAACTAGTGCACATTTTAACTCCTTTGCCCATACTTAAATGACTATGATTGATACATATAATCAGTTAAAAACCTGTATTTATAAAACCTTAACATTGATGGTTTGATTGTGCGAGATTAATTAGACCTTGTTTGGTCATTGAAATGAATACGCTATTCAGATATGAAATCAAAATAGGATGTTGTCGTGTAACAATTGCATTGATATGCTCATCAATACTTTTTACTCATACATTGATGTACTTGAAACGGTCCAGTATGGTGACTAATTTCACGTCTGATTTATGGCAATGTCCAGCTTGAATCGGTGATGTGTGAATAACAATAATCCACAGTCAGCATTTCTTTCTGTCAGTGTTGTGACTTTCCACATGACTGACTTCACACTGCGACGACCCTGATGCTCCAATTGTCAGATAATGCACACCTGAATTGGCTTGGGATTAATTCTGACAGCAAGGTCAGAGTATTACACATACAATTTTGATATGATTGACAGTTACTTCAATTGTGCATTAAATTATTTCAGAAGTCCTTGTGTGTGGTGGTAATTCTAGTACAAGGGTGTGATCAAGACAGCACTAAGGAATGTTCTTGTATGTTTTGTAAGCCAGAAGATAGATAAAGGGAAGTAACTCTTTAATTACCAATAAAGAAATGGGTATTAATGATAGAAACCAGGTTTAAAAACCTTATTGCTTTTTTGTGATGGCTTGCGTCTGATCCGTGTTACCTGTTGGCAGTTTGTATGTAACGTAAGTTGGCGTTAGTTTGGCTGTGCCTTGATGTACTGGGTGTTACCAAAATGTGGTTCGTTTGTAGAAAACATTAACAATGGGGGTAAGTTGGTTGATGTTGCCAGACATCGGAAGGAAATTCCATGCGTAAACTTATAATGGGTGCTGTAATTCTGTACACATGTGTATAGGTACAGATCTGTTTGTTTATATATACAGGTGGGACGGTATTAGTTATGCTTTCCAGGACTGGCTACAATCATTGTACTAGGGCTGTTAGAGTCATTTGGTACACATATATAGGTTAAAGGCCACACGGCATTGTCTCCGGTCAAAGGTCATAATCAAAAGTGTCTCAGTCAGTGGTCACACTAAGCATTGTCTCCAGTCAAATGCCACAATCAGTATTGTCTCCAGTCAAATGCCACAATCAATATTGTCTCAGATAAGTCTCAATCAGGATTGTCTTAGGTCAAAGGACACAGGATGATCTCTGATCAATTTTAAAGGTTACATACAATCTGGATCATCTGTGGTCAAAGGTCACAATCACGGTTGTCTCTGATCATCTGTTACTAATAACAACGTCAAAGGTCACAATCATAAATATTTTCGTAGTGGTGTATAACATTCAGTTTGTCACTACAAGGTTAAAGTTCTAAATCCTTTTGTCATAGGTCATAATTAAGCTGACATGTTTGAGTTGAAAGGCCAAAATAGTGGTCCTTATTGTTCATGTCATCAACTACACTTAAACAATAGGTCAGAAGTCAATATTGGAGTTGTAACATGTTTAAAGCTATAATATACAGTTTAAAGTTCAAATTGTGATCAGATGGGTATTATGTATTATATGATAAGAATCATTTACAACCGCTGAACATCAAACTAAAATCATATATGGCCAAGGTCACATTCTCATTTCAGTTGTCTTGATTATAAGTCAAGAATAGACTGACAAATAAAAATACAAATATCCAACAATGACCCCAGCTGATTCTGTCATATTATGTCTAGTTCCTGACTGTTTATCCCCAAGACTGCCTGCATAATAAATTGATATTATACTTATGATGTGTCATATTTGTTTAAAAAAAACTGTAAAGAATCCAGTAGATGAGGTGGAAAAAGGTAGGGGGAGGGGTGTGTGTCATGACTTCAAAATTATCCTTATAGACTTTCCTTCATGTTGACGTTCAAGATGATAAAAACAATTTTCATTACGATTTTTAAACAACTCCAGGCTACAAATTGACAAGAGATTAAGATATTCTATGTGACATTTACAAATAGACAGATTACTTTAAGCTGACAGGCTGCATCATAGGGAAGTCAACACTTTCAAAAGTACTGCTAGTTTATGGTGAGATGAAGATTTAATGCTCTGGAGCTTAATAATCAGTGGCTGCACTAGGAGTACCTGCAGGTGAAGTGTTATTGATCTTATAATGGTAGAAATATTGTAGATGGTTATGTATCAGCTTTTACAAAGCAGCATTAGGTGATGTTGAAGAACTCAGTTGATCTGTGTTGAAGCATTATATAAATTACTTAATTTCATTGTCAAGCCACAAATCTGGCAACTGAAAGCATTGATCAAATTTGGAGATATTTTTTGCATGGAATTGATTTGGTTAAACTCAAAGAGATTACCATGTAGAATATAATTACATCATCATGTTCTCCTTATGGCACACAATTGATCAGGACAACAACAGAATAATTTGGTAACTAACAAATAAGATTTTCTTGTTACTATCCTTGACAGCCATAATTTTATGTACCCACACTTGACTGTCACTATTGAGGTTCCCTCCCTTGACTGTCATCATTTGAGATTTCCTCCTTTGACTGTCATCATTTGAGGTTTCCTGCCTTGACTGTCATCATTTGATATTTCCTCCCTTGACTGTCATCATTACAGGCTCCCTGCCACGACAACCATCATTTGAGGTTCCCTCCCTTGACTGTCATCATTACAGGCTCCCTGCCACAACAACCATCATTGGATGTTCCCTCCTTTGACAACCATTATTTGGAGTTCTTTTCACACACACCCATTATACAAAGAAAACTAAACTTGGGATATACTCTTGTATCCTCATTTCTTAAGGGATTTCAATCAAACTATATACATATATTATATATGAGGATGTTTAGTCCAGTGTTTGGTTCCCACAACTTTGTGTTCAGGCTTCCAAGATCAAGGCCGTTATTTATAGGAAACTAATTCAGTGACATCCTCTTGTGGACTAATTCTTATATCTTTTCGCCACACTAAATGTAAACATTATAAATTGATCTTTCATGAGAGTGCCCAGATTGTGGCTCCAAGGTTAAGACCACCATATCTATCGTTAAAAATAATCAAGAAATTCAGTAGCATATCACATTAGTGACTTCACATCTTAAACCTTTGATATTAAAAAGTAGCATTGTTTTTCTGAAGTAAATCATGTTAACGATGACTAGGGGTTAAAGGTCAAGTTCATGTTGGACAACATTGTTTTGCCCGGGGTTGAAGAAGTCTCAATCCTGGTGTAGTGTAGAGTCTTGGGTTAAGTTTATTTTTCAAATCCTCTTTGATTAATCAAGATAATTATAAATCAGAGTACAGCATCATTGATTATCAGATATTTAAGTTGACTTCTGGATTATGATTTCTATGAATTGTAAGTTTGTTGGATGAGTCACATTTCCCTGATTTGAGTTTTTGCTTGTTACGGTGTGAACTGTAAAATAAAATTTACATATAGTCATTACACCATTATCAATATGCTGTTCAGTCTAATAGCAGACACATGAATTCCACTCCACCATAGTTGTGAAGTATATTTTAGAATATTCTCCCTACAATCTAATTTTGGTATTCTATAAGAGTTATTATCACACAATGTGTTATTGAAAGAAAAAACTGGAAGACAATAAGCATTTAAAGAAAAGTCTTAATTAGAACTTGTCACCATAATTGCTGCTAATATTTCCTATATGGTAATGATCACTGTACTGAGTAATCAATTCTTTTCACCTCCAACCCAATTATACTGACTACATCTTTACTGACTCCGTATAATTTTGATGTAACCCTGTGAAAATTGGATCGACCTTTTGTAAGCATGATCATAATATCTTTTGCCAGCAAAATATTCCTTAGTGATATCCATATTTGGTCATGTAAAATTTAACTCCTACCAGATGAAGGACAAGGATGGTGATAATTCAATGATAATTAGATGGAAGTAAATACTTAAATTACTGATGTATAATATGTCTTTGTTACAATTCCAGGTAAATCTGCTACTTCTGCACCATGCTAATCCTACCATTGTAAATAAGGAATGGAAGACTCCCCTTGACCTGGCCTGTGAATTTGGAAGATACCGGGTTGTTGATTTACTTCTCAGGAGCAATCTATGTGCTGGCCTTCTGGCTGAGTCACCTAACGACATGATTGACAACAATCGTACAACTTGTATCCATCTGGCTGCTAAAAATGGCCATATTGAAATCATCAGGTAAATATTTGGATATCCATACTGATGTATTCAGATGAATGAAAAAAATTGCAGCCATGACATTTGTGAGATGACTACTGCAGAATATAGCCATGTCAGTAAAGTTTCCTGATATTGATCATCAAGGCCCAGGGTTGTTTCATTAATTAATTAAAAATTTAATTCTTTTACTATTGTACAATCAATTTCCATCAAGGACGAACCATAACCATAACTGTTTTAATTCTGTATTTAAAAAGAAATAAAGAAGTTTTAAATGACTTCTCATCAACAACATCACTGCTACTTGCAGTCGTTAGCGCTCACTCAGTGTGTCATTGTTGGTCAATAAGCTGTTTGTTTCTGAGGGATCTCTTAATTTATTATCAAAGAACACATGATGAGAAATACAAAATGCAATCTAAATGGCTCTTCCATTTACAGAATTACATTGTCAGAAATGAATAACTCATTTTTGTTTGGATTGTGTTACCAT
Organism: Ylistrum balloti; assembly: GCF_031769215.1. Taxonomy (NCBI): domain Eukaryota; kingdom Metazoa; phylum Mollusca; class Bivalvia; order Pectinida; family Pectinidae; genus Ylistrum; species Ylistrum balloti. The sequence continues at coordinate 644,196 of NW_026782733.1, read as the reverse complement.
CTACACAATTCAACACAATGTGTAGGAAATGTAATCACAATCATTGAACTGTTGTGTTTATAGCATGTACAATTAGAATTTGTGCAAATGGGGACGTTTTCCAATAAAATTTTGCCATTTACAGTTGATATAAATGCCAGAACAAGACAGGTCAAGGCTTAAATGAAATAAACAATTCAGTGCTTAAATGAGATAAAAAAAAGATTTAACAAGACTTATATTTTACTTTGACATAGTGATTAAGACAAAGTATGGTAAGAGATCTCCAGCTCTTTTCCCCCCATAGTCATCTGAAAATGTAAGAGTTGTCTCCCCTGTGACATGTACTGTCAGATAGATGTGATGTGATCTAGAACATTTTTGAGAGTTCAAGATGAACTGAGAACAAATAAACTTGGATTTTTTTCTTTGGATAAATTGATTTTCTGTAGTAGCTGATTAATATTAGATATATATTATAAAAAATTGTGATCAGTACATTGTTCTAGTGCTGTTACAATGGACACCTGTGCTTATATATGCTTAACTAGGTATTTGATATGAATCTTAGTGAACAGTTGTATTGTAATGTGTTAATTTGTGTTACTGTTTAGTATTTACCTGTCCTAATCTGATTACAGGTAGGTGTACAGGGTCAATCAATTAAGTTGTAGCACCTGTTCATGAGATGCTTATCAGTTGGCAGGTGTGTAGAGGTTTATGTTGGCTTGTGTATTCAGCTAAAGTACCCTTATATAAGGACTGTTATGTACAGATTCCAATAGCAATTTGTAATCCTGTTTGCAATGTAAATATTTTTAACAATTGGTGATTTTAGATTAGATGATTAATAAATTGATGGCTAATTATAATTGATAAATATTAAGTGATTAATTGGTGTGTATTAATGGTCCTCAGTTTTTACTGTGACTATATATCTGTTATGTATACCTACAGTACAACAGTACATCAGACTATCTGTATCAATGTTTATATGATCATCAGATACCCAGGGTTATACAACTGAAAAACCCCAAAAGCCTCATCATCTGTTTGTTTATTATTGGTCTATTCCTTAACAACTCTCATGATCACGCTTTTTCAGAAGTGCAGAGTGGATACTTCTCAGTGCCTTTGTTAAGTCTGTTTGATTTTAGGCTTCAGTCTACAATTTTGACATTTAAGAATTTGAATGCAATTTGTCAGAAAATACTGTAAAGATCTTTCTCAAATTTTCTCTTTAGTCCCTTGTTAAACCTGTTTGATTTGGAGGATTTCACCCTATTTTTGACATTTAAGAATTTGAATGCTATTTGTGAGAAAATAGTGGAGGGATTTTTCTCAAATTTCATATATTAGTCCTTTTGGTTAAATTATGTTATATCATTAATCACTCACTTGTCAGTGCTACAAATTATTACACATTACGAAGAAAGATGAAAAAAGATAAATATTCTGTGGACCCAATATAGATCCTATAAAGTATGTACAGCTAATTGATAGATAAGATGCAAGAATCACACCTGTTACCCACATGGTTTGATCATAACAGGTTACTAAACCTTGTTTTCTACTTTTCATTTTAACCATTTCTTATTTGCTACTTTTAGGTAAAAGTTCACTTTTTGCCGTATTGTTTAGTATCTATCTACCGTATAGGTGATTATCTTCACAGGGTTGATATTTGCACTATTTCACAGTACATTAATGTAGTAACATGAAATAAAATAACGTAAGATATATAAAATATCTGTGAAACAATGAGACATGTGTATTAAGATATCATTTTACATCCCGATCACAGAACTTTGATTCATTGAAATAATTGTTTTAAAAGAAAATCATGAGAATTTTGACATGAGAAGATTGCCAGCTATATGGTAAGTGAGGTGGGTCACTCTTTCTGTTCCCAGACTGAGACATACAGATATCTTTAGCATTGGCAATTTCTGCTCTTTACTTAGCATAAAGTATAAATAAGTTAGTGGTGTTGGTTGCCATAATAATGTGACCTGGTGGGATGTTACTCTACCATGTTCAAGTGGTGTCGGTTGTCATAATAATGTGACCTGTTGGGATGTTACTCTACCATGTTCAAGTTATGACATTTCAGTGTGGTGGCACTATAAAAGTATCATCACTGGCACTCTCTCCTGTTGACACACTCTTCAAGCATTTAAAACACTTACAGATAACAAGCGTGTCTAATGTGCTGATATATAAACATTACAAAAAGCAGTTATTAAGGAGAATATTTGTAAAAAATTATGTTAACCATCAAGCGATCTTGGTGATTTTGACTTATACTTGTTCAATGGTTTGTAGGTTACTGCTACAGGCAGGTGTAAATATCAACAGATCCACACTGCGGGGGACATGTCTACATGAGGCAGCACTGTGTGGGAAAACAGATGTCGTCAAACTACTCCTGGATGTAAGTCTATCAAAGTCCACTTTATACTATAATATACGCCAAACATTTATCCAAACTGCAGATTGTAACCATGCATATCCTAAGGTTTTCTACAATTTCAACTAATTTGATACTTATTCCTTGTACAAAAATACATGTATTGGAAAAGTCAAATGTTGATCTGAGATTTGTATAGACATTTTATTTAAGCTCCTTAGATTGTAAATCAGTGGGACCAACAATAGACCTCTTTTGACATAAAGAAAACATGTCACTTTAGTACCCGGGCATATTAGTGGTATAATATCAGTATTCATAATTGATTAGAAGAATTCCTAACATCTTAACAAAGCTAACTGAAAAAGTTCTTTATGACTGATAGTGCCATTTTTCACAATAGAAAAAATAGCTGTGACAATTTTCATCATTTATGTGTGTATCCAAGAATGATTTTTTTAAATTTTTTTTTTTAAGTTTTGTCAGTTTTGAGTTGAGCAATGATCTTTCCAAAAGTAACAGGAAATGAAAAGCACTGGTCTTTTTTTAGTTCAATTGAAGGATGATATAGATAATAGACCTATTCAGCTACACAACAGAGTTAAATCAGTAACAAGTATTTAAGAGCTGAAAACTGCCACAAGAGTTTGTCACATAGTTTGTCACATCATTGATCATTGGTGAGAAATTTTATAACATGTATCAAATATTCAATGCTTGTGTTTTCTACTATTCCTAGATATTGTTATATTTGTAAAAAATAAAAAAACCCACATATAACAAGACAACAGCAGTACTGACATCCTACACAAAACTATCTGTCATTGAAAATGATCCCCTGTATTTATGAGGGTCATTGTCATTGTAATTTTTATCAGCTATCAAATACATGTACTAAGTACATACAGGGTTATGATGTCCTGTTGGTATAGAAAGGACATATTGTCCCATGGCTTGTCCTTGTATAACCTTCAAACACATTTCTGTGTTAGTGATAATCTTATAATTAAGATGATAGTGAGGTTTGTTTGGCTAATACTATGTAGGATTTGAAGTGTGATGGTTCAGGTTGATATGTGTTGGAGGTTGGCAGCAATGTATGTAAAGGAAGAGGAAGAAGGGTGAATGGGGGGGGGGGGGGGGAGTAGTAGATAGAGTACTGGTATGTAACACAGGTTATCACTGACATCCATACTATGTACAATCATCCCCTTCTCCAACTACCGTAACTGTTTCCTCAGTCACTTGGCCAGCACTACCGCTCCTGCTGAAATTAAATGTAAAATTGTTTATTATTACAATTGAATTTTCTCTCTTTAATCTAATTTAGTAATAAAACTGCTTTAACTGTTTAGTATCACATTTCAAATTTAATAGTTATGAAATTGGTTGGAATTTTGAACATTTGTACCAAGTTTGTATATCATTGTCTGCCTACAAAATCAGTGGAAGGATATCTAGTACATGTAAAAGGGAAAATATTTTCTTCAGATCATAATACAGTCTCATATTTATACTAACTATAATAATTTGTATCACATGAGTGGCACATGTAATTCCTTGTTATTCAAACACTTACTTCTTTATGTCAGTAATGATTTTTGGTCGGGTGGGGCAGTGGTTACGCACTTCCCATTCATCTAGCCATTGGGGTATCATTCCTGGAACAGATGTGAAAAGTTAGGGGGTTACATGTCAGATGACAAGGGCTGTCTTCAGGTACTCTGCTTTTTCTCCCACCCTAAGACTCCTTCTGCACTTACATCTTGGTCAACAAGAGTGATAAGTAATTTGTTTCACAATTGTTGTAAACTAAATAAAGTTTATATTATATTAATGTTGTATGAATAGAAAGGTGTTTCTCAGTGTTGTAGAGAAAGAAAGGTGTTTCTCAGTGTTGTAGAGATAGAATGGTGTTTCTCAGTGTTGTAGAGAAAGAAAAGTGTTTCTCAGTGTTGTAGAGAAAGAAAAGTGTTTCTCAGTGCTGTAGAGAAAGAAAGGTGTTTCTCTGTGTTGTAGAGAAAGAAAGGTGTTTCTCAGTGTTGTAGAGAAAGAAAAGTGTTTCTCAGTGTTGTAGAGAAAGAAAGGTGTTTCTCTGTGTTGTAGAGAAAGAAAAGTGTTTCTCTGTGTTGTAGAGAAAGAAAGGTGTTTCTCTGTGTTGTAGAGAAAGAAAGGTGTTTCTCAGTGTTGTAGAGATAGAATGGTGTTTCTCAGTGTTGTAGAGATAGAATGGTGGTTCTCAGTGTTGTAGAGATAGAATGGTGTTTCTCAGTGTTGTAGAGATAGAATGGTGGTTCTCAGTGTTGTAGAGATAGAATGGTGTTTCTCAGTGTTGTAGAGATAGAATGGTGGTTCTCAGTGTTGTAGAGATAGAATGGTGTTTCTAAGTGTTGTAGAGAGAGAATGGTGGTTCTCAGTGTTGTAGAGATAGAATGGTGTTTCTCAGTGTTATAGAGATAGAATGGTGTTTTTCAGTGTTTTAGATATATAATGGTGTTTCTCAGTGAAACAAGATACGTTTTCTATTTAACTATTAAATTCTGATAAAAACAGAAGAATTTCTTAACTCAACATTTCCTCACCCTTGACCTAAAGGAAATGGTCCATGAATCCCTGATTGACATCAGGCTCAGATAATGGAATATGTTTTTCATTGCCTGACAGACCTACTAAATGATTGACCTTATACAGTATAACCTGTAGCCTCCTTGCCTTGTTTATGTTACCCAAACATCCATTTCTCTCTTTTTCATCATCCAGCTCCTTATGTTTCCCATACACCATATGTCTCCATGTTTCCTTCACAATATCCATCTCCTTATTTCCTTCCTACCATTCACTCCATTTTATAGCCCTTCAAGCAACTTTTTAATCTCAGTTGTTGTCCACTATGTGAATCTCATGTTGAAATCCTATACTTCATCTCCTATGTTGACCTCACACACCTTCAATTCACCTTCGTTCTTACCCTTTTCTCTTTCTGACTCCTGAGTTGTCTTCTTACCCTCTTACTGTTTTGCCCTCATGCTTTTACTTCTGTTGTTTTTTCTTCCTGCCTTCACTTCCAGTGTGTTGTCCTCCTGCCTTAACTTCTCCTGTTGTGTTGTCCTTCTGCCTTAACTTCTCCTGTTGTGTTGTCCTTCTGCCTTAACTTCTCCTGTTGTGTTGTCCTCCTGCCTTTACTTCTCCTGTTGTGTTGTCCCCCTGCTTTTACTTCTGTTGTGTTGTTCCCCTGCCTGTACTTCCCCTGTTGTGTTGTCCTCCTGCCTTAACTTCTCCTGTTGTGTTGTCCTCCTGCCTGTACTTCCCCTGTTGTGTTGTCCCATTGCCTTTACTTCCCCTGTTGTGTCGTCCTCCTGCCTTTACTTCTCCTGTTGTGTTGTCCCGCTGCCTTTACTTCTGTTGTGTTGTCCTCCTGCCAGTACTTCCCCTGTTGTGTTGTCCTCCTGCCTGTACTTCCTCTGTTGTGTTGTCCCCCTGCCTGTACTTCCTCTGTTGTGTTGTCCCCCTGCCTGTACTTCCTCTGTTGCATTGTCCCCCTGCCTGTACTTCCTCTGTTGTGTTGTCCCCCTGCCTGTACTTCCTCTGTTGTGTTGTCCCCCTGCCTGTACTTCTGTTGTGTTGTCCTCCTGCCTGTACTTCTCCTGTTGTGTTGTCCTCCTGCCTTTACTTCTCCTGTTGTGTTGTCCCCCTGCCTTTACTTCTCCTGTTGTGTTGTCCCCCTGCCTGTACTTCTCCTGTTGTGTTGTCCCCCTGCCTTTACTTCTCCTTTTGTGTTGTCCCCCTGCCTGTACTTCTCCTGTTGTGTTGTTCTGCTTTTACTTCCTCTGTTGTGTTGTCTCCCTGCCTGTACTTCTGTTGTGTTGTCCCCCTGCCTGTACTTCTGTTTTGTTGTCTCCCTGCCTGTACTTGTGTTGTGTTGTCCCCTTGCCTGTACTTCTGTTTTGTTGTCTCCCTGCCTGTACTTCTGTTGTGTTGTTCCCCTGCCTGTACTTCTGTTTTGTTGTCTCCCTGTCTGTACTTCTGTTTTATGGTCCCCCTGCCTGTACTTCTGTTGTGTTGTCCTCATGCCTTTACTTCTCCTGTTGTGTTGTCCTCTTGCCTGTACTTCTCCTGTTGTGTTGTCCCCCTGCCTGTACTTCTCCTGTTGTGTTGTCCCCCTGCCTTTACTTCTCCCGTTGTGTTGTCCCCTGCCTTTACTTCCCCTGTTGTGTTGTCCCCCTGCCTGTACTTCCCCTGTTGTGTTGTCCCCCTGCCTGTATATCTGTTGTGTTGTCCCCCTGCCTGTACTTCTGTTTTGTTGTCCCCCTGCCTGTACTTCTGTTGTGTTGTCCCCCTGCCTTTACTTCTCCTGTTGTGTTGTCCCCCTGCCTGTACTTCTGTTGTGTTGTCCTCATGCCTTTACTTCTCCTGTTGTGTTGCCCTTTCTGTATAAACCTTTACTTTTGGTGTGCTGCCCTTAGATTAACTTTTCCTGTTGTTTTGCACTTGCACCTTTATTTGTCCTTGTGTATTGCCCTCATACCCTCTCTTGTTTGTGTTGTAATTACCCACTCCCTTTCTTTTATTCATGGCCAGTATAAAGGGGATGCACCCAATATGAACTGTATGAGATAGGTCCTCTAAGGGCCATAAAAATGTTTTGTTTGATCAAGCATGGGATTTATAGTGAGGAGAATGGTTGTTATTTTACAGTCTTTATGAGAATGATTTTATTTACTACAGGTTCTATTTTAGATTTTGTGTATTGTTAGATTACACATTGGGTCAGGACTGTTTTTATCTGTATTATCAGATGTCTGTATCAGACACTTTCTGTTGTCAGCTAGAGCAAGACCTCCTGTGATAACTGGGGAGCTAATGTTTGTTAAAAAACGTGGATTAAATTTAGTAATCTAGGAATGAATCACATTGATTTAAGTTAGTGATGTTTTGGTCAGTGTTGAGTATAATCTTAAGACTTGTCTTGAGTTATTAGAATATGTGTGGTGTGCTGTAGTGTACAATCTGCTTTTCAACTGAAATTTGTGACGTTTTAAGTCTATAATGATGTAGAATACCAGCCTGGACCCCCTCTGTTGTTAAAGAGTCTCATCATGGCCATCAACAGCAGTGTTTTCCAGTCATTATTTCTTGTCAGAGTTTTTATACAATTTAATTTTTCAAAATGTTTCTCTCTTCAACTCAAAAGTGTAACAGGAGTATCTGTGATGATATCTGACTCAACTTTTTATCTTCAGTGGAATAACTCATGCTGTTGCCTGCCTTAACATCTTCACCTGATAAAAATAGGAAATATTTCTTAGGAGTAGACACAGTGTTTATGCATTTCATCCCGAAGATATAGTATTTTTGCATTTCAAAGTATGCCCCATATTGTTGGAGAGATATTTGTGTATAATACTACACAGCCCCTCACACTGGCATAGTACAAGCAGTGAGGGGGGAAATATCAACCGACTTGTCATCTTCTCCCTGTTACCTCGGTGTAGGGGTACATGTATAGGCCCTCTCAGTTTGGGGATGTGTGCCTGCCCCTTAGTGAAGGGTGATATATTTATATAGCTCTATATAAAGAGACTTGTATCTCTATCCATCTTCTTTCCTCCCATATTTCTGTATGTGCTTCAGACCCTCCCACACAGATTATGGCAGGACTCCAAAACTGATGTTCCCCTTAATTACAGGCGTGTGAATGGTTACACAGGACACATTTATGGTGTATTCATTGCAGGAAATAGTTTAAGTATATATTGCTTTTTATGTTTCACAATTAACTGACATTGAAATCTGATCTGTCAACTCTTTCTGGATGTACATATATATTGTGTCTCTCACCTGGAAATCCAAGTCATTAATTGCTGATAGGGTCAGTAGCTAAGTTCACAGATATTTAATCCGATCCAAGAGATGTTATTATTTTCTGACCTGGAAATTTTGTCAATTCATAGTGAGTTCTGGATATGTGAATAATTAGACAGAAGACTTTTCAGTGGCAATGCAACACAATACTAGGATTGTGTTACATTTAGTGTAGAACATGATGGTATGTCTGCAGCTAGATACTGTTCATTGTGAGTGCTTCACATGAAAACAAGACAAGACCAGCCATTAATTTAGGATTTGCAGTACAAGTGTTTATGTAAAGACTTGGATAAAATTTGTGGCTTCATTAGTATGTATTTTCTCCGTGTGTCTTTTCATCTCTCCTGTATTTTGGCAAGGATAAAATGCGTGTAAGATGGAGTTGACTGTCCCTCTGATAAATTGTAATGACTTTGGACAGTTAGTTCAGTGTACAGATCATCAACAGTGACAGCAAGCATACCCACAGGGCAGGCGGCCAAAACATATCCTACCCCACCTTTAATGTCTGTGTAGTGTGCAGTTGACCGTGGACATAGATGTAGGGAAGCCTGTGGACATGATATGGAGTCTGTGCCACTACAGAACCTCCTCACATTAGTTGGATAGTTTAATCAGTGTAGATTTTCTTCTCTGGAAGACATTTTTGGATTAATTTTTGGGAAAATGTCGCAAAAGATGACTCGACCAGGATTAAAACGATCTGTCAGTGCCATGGATGTGGGCTATACGATAGGTAATCCCTACGCCTCACACAAGGTAAATTATAGAAACATGTTAAAAAGAGTTTAGTTGTTACAGGTGGTTACTGAAGAGTACAAGTAGATGCTAAAGGGGACTGGAGTGTACAAGCGGGGTCCTAAAGGGAACAAGTTGGTGTTAAAGGGTTCTAAAGGGTCCTTAAATGTCCTGAGGATATGAATGGGTGCTAAATTGTCCTTAAGTGCCCTGGAGGATACGAGAGAGTATTGAAAGATACTGAAAGGTACAAATTGGTTGCTAAAGGGTATCATTGGTCACTGTAGGTTACCGAAGGGTACAGATGGGTATTAAAAGGTATTAGATGATACAAGTTGATGCTGAAGGGGACTGGAGGATACAAGTGAGAATTGAAAGGTCATTGAGAAGATACAAGTAGGTACTGAAAAATACTAGAAGGTTTGAGTGGGTACTGGAAAGAATAAGATGAAGCTGAAGGGTACTGAAGGGAACAAAGTTGGTGGTGAAAGGTACAGAGAGATGTTTATATGAGCATATCGTTATAAAGAGGTACGAGAGTGTTGCATGGTGCTGATAAAAACAAAATGGTACAGATTTGTAGAAATGGATGCAGAGTGGTATTATTTGTGTGGATGATTGGAGATAACCAATCGGGTAAAAATGTTGACGGAAGTATAGATAGAATCTGGAGAATATAGTTGGATACTAAGCATTTCAATTTGAGGCCAAATGATGCAGAAAGATGTTTGAAAGTAGATATTGGTTCAGATGTATATTGTAGAATGGGTACAGGTGAAAACCAAAGGGTAAAGAATGGTATGAAGGGGAACAGATTGGTACAGATAGGAATGTACAGAAACGTACTGAGGTGGGGTTACATTCAGATTCGTACAGGTGGGTGTTGAATTGTACAAATTGGTACAGATGAGTGTTGAATTGTACAAATTGGTACAGGTGTGTGTTGAATTGTACAAATTGGTACAGGTGGGTGTTGAATTGTACAAATTGGTACAGGTGTGTGTTGAATTGTACAAATTGGTACAGGTGGGTGTTGAATTGTACAAATTGGTACAGGTGTGTGTTGAATTGTACAAATTGGTACAGGTGTGTGTTGAATTTACAAATTGGTACAGGTGGGTATTTTATTCTGTGCTGTAAGTTCAAATGCACAAAAGTGGATAATATATTCCTTCTACCCAAAGTTAGTTTACTGATGGTACAGGTGGGTCAGAGAAGTTTTTAGGATAGTATAGACAGTTCTAAGATGAGCTACTACAAGGTTAATCCTGTGTGGGAAGTATTTATTTTGGACTATACATACAATTAGCACTGTAGTGTAATGAGAATAGCCTCTTCAATATTTGCATAGTATAATGTAAAGTATCCCCAGCAGTAATCAGCTGCAGACTCGCCACACTGGTCAGATCACACAGAAACACCAATTTTTTGTTATATGTTCTGTGTAACCCAACATATGATAATGTCACTTATTTTCATGTGGGTAACACTTTATAACACTTCATTTTGGTGACTATTAGAAAAAAATAAAGGTAAATCATAATTACCCATGGAACCCAATGGTAGCACGTCAGTGTCATTACAAATGTTGGCATCTTTGAATTCACGTGAACGTATTTCTGATGCAAAGCTTAAGATACTAAAATGACTTATTTATTGCTTAAATTATCATAAGCCCAAGTAAGCTGGCCATAAAAAATTCTCAAACCGAGTTTTCCTCATGCAGTTTTGTCATGATATCTGACTGACCATTAGAAATAAACCCTAATATAACAGCCAATGAAAGATAGCGTTTCAAAGGTGAACAGTTCATCATGATAATTGCTCTTACAAATGATGTTTTTTTGGTCATTTCACATACTGAAGGAAAACTGGGTCTCTTAGGATCAGTGTCTGCAATAATGGTGTACATTTGTACAAATTGAAATATAACAAATTTATTTGCTTCATTAATTGGAAACTAATTTCAATTTCTAAAAAAATGTCACTTAAAGTAATCGCTAATCTATAAGTATTTTGCCATTGAAAGAAATGAGGTCAGCACCTTTGTCGCTGTAACCGTAAATAGAATCACACAGAATGTTGTCTACCAAGTGAAATTTTCGTTCGTTCATCACAAAAAATTCAAAACTCTTAAATCTCATGATCCCTCACCTTACTTTATGTGTTAATGTTGTCAGATGAATTTTTAGGTCACCATTACTAGAATCAAATATGTTTTTGTTTCTGTTACAGAGATGCTTCATTTCCAACTCATTCTAGAATTTAAGTAAAAATGTATTATTATATGAAGTTGCAGACTTCAGCATTCCTGTCACCATAAAAAGCCAAACACCTGATATTTTGTCAAATGAAAGTGAAAAGCTATATGTATTTTATATACCCATATTTAGATCTGTCCTGTTCTGAATAATTGTCTTATAACTTGATAACCGCTTAACAGATTTGGTTCAGTTTTATCCCAAAGTATCAACACATCAAGTGCTTTACATTATTGTATTATGATGATTATTGGTCAAGGTTAAAGGGTCAAGGTGTTACAACTTTTGCAAATCTATCAAGCGATGATACATAAATGTGTATGAGTTTGGATATTCATATAGTACATTTTCTATTTATAATGTGAAAATTATTTCAATGAATTTAAGATTTGGTCTGCAGTCATAGAGATTAGGATGTTAAAAATAAAACTCTTACCTAAATCATTGATTTCAGTTATCCCAGGAATCTGCTGTTCATGTACCAATGAATGCCATACAGAACATGTAAACATGGAAAAATGATAAGCAAGATGCACTTTGGTCCAAAAATAAGTTGTATAACATTTTGTGTTTGGTTAGAAAATAAGCTATATGGCTAATATTGCTTAAGGGTTGGGTAATAAAACATACTTGGCGGAGTTTTGGGAGAAAGATAGTAATGTAACTTTATAGATAAAGGTAGCATTTTTTTTCATCTTCAACTTGTCGTAGATCCAACGTTGTCTGATGGCTAATTGAATTCAAGAAGTTTTAGGGGTTGAGGTTGCCAATATACATTCTAGAATTGCCTGATCTGGATCTGAAATAATCACAAGATTATGACTCAGATGTTTTATGTATCTGTTGGCTACTAAAACTAAAGACTGCATATTGTTTATAATGTTGTTTATTCCAATATCTTGATATATAAAATTACAAGATCTATCAGATTCCTTTGGCAATTAGATAGATTCTGTAAATGCAAAGATTCTTATTGTTAACAGGAGGTTCTGATGTAGATTATTAGGGATATTTTGAGAATATGTTGGGTTTTGATTGAGAACTTTAATCAAAATCTGTTTTTGATTGACTAAGTTTAGTAGATATAGAACCAATCAAAATGAGAATGTGTTATTCTAAAACCGCAGAGAATATAAGATTTGCTTTAAGTTTCTCAATTTGTATTGTATGCAGAAAATATGAAAATTAAACTTCTGTTATACAATTTTTCACTTTTAGGGATAAAAATTGTTTTACAGTGAAGTATTGATATCAAAATTTTATTTAGACAATGAATTATAATGTATCGTAAAAATGAGGGAAAATAACTTAAAAGGGCCATTTATTTCTTTAGGAAAAAGAAAAAATATGATCTGAAGCATAATATACCTGTAAAGATATATATTTTTTTGTGTGTAAATAAAAAGATTTTATGCTTTAAAAGAAACCTTACAGCTTGAGAGTAGTGTCAGGTCACATGATCTATAGAAGATATTTAATGGCTTCCTGTTTAAAGATACTTCACAAGTAAGACCGAATATCTATGTTTTTCATGAGTGTGAAGTGAGAGTGAGGATCAAAATATAGATAAATTCTATTATACAAGTACAATCACAATCACATAAAAGGAAAAACAAATGGCAAAAGCTCATCCAAACAAAAAGTAAGCAGTTTTTAAAAAAAAAAAAGGGAAATGTTAGCAGTCTTTGATGTCAAAAACCTTGTATTCTACCATTGTATGCAGTTACCTGGTAAGAATTGCTTACAAAACTGTTTTTATATACCAAATTAGAAGAAATCAGAAATGGACATGGAAATTATTTTTGAAAAACCAATTTATGCAACCTTCACTTCATTTGTGTCGGAACAAAAAAATTAGGAAATTTCATTGCAGAGACAAGAAAGCACTGCTTTGGATGATCAAATCTACAAAAGTTATTTCATTGATATAGCAGTGGTGACCTCTTAAGTGTTGAAAAATCAAATTAGGTATGTCAACATGTTTATAGAGAAAATAAACTAGAATTATATCTAAACGAAGTAGATCTTTGTTTTCAGAATTTTATTTTAAAAAAGAAACTTAAAAAAATCCAACTAATTTATGGCCTAAACTTTGAGATAAATGGAATATACAACAATATATAATGTTCTTTTTTGGGATCCAAAGAGATTTACAACTAATGAACTAGTACATTTAACATAGACAGGATGTAACAAATTTCTGGGGTAATCTTGACAGTACAGCTGCTGAGATGCTACTACCTAGATAGCATCACAGAAACAAGGTCAGAGGTCATCAGGCACGTGTGTCAAAGGTCACATTGTCATGACCCTGAACCTCACAGGTGGATGATATCAACAGCAAGTGCTACATTCAAAATTCAAGGAAATATGATGTAAGATATCAAAAACTCTCTTCCCCTGAAAATGTGTGGCTTTGTATGATAACAAAAGTATTGTTGATGAACAGGTGCTTTGCATAAGAAACAAAAATAAAACATTTTGTTGACCCAGAGTCAGCTGATGTTACTATACGATGGTGGATGTTTGTTCTGAATGGTCAAAGGTCACACGGGGATAAAGACATCTTTTTGAAGTTCCACAGATACGGGTGTTGTTGTATTATTGTAGATACAGGATTCTGTTGTGTTTTAGATAGAAGGGCTTGGCATTTGTGAGTTTTGTAGATGTTTCTTTGCTTCACACAACTGTTAACAAACAGATTTTGGTAAAGTACACCCCATTTCTACTTCCTGTGAATGCATCCAACAACTATGGTTTATGACAAAATTGGGACAAGATCATAGTCTATATATAGTGGTTTTCAAATATATGATGGATCAATGGTTGTAGTTGATATAAGACGAACTTTGGTCCAGTTTTATAGAACATTTGGAGGACTTTTCCTAATGGTGATTCTTGAAAACTTCAACCCAGTGAATTGGCTCTTTACAGCTGTAATCTAATGATAATTTAGTATTGATTTTGCTATTAAGATTGGAAATTTAGGTCACTTGTATGTTGTGAAAGATAGCAAAAGAATGTGAATGTTAGCCAACCACCAGACAGGTGATAAGATTCCTATTATAAAGTTTGATTCTGTCCTGAGAATTTAAACAAACTACCACATCATTTCGGTCCAACTGTCTCCGGCTTCAGATAGGTGTTAGTTGCATTTGTAAGTTCAGCGATAGTATGTTTGAAATATGCAATATGTGTATGGATTACTGACTACATGTATATGCACAACAATACTATTCAATATAAAATGTTTCAAGGAATCAATTCTATATTTAAGATTTCAATGTCCAAAACATCAGTGCAGATAAAATGACATATTTTGGGTTATTCAAAGATTTGGTTATTGAATCTTAATAACTAAAGTTTTAATTCATTACAAAGCCATGAAAGAGGAAGAGAAAGGAAAGTTGAAATAGAAACAGCATTATGCCAATTTTTTCAGTCGTTGAATACTGTTCTCAAAACTCAAAATTCCTGATATGGTGCCCTTTACAGTCGAAGAATGCTTCATCCAGATGTGGTTTTCTGACATATGTATAGTCTTTGTTCCATATCCTGCAACCAGATAAAATGATTGTGTGGTTCATGTCCAAATTACCAGCTGGCCAAAGTGCCTTCCTGTAATTTCTTGGCCTGTATGGCAGTGACAATGATAATGTGATCATAGTACCTGGCAGTATATGTAACACTGGCAACTGATCAATGGGTTGTTTACTTGGCTTCATTTCAAACTCTACTTAAGTTTCCAATAAATCACTGGTTATTCATTTCCTATCATCGTTAATAATTCTTGATTGCTAGCATTGAAGGATTTATATCTTTCAATTCTCCAAAGATTATTTATTGACTGCTAAACAGTTGTATTGATTCAGAAAAATCATGCGTCATTTATCAGATTTTTTCCCCTTTTGGTGTTTTTGCCTCATTTTGCGATACAAATGAGCCATGTTTTCATCATCAATAATTGATATGGGTTTTTTAGCGTATTTTAAATGCTGTAAACATGTAAAAGAACCTTTAAATTACGACGTCAGGAAATGTAATACAGAAACTGATCGCAGAATTCTTCTGTTAAAAGAACAAAATTAGTCCCAAGTTGGTGATTATATTTAATTGTGTTTTATTGATGTACTCGTAAGGTTGTCATAACTACCTGTGGGCTCTCATTGAAGTTACAACTTCAGAAAGAAAATTGATGAATGGTTGGATGTGAGATTTTTACAATTCATGAAATGTAGATAAGATTTTATTGAGAAGAGCTAACTTAACTAACGATAAAATGATAAGTTATAGCCAAGTGGCCAATTCTGTCAGACTTATGCGCTAGTTTGATTGTTATTATCTGCTATATATACAATTTCTGTAATTTTTTATTTTTGTGTACACTTATAACTTCAAAGGTGTTATAGATATGGTTACTGTAGGTACGTTCATTGATCTTATTTTATGCATTATCAAGTTGTGTAATTGTTTATTATTGTCCAAATTGTCGTAACTTGACAATCCCAGTTGTGTAAATATGATCTCCAAGTACATGTCTAATACACTTTTTTGTGGCATCAAAGTAATTTGCCCACTTTTAATAACAGCTTGCTGTAACTTTTTCATATTCCAGATGAATACATATTACAGTGATCGAAATGTGTTTCTGTGTTTTAGTATCTGATTTTTTCTGAAGTTTATGAAAACTGTAGTAAATAGTATGATTCCAGGTTATATATATTAATACTGTTGTAAATACTCTCTATTTCCCATATTCTGTATATTTTGTAGTGTGGTGTAGATGTCAACAAATCCAATTCCTACGACCAGACAGCACTGGACATTGTGACAACGTATACTACCACACGGGCTGCTCGTGACCTCAAGCAACTTCTTAAAGGTACATGGGTATTTGCTGAAATAGTTGGTCCAAAATTACAGTTGGCTAACAAAGAAGGCATTCATCCTGAGCTCTGATTGTTTGACATAACAAACTGATTTGTTCTAAAATTTTGATTGGTTGACAGAAAAAAGACTGCTGGTCCTGGTAAACAAAGAATTTGAAATATGCCTCTCGAGACAAATTTTGCATCTTAGAAGCAAATATGTTTAAAAATTCAATTCAAAAGGACAGCTGATTAATCCACAGGTTCTCAGAAAGGCTTCAACAGTCTTTGACATTAGTTCATACTTCCTAATGTGGGTAATACTTATATTGTATATTTATACGGCAAAGTTTAAACCAAATGAAATATGATTTCTTTCAAAACTGCCCTTTGTCAACTATTCACATACTTTAAAGGGGTAACCTATCACTGACTGGAAGTAGTCATGGAATTGCTTTTTCTATGAAGGGATATCACATTTCATGACAATGTCAGTGTCCTTATTAAATCTAAAGGTTGTTAGATTAAGTCTGACGCCAGGGTGCCTTAAATTTTTAAAATGACTTCTTATTTTTTCCTCGCTTTTTTTTTGTGTGTGTGAAGTGTGTTTTTTCCCCAAAAGAAATTATATGCCTGGTTATCTGAAAGTGATAATTTAGAACTAAAATATGAAAAGAAAAAAGTATTTTTTTTTTAAAAAAAAAGAAGAAATTATGTATTAGAAATTAACATTTTAACTGTATGTGTCATTATACTATGAGACTTCAAACAAAGCTAAAAGAACTGAAGCAGAAAAGTAATAATCTGTATCATAGGACTGGAACTGGTGAATGATCAGATAAAAAAAGAAAGATAATAAATTTTGCAGACATATGAATTTTGAAATAAAGCAAAAATAAGCTAGCAATGCTTTCAAGATAAGTTATATATGATTTATATCCCCACAACAAGTTGTCAAGAACAAACACACCACTGATTTATAGGAACAAAAGAGTTATCTCCCTTCAATAAGTCACATCATGGTTAATTACAAAATTTTATAGTGAATAAAAATTAAAGGTTGTTATAGCTATCACATTTATATGGTCTGTTATATGATAATATCAGAGTCTGATATCAATCTTTGTAATCAATCATTAAAGTTATAGTATTTCTTTTATCAACTAGGCAATCTTAATGTTTTAAATTATAGGAGTTATCTCCCCTGTATTACTGTTGCCAGACAAATGATCTTAAATGCTTGTTTATTTTTCTAACTTGCTGTCAAATTTGGAAACTGTAGAGTTACTCAAAGGTAATGCTTACTGTCACTTGGTGTACTCTACTCTGTATGTTGTCCTTTGTATTCCCATAGACTTTTTGTCTCTGTGTCGATAGTGTCTACTCAGTTGTGAAATTCTGTCTCACACTGACTCCTGTTTTATTTCATTCATAAAATCGTGTACTTTTACATTAATATTGTGTTTGGTATTGATGCATGACCTGTTGAATGAATTTGTTCAATGATGCATGATAATTTAATGTTGTGTATTTTCTTCAGGTAGCCCATTACCCTCATTTGATAAATGGTTCATGTATTGTTATTATTTTTACACATTCATGTCAAAATTTGGTCTGGTAGTATTGTAAATGTAGTCCTGTTTTCTAATAATGTGTTTATCGTATGGATATTAATCCAGAAAGTGTTCTTGAAATAAAGAACATATATAGAAGGAAAAATTTTAAAAACATCTTATTTTTTTTTTTACATTTTTTCATAGGTAACCCTGGTAAAGCTAACCTCATAATACGGCTTTGCTAAAGAGGTGCTCTATTTTGCTTGATTGGTTGAGCGTAAACCAAGCAAGCTGGAGCTTCTGCATTTAATGTGTCACAGAAGAACTGAGATAAATTATAACCTCTGTTACACAAATATTTTGTAAACAAATCAATATATTATGACTCCAAAAGGATCAAACATCAACCTTAGAACTTTTTGTAAGTTATTTCCCTTGTCAGTGTTCATGATATGATGTATATATTTTACGAGATGTAGGTCAAGGTAAAGAAAAAGAAATGAGATGTTAAGTTTCCTCTAAAGCAAGTCATATCTGTATGTAAGCCTATGACATTTTGAATCATCATTGTTGTCGTCATCATTGTCATCATCATCAGCCTGTTAAAGGCAAATCAAAGTCATCACTCTTTCAGAAGCATGTCATGAACTTCATCCTGTTAAAGGCAGTTCAAGGTCGTAAGTCTGTTCAAAGGCAAGTTAAGCTCATCAGTCTTTAAAGGCATATTTAGGTCATTACCCTATTAAAATCAGGTCAAGGTCATCTTCATACTAAAAATATTGATAACTTAAGTGAGTATATATCAAAGTCAAGTTAGTGTGTATGTAACATAGAGTAATTCAGATAAAGGTCATCCATGGTTGTTTCCATCAAAATCACCTGTCAACTGAGAACAGGTCGAGATTAATCTATTAGTAATAAGTCAAGGTCATATATGGCTGGTTCAATGTGTTTTGACATTACTGATTATTTTCCAATAAAATTTGGGTGTGGACCGTAAACTTGATACGGTAGGGTAAATATAATTTCACAAATTTAATGTTTATTTACTGGAGTGACAGACATTTAGTGTCTCCCTGATATACACACATGTGCATGCCCAAAAAGGAATTCAGAATTACATGATCTTTATGTTACGTAAAATCAATGCTATGTAAAAAATTATCTTTCCCACTTTGAATATGTGAAAGTGCTATTGCTGTATGTTGTTGATGAATTGAAAGCTCCATTCATGTAGAAGTAGGGATTTAAAATAGGTACAACAATCCACGTTTGTTGGCAAAGATTTTACCTCCTATGTTTACATGTGGTGGATGATTCATAGCTAACTTACCTATCTACTACGCCTTCTCCCTGTCACATAAGGCATCACTGTGTAGACGTCACATTACTTAACTCCATGTGACATTATACTTATACAATATCTGAGAATCAACAGTACTTGGTGAGTTTACACATTTCTATCTTCATGTTATTGAATTGTTTTGATTTATAAACTGATTTTGTTTGTTCATCGGTCGGTAAATTGACATAAGAAGGGATTGTTATGTTTATCTCTATATGATATAGATATTTATAAATATACATATTTACCTGGCAAGGTAAAGATTTATACAATATAGGAATGAGTGAGAGGGAATTTGACACGTTTATTCACTGTCAAGATGAATGTGACCTTATTGTAACTCACCATGTTGATTAAGGTATTACAACATATACCTGTACAGGTGTACTGTCCTAGATCTCCCTCAGTTTGGTGACATACATCAGACTGTGTAACCTTACTCTCCAGACATTACATAAGAACCTTTTTAAAACTTTCACAAAATCCTTTCATTTATAAATCACTTTTACTTTGTGGGGTTTCAACTTTGTCATGTGTTTCAAAGTGTCTGTGGTTGTATACCCTGCAGACGTACATAAAAGTATGTCTTATAGAATATATTTGCTACGCTGTTAAATCTATCTTATAAAAATCTTGTCATTCTAAATACAGTTGAAATATTTCACTCTGAAAATGATTTGTTTTGCAAGAAGTATGTTTACTCAGAAACAGATGAATATATATATGTCCTGGAGGAATTATGTTGTATACATGAAAGATGACTTCAAAGTATAGCTTAGATACAATGAAATATGCCATGGCGTGGTAAAGCTTAGCTTAGACATGGCATGACATAAGACATGGTGTATCTTAGCTTAGATACAGTGAAACATGTCATGACATCGTATAGCTTAGATACAGTGAAACATGACATGACATGGTGTAGCTTAAATGCATTGAAACATGACATGACATGGTATAGCTTAGTTACAATGAAATATGTCATGACATGGTGTAGCTTAGATACAGTGAAACATGACATGACATGGTGTAGCTTAGATACAGTGAAACATGACATGACATGGTATAGCTTAGTTACAATGAAACATGACATGACATGGTATAGCTTAGTTACAATGAAATATGTCATGACATGGTGTAGCTTAGATGCATTGAAATATGACATGACATGGTATAGCTTAGTTACAATGAAATATGTCATGACATAATGTAGCTAAAACTAGTTATGGTGAAATATGTCTGAAAAGACTGACATACAATGATAATATTATCTGTTGGATCAAATGAATTAAATGAAAGTAAAGTAAAGTATTGTCTCAAAGAAAACGATGCAACCTACAGGAAATAATATATGCTAATGTAATACCAAATAACAGGCTTGTTTTGCCACAAATGAATTTCTATGTTTGGTTTCAAATCCAGAGTCTCATTTTAGGAATGCCAGAACAAGAACTAAAAATAAGTGATTCTCTCTAAATTAGAATTTACCCATTCTAAATTTGACTTACAATTTTAAAGTAAAATTATCAGAAATCAGATGCTAGCGAAAAAGGAGTGTGAAGTGGTTCATTCATCAAACAAGATCCATTGTACAAGACTACTTGAAATGGAGGCCTTATTCATGATGGGAGAACAAGGGGAAATATTTCGCTTTCAGTTTTCATTATCTGATAAACATACAACTGTCACAGAAAGATCCAACTGAATACAGTGTAGCTGTATGGATAGGTACCAACATATGTGAGATTGCACCATCTAGTGATAAGATATTTTGTGCTATTTTATCATAGTCTCAGTGGCTGTACAATACCCTTTAAAATATGAGAGACAGATAATATATATACTTGATTATGAATATTGACATGGAATGGGTATGCTGAGGATGACAACTGGTCTGGTTTGGCTGCAGTTTTAAACAGAAAGTTGTGAACATTATAAACTTTACAGAGTAAAAACTGCTTCAACTAAGGAGGCAATATAAAAGTCATAATTAAACCGCAACATTAGGTAAAGTGCATCAACGTCAGGTAGATGACAGTAGATAAAATAAATACATATGCAAAATGAGTACTAACATAAAAATTTACTACCTCTTTATATTGCTATATGCGTATCTGTGGTTTCGGGGACATGTGCTTTATATATATGCAATTTTTTGTGTGACTCATTAGTATGCAGAAGGTAAGATAACAAACACAGGTATACTCAGTGGGTAAATGCTGGGCTGACCCGACATTTAAATGACAATACCACATACCAACATCGTTGTCAGAGAAATTTGTTTTCAAATCTGTTTTTACATGTTTTATGGAATTTCGGAAATAAATTAAACCTGGAAAAAAAATATGATAAATTGTTATAGACAAAAACTGCTGCAATTTTGAAAGCAAGCATTTTTCTTGTGTAATTTGCTCTAGGCATTTTATGTATTAGGTGTCACCTTGAAGATGTGCGACACTATTAAAACCAGCATCATTTACCTTGTTTATTTGCATCAGAATGCACATGTTGTAAGTTGTCTTAAGGCAGTGATTGTGTGAAGTATTCTAAGGAAATCAGTTATATTATTTTTAAAATTCTTTGATTTCTTTCTCAAATTAACATATTTTTTTATGGAGTCATGTAGAATGTTTTACTTTGTTTAGAGGCTATGCAAAATACTTCAAAATGATAGTGACTACTAGACATACAGTTTGGATAGTGACTACTAGACATATAGTTTGGATAGTGACTACTAGACATATAGTTTGGATAGTGACTACTAGACATATAGTTTGGATAGTGACTACTAGACATATGGTTTGGATAGTGATTACTAGACATATGGTTTGGATAGTGACTACTAGACATATAGTTTGGATAGTGACTACTAGACATGTAGTTTGGATAGTGACTACTAGACATATAGTTTGGATAGTGACTACTAGACATATAGTTTGGATAGTGACTACAGTGACTACTAGACATGTAATTTGGATAGTGACTACAGTGACTACTAGACATATAGTTTGGATAGTGACTACTAGACATATAGTTTGGATAGTGACTACTAGACATATAGTTTGGATAGTGACTACTAGACATATAGTTTGGATAGTGACTACTAGACATATAGTTTGGATAGTGACTACTAGACATATGGTTTGGAAAGTGACTTTAGTGACTACTAGACATATAGTTTGGATAGTGACTACAGTGACTACTAGACATATAGTTTGGATAGTGACTACAGTGACTACTAGACATGTAGTTTGGATAGTGACTTTAGTGACTACTAGACATATAGTTTGGAAAGTGACTACAGTGACTACTAGACATATAGTTTGGATAGTGACTACAGTGACTACTAGACATGTAGTTTGGATAGTGACTACAGTGACTACTAGACATATAGTTTGGATAGTGACTACAGTGACTACTAGACATATAGTTTGGATAGTGACTACTAGACATATAGTATGGATAGTGACTACTAGACATATGGTTTGGATAGTGATTACTAGACATATGGTTTGGATAGTGACTACTAGACATATGGTTTGGAAAGTGACTTTAGTGACTACTAGACATATAATTTGGATAGTGACTACAGTGACTACTAGACATATAGTTTGGATAGTGACTACTAGACATATAGTTTGGATAGTGACTACTAGACATATAGCTTGGATAGTGACTACTAGACATATGGTTTGGAAAGTGACTTTAGTGACTACTAGACATATAGTTTGGATAGTGACTACTAGACATATAATTTGGATAGTGACTACTAGACATATAGTTTAGATAGTGACTACTAGACATATGGTTTGGAAAGTGACTTTAGTGACTACTAGACATGTAGTTTGGATAGTGACTACAGTGACTACTAGACATGTAGTTTGGATAGTGACTACTAGACATATAGTTTGGATAGTGACTACTAGACATATAGTTTGGATAGTGACTACTAGACATGTGGTGGAAAGTGACTTTAGTTTGGAAAGTGACTTTAGTGACTACTAGACATATAGTTTGGATTGTGACTACTAGACATATAATTTTGATAGTGACTACTAGACATATAGTTTAGATAGTGACTACTAGACATATGGTTTGGAAAGTGACTTTAGTGACTACTAGACATATAGTTTGGATAGTGACTACTAGACATATGGTTTGGAAAGTGACTACTAGACATATAATTTGGATAGTGATTACTAGACATATAGTTTAGATAGTGACTACTAGACATATAGTTTAGATAGTGACTACTAGACATATAGTTTGGATAGTGACTACTAGACATATGGTTTGGAAAGTGACTTTAGTGACTACTAGACATATAGTTTGGATAGTGACTACTAGACATATAATTTGGATAGTGACTACTAGACATATAGTTTAGATAGTGACTACTAGACATATGGTTTGGAAAGTGACTTTAGTGACTACTAGACATATAGTTTGGATAGTGACTACTAGACATATGGTTTGGAAAGTGACTACAGTGACTACTAGACATATAGTTTTAAAAGTGACTACAGTGACTACTAGACATATAGTTTTGAAAGTGACTACAGTGACTACTAGACTTATAGTTTGGAAAGTGACTACAGTGACTCCTAGACATATTTCCAAGCTGGGCTGATCTGACTACTTCACTTCATAAATTGTATGAGAATTCTGATGATTCAATCATCCCGACTTCTGGAAGCATGATCTTGAGTTATGTAGTAGGATTGTAAGCCATTACAGAATTAGATACAGTTTAGTTAAAAGATTTTCATGAAATTATTTTCATGGATATGTAGGATTAGGATAGTTGTCTTCAAAAATAAGAACGTTTTTCTATATGCCTATTTTGAGATGCGTAGCTGACAAAAAATTTCTGCAGGCTTGACAGAAACGGTATTGTATTACTAACATTGTTGCCTGTCTTTCCTTCTTAATTAAACCTATAGGGTGGCTCCTGGTACTGGCTCCAGGTTGCTGGAAAAAAAATTGGCTGTATATTATTTCAAATGTATTTAATATACATAAGTTGCTGTTCTGAAATTCATTTAACTTTTTTCATTTCTTTAATTTGTTTGCTTATCATTGGATTTGTGAAATATCTGTTCAGATGAAATAAGTCAGTGGTTTTTTGTTTGAATATATACATTAAACAGTCAAGTATTCAATTAGTGTATGTACAGTTTATGTGTTTGCCTGTTTGGTAACATAAATCTAAACTGAGCACGCCTAACGTAAGATGATTATGTGGGTGTCGTTACATTAAAAGTTTTAATGTCACTTATAGCTGTATTTGTAGGGTTTGTTGATGAAGCTTTATTTTCTTGTATTAAACACGACATTCTGCCTGTATTCAGAAGTAATAAAATCTGATTTGGAATAGAAAAATGAATCCAATACCCATTATAATTATAGTTATCTCCCCTTCTTATGTATGGAGGCTGCAGGTATATACATGTAATACTACAAAACAATGCCTGCTCGAGCCATCACTTCTCTCATTGTTCTGTAATTTAATTTTAATGCTTTTATTGATTTTTGTGTCGATATGAAAGAAATTTTAAGTGAAAAGAAATTAGCATGTTGTTATGTATATATGTACCATTTAAATTGACCTGTGTTGAACTTGAAGTTAGCTGCTGGTCACGCTGAGTGGATTTGGGCGTCACACTTGAGTAGACACAGCTGTCTGTGGGTTGTTTTCTATGGTATACTAGGACCTGGGATTATCAGAAGCTGCATTATTGTTAGTTTCCTCACTTTTATGTTATTTCATGGAGAATCTTTCAGTACTTTAAATGACAGACTTTGCAGCCTGACATCAGTTTAAGTAAGTAAAACTTTATCTTCGCTTATGTTTTCTTCACTCCAATTAGACTAACTGTACTCATGGGGATGATAGGATTGTATGCTTTAGAATAGCATAATTGGTGACATTCGCCTTTCAGTGTTAAATCTCCAGTTGACCTCTCTGTAACCATATAGGAATTTGGAATATAGGTGATAGAATCACCAGTATGGACAATTTTCTTCCTATATACTAAATAATATATTTTTTTCCTTAAATATGATGTTTAGCTTTATTTCATCAAAGAAAGGGTTCTTTCGGAGCACCTGTACAGGAATTTACTACTTGGGTTTCTGATAAGTGTTAAACTGTCATTACAGAACAGTAGATTCATATTCTTTGTGGGCACTTTTACAGGAATCAAATCCAGGTCTCTGCTGTTATAATCCACAGCTTTATATGTACCAACTTAGCCAAAGAAGCATGCTCCATCAGCTGAGTAACAGAGATTCTTGTGTTATATCAATCACTATACTCCCTGTTTCCCTGTTTTATTTGATAATTTCCAATCTGGACTGAGAATCCACACAGCTATCTGTCTCTCTGCCAGTCTCATTCACCTATCTTATACAATTTAGACTCTCAGTTCATACTTAAATGGCATGCGAATGTAAGTAATTGAACACTGTCAACCAGTTATTGTGTTGAATGTAACAGAAAACAAATTTAAAAACATCAATTATTCCTTCCATAAATAATTGCTTCTATTTTAAGAAATGAATGCATTTATCTACCCAGACTTTTGATGTTGTCATTTGAACACATGCTGTTTAAAACAGGAAGTGTGTTGTGTTGTTACCAATTTTAAAAAACATCTCAAGAGGATTTCAAGTGTATTAAAGGCAATTGAAATAAAATCAATACACTGTAGATGAATATTGAAGCCAATATGCTTAGATTGAGGAAGTTAGATAACCCACTAACAATACAGGTTCAGGTAAGATATATTGTACTGTAGGTAATGTGAAGGTCACATAACTACAAAACATGTCGACAACAAGGTAAAATATAATTGTAACTGGAGATTGTGATGATCATTGACTCATGTGATGTGTGTGTGTGTTATATATATCATCCACTGTTATTACAATATCAAAATGCAGAATAGGTTACCTGTTGATTACCTAAAGCTGGTGTCATCCCAAGGGGTTGTGACTGCATGCCTTCACAGCTGCACCTGGTCGAGGCATTCAGACTTATTCATTTACCTGTGACGGTATAGTTCATCTATTCTTGCTTTATTATCTGACCATGTTCCATATGTTTGTGTCTAGTTTGCCCATTTTCACAACCTCCCGGAAGCACTTCTTGTGATCCAGTGGAAATCTTAAATATTCATATTATGATCTTTACCTAATGATATTCAAAATTAAAGGAAATGAAATGTATATTCATATTTTGCCTGAAATCATGATTTTGTAAATCTTTGTCACAACACAATTTCTTAGTTTTTATTATCTGGGATAAATGCAGAGATTATAATATTTTTGACCAGAAGTGAAGAATTTTATTTCCTTGAACCAAACTTGTATGACTTGGATTTGAATAAGAAAATGATTTTTTATAGTAGTTTGATTACATTAACTTTGTTGCTAGAATTACTTAATTATTACTTGAATGGTTCAAAAAATGGATCTGATGTTGTGTGAACTGACAAGTGTAATGTAGATATGAAGAAAATCTTAAGACCATTGTTCAGATGGGATGCTTTCCGACACAATAGAACCAATCCAATTAGATCAAGGCCATATTTTGAAAAAAATAGTAGATATCAATGCCTTACTCATTTTGTGATAAAAAGATATGATATTAACTCCAAAGTTTCTGTTGGAACATTTCTTTTCACAAGTATATTATAATATTATATTTCCATGTTTTTGGAATGTTTTCTTTCTCCCAGCATTTAAGTAGTGACCTGCACATAAAATGTTATGTCTGTCCATCTGTCTTTGTTAAATTTTGAATGCTTTCTTTGTCCCAGCATTTTCTTCTTTCAGCCTACATTTTCTTCATTGTTTGGTATACACTAGAACAATCTTCTCACACTTAATGTGAAGAGTGTGTTTTTTGTCCTGTAGGTCAAGGTCAATATCATTGTTCATGGTCAGATGCCAATATCAACTCAAATAATCATCTGTCCTAGGCATATTCATCATTGTACATCCTGTAGATACCTGAATCACCCCATGATGTATTGTCTCATGCCAGTCTTTTTTGTCCCTTAAAGGATCACAGTATCACTTGATCTCTGGCTAAACTTCACCACTTCAGAATTCAGAAAGGACCCCGTTCATTAGATTGTGTATTACCACTAAAATCCTCTACCATGCCAATGGAGACGAGTCTATAAATCTGGTCTAACAAAGTTTATATATATATTGTTACCTGAATGTGCTTGGTTCTAGGTCAAGGTCATTGGTCAAGTTAGGCTGATTAGACCTTTTGCCAGGCAGTCATTTTCTCATCATAACACAGGTCATTAAACTTGTACTAGATAATAAAATTTTATGATTTACAAAATGAAATGTTTTGATTTCATTCTGTCTTGCTATGGAAATCATTATTTCAGAACTATCAAAAAGAAGCAAAGACACCCATATCGTTTGAATGCATAGTTATAAGACTAATTTATGTAAGTTTCCTTTGAAGGAACATACTGGAATTTTTATTCTTGGATGTTTTTGTTCACATAATTGGGATTTATTGCCGATTAAGCAGAAAATCTTTGTAACAATAAAGACACAATGTGTGTAATGTGTTTATCAGTGGAAGATATCGCAGCAAAGGTTTTAATCGTTTCTGACTCATGTGTCCTTGGTTGTCTTAATCTTAAACCAAAATCTGTATAAAAACATGTGAAGAATTTGGTTTCTGCTTTCTTTTTAGAAGATTTAACAGTTCTGTTCTGGTAAACACTTTCACATTATAGATATTTGTATAAACCTAATTCAAAATGTGAATATTTAAGTTCAATATTTCACATATGAGTTTCTCTTGAATTTCGTATAATGATCACAAAGTGGAAGTATTCATTTAAATGACTCAAAACATGATAAAATAAATATATATAGTTTCTGTTTTAGTGGCTATCAGATATCATTACCAAAGACGAATTATTGGTATGTGAATTTGTACACCTACGTAGACTCAAGGTGAACTGGGTACAACAGATAATATCTACACACTTAGCATATGTCACAAATGTCATTTTTCAATTTTGGGTTGGAAAGCACTGTCCAAGTTGACAGATACTTAACCAATCATCTTGATAAGAATGTTGAATCATTGTATAAAAATTGCTAGCTATATAATGAGATCTATTTTTTTGTTCTTTTCTTCTTGCTTTAAAGATGACCTTACGTTACAGTGCGATCTATTTAAACATTACCGGGATACTTACCGGATCATGGTCACTGGGGAATAATGTAGTTTGACAGCTCATTAAAGTTATTTAATTTTTATAAAGATTTTTTTAACAGACATGCGACTGGGATTAGGTCATAGTGCCTGTCCCAGTGTAATATCATAATGCATCTATGAACTTAAAGTTAACTACTGCTACTTTTATTATCAAAGTCTGTTACATCATGTTATCTTAGTTTGATGTTTTTTTGAAAAATAGAAATAATTTTTTTTTTTTTATAACTTTTTCAAAAAGCAATAGAAATGTGATACAGTTAAATTACTGACATCAAGAGGGACATAATTGATCAGTTCACATTGTGTCAAAGAACCAGTGTCATGACACAAAGTATAGAAATCATTCGGTCAGATAAGACAGTGTGTCATTATATATGAGTATATAACTTCATTAAAGAGAAGGCATAATTTAACTACATATATCAAAGACTCTCAATCGATATTCTTTAGAAAACACAGAATGTTGGATTTCTCCTTTTCAGGAACCTGATAAGGTTTACTCAACTTCAGGTTTGCCATCAAAATTTAGGGGTAGTTACCTTAAAGACAAACTTTATTTCAAATATATAATATAATCGGAACTGGAAGGTAGCTACTGAAGACTTGCCTTCATTTACTGGGCCATCAAAACATGAGGATAATTACCTCAAAAACCCCACCTTCCTGTCTTAAAGTGGTATTTGAAGAATTTGATTTTGGAGACATGTTGCTTTTTTTGTTCATTGACTATGAATGTAATCCACTCAAAGTGACTACCCCCCTGGGATAACGTAGAGACAGGAATACAGATCTTACTTGCTAATTCGGTAACTCTATCCTACAAGATAATCTAGGCTCATACACAATGGTGCAGAGACGGGGCACTGTGACCGCAGTACCTCGAGTGTCCACAAACTTCTGCATTCCAAACTTAATGTGGAAGATCAAAACCTTGTTTCACCTTTGTCCTCAGTGGAAAATTTTCTCTTTATTTTGTAACTGGAAGCTTTTTTAAAGAGTTACACAAATTTTAGATGCAACAAGATCAGATCATTTTCACTTTAGAAGGAAGATACATAGGTATAATATACTTACCTATTATGCGATCTTCTCTCACTGACTATGGGATATTGATAATACCTGTCTTTAAATTGAGCAGTGTCTTAAATATCTTATACTGGAATCAGAATTGAAGACTGATTTTCAAGTCTCGATGTTTGGATCATTAGACATTTCAGAATGTGCACACTGTAACTTCATTAATAATTGGTGGATCCTCTAAATTCATGAATTTCGATGTCTAACAAAGTATTAAATTGGCATGGATTATAATACTTGTGAATTTTTAAGCAGTATTTATCACAAAATTAAGTGCTCAAAGAAAACTGTATATTTTTGGAAGACATGAAAATTTGATTCCCACGAAATAAATGATGTTATAGCACGTCACATTGTATTATCTCTAATATATACCCACTATATAGAGAAGGCCCAGTCAATCTCAGACTAATGAAGACTGTAAACTCAATAATCCAATTTGTCATTGGATAGAATGTTTTTGTAAGTTGTAAATACACATTTACAACAGAAAAAAAACCCAAATTTTTCCTCGGATGGGTCATCAATTTTTTTTCTTCAGCAAAACTGTGACCTATCTTGTTATCTTGATTTTGACAAACAAGCAGCTGATAAAGTTGTATACAGATAGAACATTGTTTTATATGGTATGAATCCTTAACAGGTCCTGCAAGTATAGATTTCTTAATGATACACAAATCATGGTTGTATTGGACAGGCCATAGACAGACCAGTAAAGATGATCATTTACTGTGATTTCACGGGTACTTAGGACACAGCCCATTATTGTTTGGAATTGATTAGGTTTAAACTAGTTAATGTCTGTTGGGAATTCCGAGTTTGCTTTCAATGTAGCTCCAAAGTTATCACTTAATGACCGAGATTGAAATGCAGATAGCATAATTCCAATAACACGCTTGAATGATTTCTATATTAGACTGTGGGCTGGTGAAGGCTCAACTTGCTATGGAAAGTACAGACTGTTTTATCAAGTAGGTACTAGGGTATATAAATGTGTAGTTATACTCTGTCTTTGAATGTGCTGTACAGAATTGAGTTGAATGTAAAAATGTTCAAATAGTAACAACTCTCTGATATGAATACACTAAATTCTTCAAATGGAGGTTTGTGACACGTCAATTACATTAGAATGTGAATTGAATTTAAACTTGTTCACTGCGGGAATGTTCCATGGGAAAAGCATCAGATTGCATTTTCATAATAATGCCGGTTTGAAGTATTGATGTTGTGTATACTGGGTGAGTTATATGAATTTTTTTTTTCTACTTCTGGTAGATGTGATATGGATACTTGTGTTACATTCTCTTCCATTACAGCAATGAAATATTCATGTGTTGTATACAACTTACTAGATGTATGGAGATTCTTTTATTGATAATGAAATGTGTAGTACCTATATCACTCACCAGGGAAAAATAGATACCTATATGTTGTATTGAAATATCACTGAAATATAACTGTAATGTGAAATGCTTGTAGATAGAAGTATTACTTTGGGAATAATAACTGTGTACAGGTTAATGTTTCACATTTTACTCTAGCTCCTACATCTGACTCCTTACTATTGAGCCACATAAACAGTACAGCTGAAGCATTAAAATATTGTTGTAAAAATCCATTTATTGGAAATCATAAAAATGTAAAAAGATCTTATCTTAAGGAATAGAGGTACTTATTCACTGCTTACACCAGTTAATAAAAAAAAAAAGGAATTATAAATTTCCGTTGATGACTAGTTCTAGGGTTTTACCTGGGAAAGTGTTATTAAGCTGAAAAAAGACAGCAATTACTTTGATGTATAACTGGTCCTGGGTGTTTTTAGCTTTACACAACCAATTTGTAAAGTTTTTCTCAGCTTTAAAGATTACGACTATACTTTGTCATCTGTTTTTGTTTGCCACTAAACAGAATATGTTAATTGACAATCCACCTCTCTGATTGGTCAAAATACTATGTGTGATGGACAGTTTCTGGAAGATCTCTGTTGCTGTTTTCAGTAGAGAGTATGAGTATATTCAAGACATGTGAATATTTCTCTACCACATTTAATGAGCCAAAAACATTGACACTGTTTTGACTCTAATTAGCCTTATAGTATATGTATGCCTCTAGAAAGGCAAGGAAACTTTTAAAACCAAATTAACTTCAGAAGATACAAGATCAAATGTAGAAATATTTTTTTGGTAGTATATTTTCACATTTGTGGTATTGTTTGTATGTCAGATATTAATGAATGTGAGTGTATACCAAGCCAAGATATACATTATATATGAATTTACACGCTGTAAATAGGTTTGTTTTATATCATCATATGGCATTATTTTGCTTATGTTTTGTAGTCATGTTTCATTAAAGGTCAAGTAACCTGACCTTTGGTTCATAAATAGATACAGTATGTAAAACAGTTTGTCAAAATAAACTAGTGACAGGAAGGCATACTTGTGTGTTATACCTCACAATTCCGTTATCCAGGGGGCCTCTTTTTTGTGTGAAGCACAATCATGTCTGATAGGGATTCAATACTACTGGGTTGGAGTTGGGGATGGATATTGTATAGTCCTAGGTCAGGGGTTAGGGGTCAGATAGGGTTTAGAAGGTCAGGGGTCAGTAGTCAGATACAGGCAGAAGAGAATGTTTGTGGAAAGTGCTAATCAGTGAATGTCTTTAACAACCTGGCATAGACACAAAGATAGGAAACAAGTGTGTGACCTACGATTTACAGGTATTAAAGTACCGACTCACCTGTATGAGATTTTACTTGGTGTGTATCATTTCCACAGTGTGTGTATTTTTTACTAGGAGATAATACATAATTCCAACCTTTGATCTGGAGACAAAGTCTGTAACCTGTGAAATGTGGTCTATTTTATAAGTTTGAAAACAACAATGTTAGAATTTGAATGCTGAGATCTGTCAACAATGCTTCCATTGTGATCTCACTGTTTAAATGTATGTGAAGATTCGAGGACAAGACTACAGTACGTGGAGTATTGACATTCCATGGCTAAGACACATGGCCAGCCTCAATAGACTGCTCCGAGGTCATTCTAGGTAGACTGTGTTTGATACCTCTAATGATACTTGTAATATAGATACAATCCAGGTAAGTCTGAGTAATACACACATTTAAAAGTTTACTACATAGATGTTTACATTCCTATGTTAATGTAACTGTAGATATATAAAATTCAATTTAGTTAACACAACTGTCAATTAAGTTGAAATAAAATTCCTCTAAAATCTCTCATTGTTTATGCTGGCTAAAAACAGGCCAGTTACCATAACAATGAGTTACATGTTGATGGCTGAGTTGATGTCAGTGCTCTAATTCTTTATGATAAATATTAAACTAGATTGTAAACAGTCAGTCCTAAATAGATGTAAATTTCACTGCTAACCGATTCAGAATAAAGTATAGACCTTTTTTGTTAACTAACATTAAGTAGGGTGTAAATATTTATTGCTAACTTATACTAGTTAGGGTGTAGATGCTTACTTTCAACTTACACTAGAGTGTAAATATTTACTGCTAACTTACACTAAATAGGGTGTAAATATTTACTGAAAACTTACACTAGGTAGGGTTAAAATATTTACTGCTAACTTACACTAAATAAGGTGTAAATATTTACTGCTAACTTACACTAAATGGGGTGTAAATATTTACTGCTAACTTACACTAAATAAAGTGTAAATATTTACTGCTAACTTACACTAAATGGGGTGTAAATATCTACTGCTAACTTACACTAAATAAGGTGTAAATATTTACTGCTAACTTACACTAAATGGGGGGTAAATATTTACTGCTAACTTACACTAAATAAGGTGTAAATATTTACTGCTAACTTACACTAAATAGGTTGTAAATATTTACTACTAACTTACACTAAATTGGGTGTAAATATGTACTGCTAACTTATACTAGATAGGGTGTAAATATTTTCTGCTAACTTACACTAAATTGGGTGTAAATATTTACTGCTAACTTACACTAAATAGGGTGTAAATATTTACTGAAAACTTACACTAAATGGGGTGTAAATATTTACTGCTAACTTACACTAGGTAGGGTGTAAATATTTACAGCTAACTTACACTAAATAAGGTGTAAATATTTACTGCTAACTTACACTAAATGGGGTGTAAATATTTACTGCTAACTTACACTAAATAAGGTGTAAAGATTTACTGCTAACTTACACTAGATAGGGTGTAAATATTTACTGCTAAATTACACTAGATAGGGTGTAAATATTTACTGCTAAATTACACTAGATAGGGTGTAAATATTTACTGCTAAATTACACTAGATAGGGTGTAAATATTTACTTCTAAGGCTCTGTATATTTATAGGTAATTATAACCTAGAGTGTATACAACAGAGAGAGATGGTGTTATCATTACATAATTATATGGTACATGTTGTGAAGAACTAGGAAACATAAACCCAGGGAATGGAATATTATTACAGAGGTGAAGGTCATACATTTAGATATACAGGTAAGGGTACACTTCCGTGGACTCCACCCAACCTAAGTGTTTGGGGATTTACTGGGCCTGGCACGATTCAGGCTCTAATTGAATAATGAATTGGGTTTTTATAAACTTCATATCTAGGAACATTTGGCCAGCATTTGATAAGATGACACTGCATGTATTTGCATTCATTTAACGACAAAAATTCCAATAATTTAATTTTATATGTAGAGATTAAGGCCGTCCCATTACTAATTCACACAGGGTCTGTGTAAATTGAGTTGTATCAAGCTAGACAGATAATGTATACCCTTATCACATACTTTCCGCATTGCTTTTATTCCTAATGTTGAAAGTATTATGTGAAATGCGGCTAGAATATCTTTTATGTTTATAAACATGTGGAGTTCATGATAATTGACAAAAATGTATTGACAGATCAGTTTAATTTACTGGTTGTTTAACACACCTGGTTCTAGAATGATGTTTAAGCACATTGTCCATTAAACCAGCAGTCTGTCAATATCTTTCTTTAAAAGACTTCTGAAGAACAAATTTTGTATATGGCTATGATATTGAAGAAGTAGCAACCTGACAAGTTGACAAATGTGTTATCTTTACACATATTG
Source organism: Ylistrum balloti (assembly GCF_031769215.1). Classification (NCBI taxonomy): domain Eukaryota; kingdom Metazoa; phylum Mollusca; class Bivalvia; order Pectinida; family Pectinidae; genus Ylistrum; species Ylistrum balloti. Next base: position 609,727 of record NW_026782733.1, on the reverse strand, counting down.
GTAAAACAGTATGGTAAAAACTTCTTCTTTTAAACCAGAAGGCCTGGAATCATGTTTCAGCAGTTTGACCACCATTCAAAGCCAAGTCCTGTGATTGTATGAGAAAACACTCAAATGATAATTAACTATTGGTTTACAATCAAGTTATAAATGCTGCTTATCATTTTAACAGCAGGAAGCTTCTGGTTATGCAAAATAGCTAAATGTGCTGACAAAAAGTAACTAAGTTTTAGGAAAAAAACCTTTTATTCAATGTCACAATGACCTGTCTTCTGATATTTCAGAAGGACTCAAATTTATCATGTTGCCACCACAGTGTGTTGCAAAGTTTGAAAATAAATTCAACTCGATATTGGAAGGGACATTTGTTAAACATGGCTTCTGATGAAATCAACTGTCATGATATATTTCGCCAATACCATGATTTTTCAAACTTGTCAAATGGATGTACCTTTGTAGTTTTATCCCCACATTATTTAAGAAGGGGAGGGGGATAGCATTCCTAACCAATATGATATCTGGAGAACCTCTCTCAACAGATACCCAATAGTTTCATAACATCAAGTTCTATACCTTATTATATAAAATGTAGTCATTGGTCATGACTGAAGAGTTGAAGGTCACATTTAACAATGATAATTGTATACATGACAGAATGTGCATTCATGTCATTTTCTAGTGTCTTCAGTTTTCAAAAAGGGTCATTTTCAGTAGACAAATGTATTGTCTGGTGGTCATAATCTCCAGTATGTGTGATGATAAATGGGTAACTTAGTAATTTGGAAGACCTACTTAATTACCATGATATTGCATCTTATTTCCATATTGTGTATTATTTTTTTCCTTACATGCATATTAATCCAGTGAGGTAACTCATGACCTGTGATCCAAAGTCAGTTGGCTGGCTTAATTGTGATTCTTATTTGATGTGCTATAATGGACTTCTTAATTACTTTTTTTAATATGCAAGATTTCTTCTACATTTCAGAATTCAGATGCAAGAATGGCATTGAAACATTAGGGTTGTTTACAAAGAAGCTATTTCAAAAAATTAAAATGGTTAAACTCTGATCTTTTGATTTTGTTTTTTTTTAACAGAGGCCAGTTTTGCAGTAAAGGCACGTGCCGTGAAGGACTTCTGTGACCTCTATGACACAAAATCCCTGGCATTTCGGGAGGGAGATATTATCAAGGTTAGTATTTAATTTTTCAAATAATTGTGTGTGGGTATTTTCTATCAGAGTTCAACTACATTTATTGTAACATTTTGCAAAAGAAAACTACATGATACATCTGTGATTAGTGCTAACTGTTAAACTACTGCATGAACGTAAACCATGTAAATCACATGATACAACGCTGAATGCTGATTGGATAATTTCAAAAGCTGTTCTGAAGATCACAATTCATAACAGTAATTCTGGACATAATTGATGATAAATGCTCAGTTTTTCTCAGGTCAATTCTGGCTTGGTTGTATGGTATATTTACTTAGCTACCTAGCTATGGAGGAGACCTGGAAGTAGGAGGTAATATACTGAAGCCATTACCGCCTTCTGATTAGGATAATGCCATGGTGTTGTATATGGGTGATAACAAATTTGTACACAAAGCCAATCATTTTCTAGTGCTGAGGACTCCATGGTTTCACGGTGTTGTATGGTTTGATAAAAGCCATCATTTCCTACTGCCAAAGACTCCATGGTTTCACGGTGTTGTATGGTTTGATAAAAGCTATCATTTCCTACAGCTAAAGACTCCATGTTTTCACGGTATTGTATGGTTTGATAAAAGCCATCATTTCCTACTGCTGAAGACTCAATGGTTTCATGGGGTTGTATGGTTTGATATAAGCCATCATTTCCTACTGTTTAAGACTCCATTTTTTACGGTATTGTATGGTTTGATATAAGCCATCATTTCCTACTGCCAAAGACTCCATGGTTTCACGGTATTGTATGGTTTGATATAAGCCATCATTTTCTACTGCCAAAGACTCCATGGTTTCACGGTATTGTATGGTTTGATATAAGCCATCATTTCCTACTGCCAAAGACTCCATGGTTTCACGGTATTGTATGGTTTGATATAAGTCATCATTTCCTACTGCCAAAGACTCCATGGTTTCATGGTATTGTATGGTTTGATATAAGACATCATTTCCTACTGCCAAAGACTCCATGGTTTCACGGTATTGTATGGTTTGATATAAGCCATCATTTCCTACTGCCAAAGACTCCATGGTTTCATGGTATTGTATGGTTTAAGCCATCATTTCCTACTGCCAAAGACTCCATGGTTTCACGGTATTGTATGGTGTGATATAAACCATCATTTTCTAGTGCTAAAGACTCCATGGTTTCACGGTATTGTATGGTGTGATATAAACCATCATTTTCTAGTGCTAAAGACTCCATGGCTTAATGGTGTTGTATGGTTTGATATAAGCCATCATTTCCTTATGATAAGGTTGCTATGGTTTCATGGTGATGTGTGGTTTAGTATAAGCTAGTATTTCCTTAAAAGGTGATCTGTGGTTTGATAATATGGTTGATGAAATTCCATATTAGCAATTGTAAGTGGTCTTGTTATAGTCAACACAGGCCATTGATATCAATTAGCACTGTAATCCTACAAAATGTGCAGACATGATGATTAGTACATATGTACCTTTGTTTGACAGCCAATACAGCTGACCAGCTGGGTATTATTAATTATAGATAAATATAACAATATTAATTGATATTACTAGATCCTGTTCTATTTTTTGTTCATTTAGGAATCTGGAGTATGTGGGTTTATATTAGGTGGTAATTAGTCTTTATTAACTAAGTATGTGATATTTGATAATAATTTCTAGTCCCCTTTCTCCCTCCCTGATAAGGAAAGGCACTGACCTAAGTCTGTAAATGTGTTGATTTTTCACACAGTAAATTGTTTATGAAATTTGCTATGAAATTTTCAAATTTAAGTAATTTTAAGCAGCTTTAAGTGCTTAGTTATCCTTTCAAATTGATATCCTTATAATCTTACAAATCTGTTGTTTGAAATACAGATACGAAAATTATTTCAGAAGAATAAAAACGATAGTAGTTAACCATTAGCCTTGAATATTTTATGTTATTTGTATTTCCACATGGCTTTACACAGGGATATGTATATTTTAAAAGATTTCAATTTTGAAGGTGTTCTTTTTTTGTCCACAAATTCCCATCTAAGAATGGAAAGTACTTGCTCTGGTGTTTTCCCTATTAATTTGTTTATTAATTTCTCCTTCCCTCTATCCACATAGATTGTTGGTATGTTTGGTGTTGTGTGGTAATATCACTTCATTGATGACATATAGAGGATGGACGTCACAGGAAATTTGGGAGTGTGACATCTTAGTTATTCTACCTAAACTTTCTCAACCTTCAGCACAAACTTTGGAATATATCTGTGACTGAGTCAGAAAGTTTCTTTGTTTTTACTTGGTTGAGTGGATTTGGTAAAACTTTCTTGTGACTTTTATAGGTGCATGGTAGATTAGGACTGATGATCTAATCAGTGAAACTAGTGATGTTAGGGAATCTGTGGGAGATCTGGAGGCCATTAGAGTTAGTCTAGGGGGGCCTGGTCATTTACCTAAACACACACAAACACACTATCCTATCTATCTGTGGAGGGGTGGGAGGGGGGAAATGTCCTGACCTCTCCAGGAGGGGTTGCTGTCTGCATACAAATCACCCAGCATGTGTTGCTGTAAGCTTCTCAAGGCCATCTGTGCACTAGTCCACAAGAGATTTCAGAGTCACTGTGATGTGGGAGGTAGTATGTTCCTAACTTATAACAGGATGTCTTAGTGGTCAGGTGTCAGAGGTAAGCTTTATCAAAGTCTTCTCATCACAGCCTGTAAAACTTATACCCTCAGGCCAGATTTCACAGAAAGTCTTTATGTGACAGGATTCACTGTGAACATTGAAAATTGATCTCCCAAAAATAGTAGATTTGTTGGATTGAATCTTTAAAGGTGATGATTTTTAGAAGTTTTTGTATGATGTGTTTCAGGACTTGATACTTCTCCATGAACAATTGTGGTATTATATATTGTCATTACAAGCATATGTTGATGTTACTCTCAGATAATTTTTCTTTTTTATGTACTCTGAGATAAAAATATTATTATGATGTAAACTTGAATCTAGACTTGATTTACATTATATATAATGGTGACATAAAATATACCTTACTTCTTCAGGATTTTGTATATTTTTCCATGACGTGTGTAGAAGAGGGAAATTTATATATAACATTAATCTTGTCTGTTCAGGCACTTATAAAACCTGGTTTTTTATGACTGCATAATATTTGTATATATCCACTGCTTTTACTTGGCAGGTAATACAAACCTTCAGGTGAAGTTTGACTTTGATAGGACACCTGTGAGGATTAAGGCTCTGAGTTTTATCAGTGGGTGTGTCAAACAAAACAAGATGGATGTCAGTGTGGACAGGACGTAAATATATTTCCTGTCCTCATGTAAAACTGCATTGTCCGACACGCTCATATGTTTCTTTCTTCTTTAGGCTGGAAATCAAATCCACTTTAAAATAGTTTTATTTCGGTAATGCAATATTAAGCAAACAAAAAATGTTTAGTAAATTAATGCATTTAAAAGCATTAAAAGGAATATGTTTCCAAACTCCTTCACTATTGTCTTCAGGGACTTCAAGTAATGGTACAAATGTAGCGTCAGGTTTTTGATCTTTTAGCATTTGATGTGGCCATGTGTTATGTTTAACCTGGCACTATGTATAAATATGTTTGGTAGATTCACTAAATAATGCTATCTATGTGACAAACATTATATCATTATATAGCTCAAACAGTTCAATTGAAAACTGCAGTTTTTCAGAAAGTAAAAATAGATGTTTGTGATAAAGGAAAAACTAGGTGTTTTTTTGTTAACTCCAGTACTTGGTTGAGGCGCGAGACATGGTCATCTGGTTTCTATTTACATTAATGGCAAGGGAGTATCTACTGGGCAAGGGTCAGTTGTTGGATAGTGGCCACATCTTTGGTCAGTAAATTGGCCACAAGAGGAAAGCATATTGTACCTCTTTTACTGAACAAATGGGAGGGTTAGGGAGAGGTTTCCTATCAAGTGTATTGTTCAGGACAAACTATAACTAATGTGGGGAATACCAGGGTTTATATTGGGTATATACTAACCATACACTCCTGCCATATTGTGGCTTTTGTATGTAAAGCTAACCACTTGTTCCATGTGTTATAGTCGAAGTTTTAAGACCCATTTGGTCAGCTTTGGTGGAATAGAGGATAGCAGATGTGTTCAAAACTTTGGAAAATCAATGATGGTCACTGATCAGGGATTTATTGAGGATTTGATAAGGGGAAATAGGAACAGGCAATATTCTTTCAAACATTGTATTTTACCTGTACTTGAATGATCTAAGGATTTTTACAGTTTGCCACTATGATTCATTTGAGGTGTTTTTTTTTTTTAATTTTTATTTTTCAGTATCCCATTTTACTTATAAGTACTACTGATAAATATCAATGAAGATTGGCTCTGAGGCCTGCTACCAGTGTAAATTATAAGCTAGAAAATACAGTACTTTGTGCGAACAAAATATGCAGCACAGTAACCAAGTCCAAATGTCTAGTAATATCACAGACTTATATATACATTATGTGTATATAAGTCCGTGGTAATATCTATAATATTTTTGATGTGTTTTTATCTGTCAAATGAGAAAAATTTAATACCTGGGTAGATAGATATTACTGAATGTGTGTCCAGTACCAGCTTTCCTTAGTCAGGTGAGACCAAGTTTTACCTGATCATAGAGCACCTTAACAACCAAGGTATTTCTATAGTTATTCTTTCTTTACCAGACTGTTGAACACCAGTGTAAACCTGGTGTGAGTGGAAGACTTTCCGAGGTGTTTTCTGTTTAGAGGTATATCCGCTCTGACATTAAGGATAGTTTCTCCCAGATATTTAGTGCTGTGATAATGGGCTGTTAGGATATTTCTTAATGAAGAGGTTATTGACCTCAAAGCTGTAGGTAGGAAGACTCCGCTGCAATGAGATGGAAGAATTAAAAGGGGCAGCCACATTGATACTTTTAGAATTCAAATTCACCTGTCAAATGTGCAGAAAAAGTTTATAGCAAAACAATGTTATAAGCATGAAGACCAATAAATGAAGTTAGTATCTGAATAACAAGTAATATGTTTAATTTGATGTGAAATGTTCTGTTGTTATGTCCTTCATATTAAAATCAAGGGAGATAATCTGAAGTTATGTTCTTAGTATTAAAAACAAAAAAGATAATCTGATGTTCTTACAAGAATTAACAGGGACCAGGGCTATGTATATCAGGACATTGAATTCTACATAGGTGGACGGATGAATCATGACCTTATCATTTTCTTTAATTTACAGTACATCCTATTTTATTTATCAGGCTTGCAGAGTTTTTTATTATGAGTCTCCTGATCTGATATTGACAACTTTTGTGATATCAATATGTCAACAGTATATTACCAGGTCTATATCATGAAGTACTCATGATTCTTCTGAAAAATGCAAACTTGTCGACACATACACTGGAATAGTGGCGGCTGATATATATAGGGAAGTTTTGCCCTCTCAGACTGTCCATCAGTATTCACTGGTGATGCCTCCTACCAAACATCACTTTGTACCAGTACTGTATGACTAGTTGTACCCTCTACCATCAGTAAGTTAGATAAGTTGTCTCCTGCCACCAATAATCTAAGATTATTTTGGCACTGTCAACTGTTAACAGGCTGCTAAACAATTCATAGTTTTGTCTGTATAGGCCCTGGGAGCCTAGTTTACATATAAAATGATCATAGTTGACTAAGATTGTTGCTAAAAGCTATTCAACACCCAAGAGCAACAATTATTCTATGACTGTCTGTCCCTAAATCTCAGGCAATATCAGGCAGTGACACTGTGATGTGGGAAATGATTTGTGTGATGACCAAGGAAGTCATATTGTGATATTGGAAATGATTTGTTAACTGAAACAGGCAGTGACACTGATGTGGGAAATGGTTGGTATGATTATACTGGCAGGGATATTGTGATGCGGGAAATGGTTGGTATTATTATACTGGCAGGGATATTGTGATGTGGGAAATGGTTGGTATGATTACACAGGCAAGTGATATTGTGATGTGGGAAATGATTTGTTAACTGAAACATTCAGTGACACTGATGTGGGAAATGGTTGGTATGATTACACAGGCAAGTGATATTGTGGTGTGGGAAATTATTTGTGAACTGAAACATTCAGTGACACTGTAATGTGGGAAATGGTTTGTATGATTACACAGACAGTGATATTGTGATGTGGGAAATGAGTTTTGTGTGACACAGGGAGTGATATTGTGATATGGGAAATGAGTTTTGTGTGACACAGGGAGTGATATTGTAATGTCGAGATGGGGAAAGGTAATTGGTGACTACTTGAGAAGGCAGATGATGAAGGTGATTCCTGGCAAAAAGATCAACAAAGGTGATGGTACTGCAATGATAACATTGATTAGGACGATACAAGTAAGAGGATGGAGAATGACATAGTCAATAATACAAGCTGATATGAAGACGTAGGATAAACAAGGACAACAGATACGCTGATGAAATTGGATTTTAAAGAGACACTACTGACAGTGAAATGAATTAACTCTCTCTTCTGATATGAATTTGTTTATGTATTATTTAACATGTTGACAGTAATACTTTTCATATGGAGGAGCTGATATAGAAGTAATGCCTGTCATTTGTAAGTCTACTAGACTAGACTTCATACATTGTATATACAAATGGTGTTTTACTTAAGAAAGATAACTTCATTTCTTAGTGAATTATGTAACTAGAGACATATATACTTAGTTTAACTAGTATAGGTAAGAATTTATTAATGAATAATGTAACCCTGAATATAATATTAATGAGTATAGGTAAGAATCATTGCGGTATTGGACAACTATCACAGGAAAAACACTAGACTATCGTCTCGGTAAAATGGGACAAATCTATAAAGGTTTTGTGTGGCCAATGAATTAGTTATTATGGTCTGTGGGGATTTAGACAGGCACTAAATGTATTAGATCAAATCTCCTAACAATCTGGCTCCAGCTGTAAGCTTCTGTCTGTAACAAACTCTCAAAGTGTTATAGCTGAAGGTCATGTATTTTGCAGATTTATCTTTTAGATGGAAGGAAAAAGGTAATGAAATTTAAAACCTAAAAAAAAAAATGCTTTGAATTCATTAACGCAAAGAGGGTTATCACAGTTGATCACTTTTTCTCTCATTTTTGTATCTTTTTATTGAACTTCACTCTTTTGAAAGTGAGGCAGCATACACATATCAAACTTGGAAATAATAGGATATATAATTAAAATTTCAGTGGTATACATTTTATTTGTGTTGTAACTTTAAGCCCTCTGCAATGGATTGGAAACCACGTAGCTTTGGATATTGATCTTAGTACATGAACAATATTATTCAAATTGACCTGTTATTAGCAGTGTAAAGAAATTAGATTTGTTCTCCCTTGAAACTTCACTCTCAGCTTAACGCAAACATTTAGAATAAAAACATGATATGAGTTAGTTAAGTGGAGCCCATTTGATGGCTTTAGGTGTAAAAACATGGCCAGTGCCTGGCTGTAGGATTATTGAAGAGGGATGGATATTGATGCTGAGTACACAATGAAATTAAGCCTGGCATTCAGGAATTTCTGATGAAGTGACCAAAATGTCAGATAAATTGGATAGCAATGTTATGAGCCTTAATTGTCCGATATATGGATTTGGGTCGAAAGAGAAAGAGATATGCACATATTTACTCAGGGCTGCTTGAAAGGGATGCACGTTGTGACGGAATCGAGACAATGAACAATTTGTATTGCCTGTTGGATAAGGGAAATGTGTGGTCTAGTTAATTAAAATCGGTCAATATTCACACCAGTCTGTTGGTGATTGACCATATGGACTGGACATTTACTGGCAATGTGGACCTGATGTGATATGGTAGCTGGCTTGGTTCCAGAGAGTAACTTTGCACAATAATGTTTTTTCTGTATTACTGTGAGTATATGTTACAGATTTGTCATACATTATGTGGCAAGAAAACGTTCAGACCAATTATCGAATATGTTTAAAAAAATTCTGATATAGCAACAGATATGTGATTTGTTATTAATTGTTTCTGTGAAATGATACTGTAAACATACATGTTTTAGTGATGCTTTATTTTAGCACCCTTCAGGCTGGTAATATTTTGTGAAAAGGTAAAACACTTTCTGAATTTTATTAAGCAATCAAGGCAGATTATTTTCCAGAAGCCATGATTAATTTTGTGAGTTGTGTTTAAAGTGATTGTTATTTATCAAGTTTTTGGATGACTCTGCCAGGAAGGAAAATTGATGACAGAAATCGTAAGTATGGGAAGACTTCATTTGTTCTCAAGAGGAAATGTCTTTCGTTATGTATAGACTTCCATGATATTTATAGTCGGTGTGGATACATACCAAATAAAGGTTTAGTACAGAAAATCTGACATGGATTTATTAAGTGACAACAGTATACAAGGATTTATTCCAAAAAGGCTCTACTGAAGAAAAGATCTTTGAGGAATTACTTCAGAAAAGTGTCAACATACTTCAAGGAAATACTAAATGACAACATTCCTGTAGGATTTACTGAAGTGACAACATCCCTGAAGGATTTACTAAAGTGACAGCATCCTTTGAGGATGTACTTAAGTGACAACATTTCTGTAGGATTTACTGAAGTGACAACATCCCTGAAGGATTTACTAAGTGTCAACATCCTTCAAGGCTTTACTAAAGTGACAACATTCCTGTATGATGTACTGAAGTGACAACATCCTTCAAGGTTTTACTAAAGTGACAACATTGCTGTAGGATTTACTGAAGTGACAACATCCCTGAAAGGATGTATTTAGTGACAACATCTTTCAAGGTTTTACTAAAGTGACAACATTGCTGTAGGAATTACTGAAGTGACAACATCCTTCAAGGATTTACTTAAGTGACAACATTCCTGTTGGATTTACTGAAGTGACAACATCCCACTAGGATTTACTTGTAAAAACATCTTTCAAGGATTTATGAAAGTGACAACATTCTTTGAGGATTTACATGTTGAATGAAATGGTAACGTTCTCAAGGATTTACTAAAGTGAAAATATCCCCCGAGGATTTACATTAGAAAAGAGAAAGAATTCCTCAAGAATTTATGATAAATATTTCTTCTGAAATATATTTATGATTCTAGAAAAAATCTCAATAGGCTGGTGGCTCACATAATATATGTATTACTACATTGCCTCATTCATGGATTTGGTTTCATTAAAATATCAAAACAAAAATAAACATATATATTTAAACAGTACATTTTTGTACCTTCATTTACAAACTTCAAATAGAGTAATTTAATTGCACATGATCTGAAATTGTCCTTTGTGTCCCTTAGATTTTCAGCTTTCCTTCAGTAACCTCTAAAAGCTAACAAGACCATGTTTGTGGCTGAAGGCTACACTAGGAGGCCAAGGGGGTCTTTCTAGTTAAACCTGCTCTACAGAATGTATTAAGTTGTGTTCGGGACCTCTAAATTGGTTCATGTTTCCCCGGCTATGGATGAATGATCCCTAAAGGGTCATTTAATCCCCAACTTTGTATCGGTCAGTTTCCACTGATCAATGAGAATGAATGTATAAAAGGCATGACACCAAGTGACCGATGATATTGATCCATTTCTCTTGGTGGCTAGCTCGGTAAAATATCTTCTATTTCTCCATATCCACATCCCTGACAGGGTAATGTGTACACTCTTGTAGGCAGCAATTTCATTGGCTGAAGAGATATTAAGATAGAGGAAATTATTTCGTGTAGCAAGTTGCATTTGCATGTCAGTTTGCAATTAAACAGTTGATTTTTTTCCCTCATTTTATTTGAGGGTATGACAGGGGTGGGTAGAGTGAGGCAGAGGGATAGTAATTTCATTAAATTATTTAATTTTGTTTCATTTATTGACAGGCTACAAAGTTTCTTACGGTTTTCCATGCAGAAGTAATGCTTGCTTGCAGCTAATGTAATAATGTAACTAAAGTACTTAAAGTAGCACTTATCTACAACAAAACAGTTAAAAAATAAACAAAACTTGAGCAAATCTACCACAGGATGTTGTGTACGACATAGTGACACTTCATTATTACTAATTTCCTGTTAAACATGCAGTTAAATGCTACAGTTCTAGTATTGATTTATGCACTTTCAGAGGAATATTGCCCTTGAGAGGCTCTATGTTATAAAATTTCAAATCTTCTTTGCATGTGAACTAGTTCTGTAGTACAACACACCAGCAACACAGAATACATCTGACAATTTACTGCAAGTTGTATGTCTTTTAAATGTCAGATATTGTTAAGTGCATCTTATAATTCACTATAATTACAAAAATCAGACTAAACAGCTCTGGCTCTGATCTCCATTCCATTTCGACTGATTAGATTTTGGTGGTCATCAGAGTTAAAAGGTCACATTTAGCCATCTTTGAAATATCCAATTAGTTTTACACTTATCCCTTATGAGGATGTTGAAGTTTATGTATGTCTAAGGTAAGCATTTAACTTGATTTTTTTTCATTGATTATTCTATAGATAAGGCTATGAATTTGTCTTTTTTATATTGGTCAGTAATTCTGAATGGAAATTGTTATAATGAATCTGTTGGTTTAACCATATGTTGATTCATTTTCAATGTTTCTAGTCTTTACTTGAAATATGAAGGTAAACTAAGACAATCAATGCAATGACTCCTATCATCTTACACATGAGACTTGTAAATTGTGTAAAAGTTGTCTCCCTTTATAATTTCTTACTCAGAATTTCAGGGGTGTTAGTGAGACATGCTTTCCTGTGAAAAAAAGCAGTTCGAAAATTTAGTTATAAAATTTGTCTACTGAACTTGAAGTCTCCAATTTTAATAACTTTACAGGCAACTTTTGGATTAGAGTTTAATGACACAAACACAGTTACCTGTTACATCTATTCAGGTATCATTTCTTGGAACTGTATCTTATATTTCATTCTCATTTGATTCAAAGTTGGCTCTTAAAAAGTTTAAATGCAGGGATCACTTAGGGTTAAGATTTAGGGATTTTTACCTAATTCTTTTATGAAAATCCCATTCACTTTCTAAAAAGCGCTGAAAATATCCTGTAGAGTTAGTAAATAACATTAATGATACAAAGTTGTACCTGAAACATAAAGTTCACCATTTTTTGTAAGAATTTCTCATGGTTCATTCGATATTGGTAAATCTATTGTTGTAATATCTTAGAATTGAAACCATTAATTTAGTTTGTCTTTGAAACTCTGCTTTAGATAATGACCAACATAGTAGCCTAGTTCAAACTTAAAAAATAAAGGATCTATCTCAGGCCAACAATTTATCACATAACGTACATGTTATCCTCTTATCCAGGTAATAATTATACTTATATGTCAATGGTGTAATATTCCCTGGAGCATCTTTCTTTAAAGTTTTATATTGGCAAAATTTTGTTAGAGATAATACTGAAATTATCAAACATTTAAAGGTTTTTTTTTTTCATTTTCTTGAAATTTAAAGAACTTGTCAGAAATTCAAGAAATAGCAAAAGACCATAATGTCTTTAATAAGAAACTTGAGTTTGAACAAACATGTAATGAAATAAGACACATACCTTTGATTTGGTATTTGGGCATAATGAGTTCTCTCACAGACCATTATTTACTTACCTTATTGATATGGAGTTTTAGGAAAACTTGTATGTAAAAGTATGATCGACCTTATATGTGAAGATGTATTTCACCTTGTAACCATGGCAACTTTTGACCAGACTGGCCATATCTAATTAACGTCTTCAATTTTTGCATATGCCCATCAAAATTGCATGTGTCTGTCTAAAGTGTATAAAAAGTTGACTGAAATATGTAGACTTTGTAGATAAAGCTTGTGTTTATGTAGCTAGCCATCCAAGTAGACGGACATTGGCAGATAGGATCACTTTTATAGGAATAAAAGCAGCCAATCAAGTGATAGTTACCATGGCTCTTGTGATTCTCCTACATCTACTATTGAAGAGGATGGTTAAACATTCAGAAATTCATTCTGACATTCTGTTTTGTTTATGCCACATACATACACAGAGAATTGTATATATATATGAACACTGTCTACAGCAGAATTGTCTGGAGATTAGATGGTTGGCACTTCTTGTCAAATTTGATACCTATTGTCAATGACAGGCTTTTTTATTGCCTAATCTCTCTGTCTCACTATTTGTGAATATGGCAAAGACATTTTCTTTCAGTCTCGGACATTACACAAAAGGGATGATAATCTTTTTAGGTGTGTGGATTACAAAACATAAATGACTTGATGATTTCTTAACAAAGGCTATTGAAACTCATGCAGTTTGTTACAAAGACAATATTTTACAGCCTTACAATAATAAAAAATTATGTAACTTTGATGTTACGAATCTGCTGGAAGGATAGCCAAAATATTATCTGGTATTTCCCATTGTGAGAACAATTAGCATCCATCCAGAATGTGTAGGCCCTAGGTTAGAACCTGATGATACGTCCCATTGGTATTCCATCCCAAGGCCAGGAACAAAACAATAAGACACTTAAAATAGGAAAGACAACAGAAACAATATAGCACAAATACAAAATAGAACAGCAAATCACAAGTTGGTATTAAATCTACACAACAAGGGGCTTGTATTATTTCATTTTAAGATTTAGGATTTCTTTATTGATCTTTGCAAATATAGGGACTCAATTGAGAAAAGAGAGAAAACTTTATTTTCTACTACCTGTAATTCCCCCTTACTATTGTTTTTCAACAATTTTTTGTTTCAGGAGTGTCATTACAGATCTGCCCTTCACTCTTGATTTGTTTGTTTCTGTGTTTATAGCCCTGTAAACAATTAGTGTCATTTTGATATGTGTTATCCTTGTAGTAGTAGGTTAAGGAGACAACATACTGAGCTCTCTCTTGTTTAGGCCTGTACAAATTTACTGTGTTTGTGGGTAAGACAACTTAGGAAATGTAAAGGCATCACAAATGATATAGTTTCCTCCTGAGTTCAACCTAGATTAATACACAATAAAAGTGTATGAAGTTTGACCAAAATCTGTCAAGGAATGAATCAAATACAGCACTGGCAAGGATTTTATCTAGAAAAAGATTCATGACCTTGACCTGGACCCTACAACTTTGAAATTTGACCTCATCTGAAACATTATTATGATCCCTTATAAGATGAAAGATTGATCCAAATCCTTCATGTAAACAAGCACTACAGTGCTGACAAGAACTTTCTCAAAAAAAAAAAAAAAAACTTACAGTGACATTAACCTTATCCTACAACTCTGAAACTCAAACTTTTTCCAGATATTATGGTCAGTTAAAATACGTCTAGTAAAATTGATCAGAATTCCTCGAGCAAGAAAGTTGCTATGGTACCAGCATATCTTGAACATTTGTTTTTTGTATATATAGTAACATCCTATATCCATTTAAATTTTCAGTTGTGAATCTATTATAAATTGTTAATGTAATATGTGATGTTTTCTCTATTTACAGGTTATAGAACAGGGTGAAAATGCATGGAAGGGAGTTGTGATTAGTGATAATCGGAGGATGTCTAAGCCGGGATACTTCCCGCCAGAAAATGTTGTCCTTATTGACAGTTCAGGTATGTTAGTACATGTACTTTGTAATATGCTTTTTCTTATTTAATCAGTAAGCTTACACAATCATATTTTGGAAAATTTTAGCTTTTCATTAACTGACAAGATCTTGCTGTCTGATGTTTTAAGACGTATTGATGAATTATATAACATTCATCACAAAAATGTTCCCCCCACCCCGTCTTTTTTTTTCAATTAACAGATATAAGATAAAATTATTTGTAACAATTCTTTTTGAAAAAAACAAAGAAAAAAAATATGATTAAGAAATTTGGATTAAAAGATAATTTCATTATTTAGTGACAGTGATAGTATTTGGAACACAATTTCTTACTATGTTCAAGTATTTAAGATATGTTTGAAATTGTGGTGAAATAGAATTGTGTAAGAAAGCTGGCGATTTGTATCTCCTTTTGTTACCTAAGTAGTAAGACTGCATCATGCTTTTAAAATATTGTTTTCATATTTTTTCTATTTTTTGTTTAGATTTTTTTGTATTTATGTTTTGAGTTTATTTCTTTGCCTAGACAGAGATATTAATACTATCTAAAGTTGAGAATTTGTTTAAAAATTAGGACTAAAACTTAAAACTTATTTAGAATATTTCAAAGGATTTTTGTAAAACATGCTCTTATAAGTCATAAATGAAATATTAAAATTACATTCTCATTTTAATCTTCATGATATTCGAAACATATTCAATTATACAAAATTTAACTTTCAAAATAATCAACAGAAGAGGATAAAAAGATTGTATTGAAAGTCATCTATCATATATTTGATATTTATTATTGAATTTTAATCAAGTTTTTAATTTCCAATATGTTTATCGACTTTAATGAGACAAGCATTGTTTGCATTGCACTCAAATAAAAACAACCTTTATAATTGATAGATTAAGTGTATGCTTTTACCCCCTCATTACGATATAACTAACATACGGCCTAGAATTATATATGTATATAATATTCAAGTATTCAGATCTGTTTTATTTATCTTTTATCTTTGGTTTGCATGCAGTAATTTTATTTCCTCCAATATTTTATGAATGGCTACAGCTCATACATTGAAACGAGGCAGACGAGCACCTAGTCTTCCCAGCATGCAGCAGGTTCCAGATCTTCTTAGTCGCAGCCCAGGAAATTACCATTACACAAACCATGACGTCAACCACTACGGAAGTGTAGGGGCAGACGATTCCTTCCCTCCACCCCCCTCACCCCTTGCGCCCTGTATGTCTCCCAACAAAGGTATGATATATCCCCTCACTCGATGTCTCTGTATGTCTCCCAACAAAGATATCCCCTCTCTCATTGTCTCTGTATGTCTCCCATCAAAGGTATGATATATCCCCTCAATCATTGTCTCTGTATGTCTCCCAATAAAGGTATGATATATATTCCCTCTCTCATTGTCTCTGTATGTCTCCCAACAAAGGTTTGATTTATCCCCTTACTCTTTGTCTCTGTATGTCTCCAAGCAAAGAATTCAATCCTACATCCTGTCTCGGTATATTTCTAAATGAGGTAGTCATAAATAATATCTATGCTACATCATTATTTGTCTCTGTATATCTCCTAACACAGGTATATCTACTCCTTACTCACTGTCGTGTATATGGCCAAGATCTATCTTCTCTTCAGCCGCTTGTCTGTGTTTATCTCCTAACAAAGTTATGATATATCTATTCCCTTGTCTCTATATATATCAAAACAAAGGTGTGATTGATCTGCCCCCTCACTTCCTGTCTCTGTATATCTCCTAATAAAAGTGCAATATCTACCCCAAATCCCCTGACTCCATATATCTCCCATTAAAGGTGTCATTTGTCTGCCCCTCAACCCCTCTCCCAACAAAAGTGTAATATCTATCTCCTCTCCCCTTGTCTCTGTATATCTCCCAACAATAGTGTAATATCTATGTCGTCACGCCTTGTCTCTGTATATCTCACAACAAAAGTGTAATATCTACCTTAATACCCCTTGTCTCTGTATATCTCCTAACAATAGTGTAATATCTATCTCCTCACCCCTTGTCTCTGTATATCTCCCAACAATAGTGTAATATCTATCTCCTCATCCCTTGTCTTTGTATATCTCCCAACAATAGTGTAATATCTATGTCGTCACCACTTGTCTCTGTATATCTCCCAACAATAGTGTAATATCTATGTCGTCACCACTTGTCTCTGTATATCTCCCAACAATAGTGTAATATCTATGTCGTCACCCCTTGTCTCTGTATATCTCCCAACAAAAGTGTAATATCTATGTCGTCACCCCTTGTCTCTGTATATCTCCCAACAAAAGTGTAATATCTATCTCCTCTCCCCTTTTCTCTGTATATCTCCCAACAATAGTGTAATATCTATGTCATCACGCCTTGTCTCTGTATATCTCACAACAAAAGTGTAATATCTATCTTCATACCCCTTGTCTCTGTATATCTCCTAACAATAGTGTGATATCTTTCTCTTCACCCATTGTCTCTGTATATCTCCCAACAATAGTGAAATATCTATGTCATCACGCCTTGTCTCTGTATATCTCACAACAAATGTGTAATATCTATCTTCATACCCCTTGTCTCTGTATATCTCCTAACAATAGTGTGATATCTTTCTCTTCACCCCTTGTCTCTGTATATCTCCCAACAATAGTGTAATATCTATCTCCCTTCTCTGCCCTTGTCTCTGTACATCTCCAAACAAAGGAGTAATGTATCTATTCCCTCACCCCCTGTTTCTGTATATCTCTCCAAAAAAGTGTTTTTATTTATTGTCACCCATTGTCTGTGTATTTCTTCCAAAAAAGGTGCAATATATCTGCCCCTTGGCATTAATCAATTCTGTCCCATTTGTGTTAGCTACAAACATGAATGTAGCAGTACCCCTGATCAATAGACTGGACATGACCTTTTGTGCCAGTCTGTAAGTAATGTCTGGAATAATATTGTGTGGTTCTATTTTCAGCAGTATTTTAGATTTTACACTTTGTGGAAATAGGATAGGGGAGACAACTCTGAATTTAAATTTATTTTCAGAAGAGCTAGTATGGATATTTGTTTTGAATTTCCGGTATGAATACGAGGATGATTAGTGTAGATTTAGCATAATTCCCTTCATGAAATACTTAAGATTTTTCACAATTTTGCGTAAAAAAAATTATTCAATATTATACTGGTATGTTATATCTATTTATAGATATGTGCCTTATTTCTCATGGTTTTAGTGAAAGTTTAGTATTTTAAATATTTTACTTCATCTAGGTATGATAGCAGAGTGTGTATAATACCTGGTATTATAGAACTATGACAAAAACGACCCACCTTAAAATGAAAATTAAATTCTGGATATTTCTCCTATTTGAAAAGAATCATGGGGGAAAAAACATCGGTAGGTTACCATGAACCATTGAAAGACCAGAAATAGATTGATGTATGTGGTTTTGAATTTTAATTATTTTGTAAGTGGTAAGACTGTCAGAAACTATCTATACCTTTACATTTCTCTGACATCTCGTATGAGTCGAAAGTTGTCAAGATAGTATTAGCTTTAAAAATAGTTTCCGTTCATTGAAACTTTTTAAAAATCCTTTCTACGTTTTATTTTTATAGG
This sequence comes from Ylistrum balloti, assembly GCF_031769215.1. Lineage (NCBI taxonomy): Eukaryota > Metazoa > Mollusca > Bivalvia > Pectinida > Pectinidae > Ylistrum > Ylistrum balloti. The sequence goes on along the minus strand of NW_026782733.1, from coordinate 591,298 downwards.
TTTTCCAAAGTTTGTTTTCTTTATGATATCTATTTAGGGTGTCATTTTTAAGCCAAAATATATTTGGTGATGGAAAACTTTTATATTATTATTTTATATTATACGTTAAGCTGACAAGTGTTTTGGAAGAGGGTGTGGGAGTTTCTGTAAGGTATGAATCATCACCATATAAAAATCATATATGTGTATACTGCAGTTTAAACTATGATATGAAAATCGTTGTGGTTTTGTCAGAGCTATGAATTTTTGTGGTTAGGGTCATTACATTAATTTATTTAAACTTCCCTTTATTTCAGTCATTATCCATATGAATAGATATGTATTAAATACTTTCCTTTTAAAGGAAAGTTTGCAAGGAGAGTAGTTAAATTTAATGAATATATTTAATGTCTATATAATATTATATGTGAAAATACATTTTCATCATAATTTCTAACAATTCTTTGTCTAGATATCATGTCTAGAATACAGAATATTAATCAAGTACATTTGGTGTTGGAAAATAAATAATTCAGATCACAACAAAAATGAAAGTTGAAACCTTCGCTTCAGTGGAGTGTGTACACTGTGTTGTATGACAAAGGTCTGATGGGAATATGTGTATCCTACATGCTCTGGGTATACTCTAGAATGTGAAAATCAATACCACCCCTACTTGTTTTACTGGGAATAACAAACTTTCCCTGGACAAGGTTACACAGGTACATAAACCATGTAGGTCGACTTTCGCTCTAGGCAAGGCTGTCATTAGTTTAACTGGGCTAGACTTAAAGGGCACTTATATATATTTTGTTGTCAATATGCTCTTTTCAATACACTACAGCAATTGTCTGTTGCTGTGTTAAATATGTATCATTGCTGCATGCTTGAATGATCTTTGTTTACATCGCACAGGTAAAAATTTTGATAATGATAGAGATGGGACTATCTTTGTTAGTTAATGACAGGATCAAACCTTGGTCAGGTGAATGTTTCTATCCTAAACATGTCAACATCAGTACTGGTACAGGAAGAAACACCATATATAACCTATAATTGGAGACAGTCAATACACTCTTAGTTACTACGTAAATTACTAGACATTCTCTAGTGATGGTAGTTCTGTGTTACTAGATAAATTACCAGGCATTCTCTAGTGATGGTAGTTCTGTGTTACTACATAAATTACCAGACATTCTCTAGTGATGGTAGTTCTGTGTTACTACATAAATTACCAGACATTCTCTAGTGATGGTAGTTCTGGGTTACTACATAAATTACCAGACATTCTCTAGTGATGGTAGTTCTGTGTTACTACATAAATTACCTGACATTCTCTAGTGATGTAGTTCTGTGTTACTACATAAATTACCAGACATTCTCTAGTGATGGTAGTTCTGTGTTACTACATAAATTACCTGACATTCTCTAGTGATGTAGTTCTGGGTTACTACATAAATTACCAGACATTCTCTAGTGATGTAGTTCTGTGTTACTACATAAATTACCAGACATTCTCTAGTGATGGTAGTTCTGTGTTACTAGATAAATTACCAGACATTCTCTAGTGATGGTAGTTCTGTGTTACTAGATAGATTACCAGACATTCTCTAGTGATGGTAGTTCTGTGTTACTAGATAAATTACCAGACATTCTCTAGTGATGGTAGTTCTGTGTTACTAGATAAATTACCAGACATTCTCTAGTGATGGTAGTTCTGTGTTACTACATAAATTACCAGACATTCTCTAGTGATGGTAGTTCTGTGTTACTAGATAGATTACCAGACATTCTCTAGTGATGGTAGTTCTGTGTTACTAGATAGATTACCAGGCATTCTCTAGTGATGGTAGTTCTGTGTTACTAGATAAATTACCAGACATTCTCTAGTGATGGTAGTTCTGTGTAGTTACAAGATAAATTACCAGACATTCTCTAGTGATGGTAGTTCTGTGTTACTAGATAAATTACCAGACATTCTCTAGTGATGTAGTTCTGTGTTACTAGATAAATTACCAGACATTCTCTAGTGATGGTAGTTCTGTGTTACTAGATAAATTACCAGACATTCTCTAGTGATGGTAGTTCTGTGTTACTAGATAGAATACCAGACATTCTCTAGTGATGGTAGTTCTGTGTTACTACATAAATTACCAGACATTCTCTAGTGATGGTAGTTCTGTGTTACTAGATAAATTACCAGACATTCTCTAGTGATGGTAGTTCTGTGTTACTACATAAATTACCAGACATTCTCTAGTGATGGTAGTTCTGTGTTACTACATAAATTACCAGACATTCTCTAGTGATGGTAGTTCTGGGTTACTACATAAATTACCAGACATTCTCTAGTGATGGTAGTTCTGTGTTACTACATAAATTACCTGACATTCTCTAGTGATGTAGTTCTTTGTTACTACATAAATTACCAGACATTCTCTAGTGATGGTAGTTCTGTGTTACTACATAAATTACCTGACATTCTCTAGTGATGTAGTTCTGGGTTACTACATAAATTACCAGACATTCTCTAGTGATGTAGTTCTGGGTTACTACATAGATTACCAGACATTCTCTAGTGATGGTAGTTCTGTGTTACTACATAAATTACCAGACATTCTCTAGTGATGGTAGTTCTGTGTTACTAGATAAATTACCAGACATTCTCTAGTGATGGTAGTTCTGTGTTACTAGATAAATTACCAGACATTCTCTAGTGATGGTAGTTCTGTGTTACTAGATAGATTACCAGACATTCTCTAGTGATGGTAGTTCTGTGTTACTACATAGATTACCAGACATTCTCTAGTGATGGTAGTTCTGTGTTACTAGATAGATTACCAGACATTCTCTAGTGATGGTAGTTCTGTGTTACTAGATAAATTACCAGACATTCTCTAGTGATGGTAGTTCTGTGTTACTAGATAAATTACCAGACATTCTCTAGTGATGTAGTTCTGTGTTACTAGATAAATTACCAGACATTCTCTAGTGATGGTAGTTCTGTGTAGTTACAAGATAAATTACCAGACATTCTCTAGTGATGGTAGTTCTGTGTTACTAGATAGATTACCAGACATTCTCTAGTGATGGTAGTTCTGTGTTACTAGATAAATTACCAGACATTCTCTAGTGATGGTAGTTCTGTGTAGTTACTCGATAAATTTTTGTGTTACTAGAAAAAACACAGAGTTTCATATTTATAGAAAAACCAAGCATTACTTAAGTGTTGGTAGTTTAACTGCTGATATTTCTAGAAGGCTGTTTAAGTTGTGTGTACTAGATAAACCAGCAGGCAATCATTTGAGGTAGCACAGCCTTGTAGTTAATTGCCAAAGCATCTTACAAGACAACCTGAGGATCATGTTTTAGACTTGATAACATATACTACATTCAAACATCTGGGAGGTGGCATGGCAGATGGTATGGGAATACAAGTGTGAAAAATGAAAAAGGTAAAATTCTTAGATGATTTTTATGTGATTGGGAGTGTAGCATTAGCCACCAACTATAATTGGAAACAGACACTTGAGAGAGGAGGAGGTTTATGTACTTTCATATGATCCATATATTCCTAATATTCACAGGCTAGTTAGAATGTAATCTGTGTAATTTCTGGCTTTATTCACACTTATACTAGATGATAGCTGTGAGCTATTTCTAATACTTGTTCTCGTTATTTATTGAACACTACAGGAGATACATACATATATATAGGCAAAACATTAGGATAGGCTGTCGTTATTGGTCCTGGTTGTATTGTGTGTAGTCTGAGGGAGATCTATGTAATACTGTGGAGTTACAAAACATCTACAGGATGTGAGCTAGAGACTTCTGCCTCTGTCTACCTCATCTACACTGATGGCTTTCACTGTGTCAGTTGTACACACTATTCCTATGAATAGGTGATTGAGTTATCGTAATCAGCCCGTCATCGATTACCAAGTGTATGGGGTAGGTGTGCTCCAGTGCCACTATCCCTGTTAAGGCCTGTCACACAGCACTAGTGTTGATTGCAGCCAGAAGATTTTAAATCTACTCCGGAGTTTCAATTTGCTGAGTTTTCTGATATTTGTTGTCATTAGATACAGATGAGCTTAGTTTGTTGTCATGATGTATCAAGACATTTGGAGATTATCATGATGTGATGCCTTCGACGATTACACAGGTTGGCATGGTATACTCTTGTATTTAGATGTTAGAATGGTATTGTAATTCAGTATTAATGATGTAGCCATTGATATTGCAATGGAATAGCAATTTACTTTGATGTCTTGATGATGTAGCAATTTATTTCATTTTGATATCTTGATGATGTAGCAATTTATTTCATTTTGATGTCTTGATGATTTTGCAATTCATTTTAATATCTTGATAATGAAGTAATTCATTTCGATATCTTGATAATGTAGTAATTCATTTTGATATCTTGATGGTGTAGCATTTCATTTTGATATCTTGATGGTGTAGTATTTCATTTTGATATCTTGATGATGTAGCATTTCATTTTGATATCTTGATGGTGTAGTGTTCCATTTTGATATCTTGATGATGTAGCATTCCATTTTGATATCTTGATGATGTAGCGTTCCATTTTGATATCTTGATGATGTAGCGTTTCATTTTGATATCTTGATGATGTAGCATTTCATTTTGATATCTTGAGGATGTAGCATTTCATTTTGATATCTTGATGATTTGCAGCAGTTTATTTTCGTGGTTTTGATTATGCTGCTATACATTTTGATACAAGGATGATTTAGGTACCTGTTGATCTTGATATTATACGACAAAGCTGTTTATTTTGATATTTGAATGATGTAACTGTTTATCTTGATATTTGAATGATGTAACTGTTTATCTTGATATTTGAATGATGTAACTGTTTATCTTGATATTTGAATGATGTAACTGTTTATCTTGATATTTGAATGATGTAATTGTTTATCTTGATATTTGAATGATGTAACTGTTTATCTTGATATTTGAATGATGTAACTGTTTATCTTGATATTTGAATGATGAAACTGTTTATTTTTTTATAGTTGAATGATGAAACACTATGTTTTGATATTTCATTGATATGGCTGTTTATGGACTGTATGTGTTTTTACTACTATATACATTCTAATTGACCAGGAATCATAAGAACATATCAATATTTCATCCAGATTAAGGCTTTTAAGATGCTGTCAAGGCTTAGTCCAATACTATTGATTAATATGATGCCATGTACTCAGATATGTTGTTGATATAAGATTGTATTTGTGATTGACATGATGTATCAGTTTCAGAAAACAGATGTTTATACTCCATTGTTTCAGATTGCCATGGTTATATTCACCATCATCATGACCACAACGGTGCCTTATATCTGACGGGACATCACGTTCATCCTCAGACTCATACTCAGTACAGTTCCAATCCAGAAAGTCATGTAAGTACATTTTGCTGTCTTGCTGCCACAGACTGACACTCTGATTTATACCCAATGGTTATGTAACTCTTCTCGCTCATACCAACACATAGCTCTCTTGTGGGTCACATAATTCTACACCCTCAGACCTAAACCCATCCCTCTACCCAATGTCTTGTAATTGTACACCCTCAGACCTAAACCTATCCCTCTACCCAATGTCTTGTAATTCTACACCCTCAGACCTAAACCTACCTCTATACCCAATGTCTTGTAATTCTACACCCTCAGACCTAAACCTATCCCTCTACCCAATGTCTTGTAATTCTACACCCTCAGACCTATACCTACCTCTATACCCAATGTCTTGTAATTCTACACCCTCAGACCTAAACCCATCCCTCTACCCAATGTCTTGTACCTAGACCTATACCCACCCTCAGACCTAAACCTATCCCTCTACCCAATGTCTTGTAATTCTACCCAATGTCTTGTAATTCTACACCCTCAGACCTAAACCTATCCCTCTACCCAATGTCTTGTAATTCTACACCCTCAGACCTAAACCTATCTCTATACCCAATGTCTTGTAATTCTACACCCTCAGACCTAAACCTATCCCTCTACCCAATGTCTTGTAATTCTACACCCTCAGACCTAAACCTATCCCTCTACCCAATGTCTTGTAATTCTACACCCTCAGACCTATACCTATCCCTCTACCCAATGTCTTGTAATTCTACACCCTCAGACCTAAACCTATCCCTCTACCCAATGTCTTGTAATTCTACACCCTCAGACCTAAACCTATCCCTCTACCCAATGTCTTGTAATTCTACACCCTCAGACCTAAACCTATCCCTCTACCCAATGTCTTGTATGTCTTGTAATTCTACACACCTCAGACCTATACCTATCCTCTATACCCAATGTCTTGTAATTCTACACCCTCAGACCTAAACCTATCCCTCTACCCAATGTCTTGTAATTCTACACCCTCAGACCTATACCTATCCCTCTACCCAATGTCTTGTAATTCTACACCCTCAGACCTAAACCTATCCCTCTACCCAATGTCTTGTAATTCTACACCCTCAGACCTAAACCTATCCCTCTACCCAATGTCTTGTAATTCTACACCCTCAGACCTATACCTATCCCTCTACCCAATGTCTTGTAATTCTACACCCTCAGACCTATACCTATCCCTCTACCCAATGTCTTGTAATTCTACACCCTCAGACCTATACCTACCTCTATACCCAATGTCTTGTAATTCTACACCCTCAGACCTAAACCCATCCCTCTACCCAATGTCTTGTAATTCTACACCCTCAGACCTAAACCTATCCCTCTACCCAATGTCTTGTAATTCTACACCCTCAGACCTATACCTATCCCTCTACCCAATGTCTTGTAATTCTACACCCTCAGACCTAAACCTATCCCTCTACCCAATGTCTTGTAATTCTACACCCTCAGACCTATACCTATCCCTCTACCCAATGTCTTGTAATTCTACACCCTCAGACCTATACCTATCCCTCTACCCAATGTCTTGTAATTCTACACCCTCAGACCTATACCTATCCCTCTACCCAATGTCTTGTAATTCTACACCCTCAGACCTATACCTATCCCTCTACCCAATGTCTTGTAATTCTACACCCTCAGACCTATACCTATCCCTCTACCCAATGTCTTGTAATTCTACACCCTCAGACCTATACCTATCCCTCTACCCAATGTCTTGTAATTCTACACCCTCAGACCTATACCTATCCCTCTACCCAATGTCTTGTAATTCTACACCCTCAGACCTATACCTATCCCTCTACCCAATGTCTATGTAGTCTACTCCCTCAGACTATACCTATCCCTCTCAGTCTTGTATACATGAGACCATATATATATCTACCCAATGTCTTGCAGCCCTCACACCTATACCTCCCTACCCAAGGTCTGTAATCTACTCCCTCAGACTGACACTAGCTTTATACCCAATGAGAGTCAATAAGTCTACTCCCGCTGATGCCCTACATGAGAACCATATATATATTGTCCCTGACACTCAGGTTATGAGGGTCAGTCTACTCCCTCAGACTGACACTCAGCTTTATACCTGAGAGTCAATAAGTCTACTCCCGCAGCCCTACACCTACCTCCCTACCCAAGGTTATGTAGTCTACTCCCTCAGACTGACACTCAGCTTTATACCTGAGAGTCAATAAGTCTACTCCCGCGGCCCTACACCCACTTCCCTACTCAAGGTTATGTAGTCTACTCCCTCAGACTGACACTCAGCTCCATTCCTGAGGGTCAATAAGTCTACTCCCGCAGCCCTACACCCACTTCCCTACTCAAGGTTATGTAGTCTACCTCAAGGAGGGTCAATAAGTCTACTCCCGCAGCCCTACACCAACCTCCCTACCCAAGGTTATGTAGTCTACTCTCTCAGACTGACACTAGATTTATACCTGAGGGTCAATAAGTCTACTCCCGCAGCCCTACACCTACCTTATGTAGTCCTCTCTCACTGACAAGGTTATGTAGTCTACTCCCTCACTGACACTCAGCTTTATACCTCAAGGAGGGTCAATAAGTCTACTCCCGCAGCCCTACACCTACCTTCCTACCCAAGGTTATGTAGTCTACTCTCTCAGACTGACACTAGATTTATACCTGAGGGTCAATAAGTCTACTCCGCACCCCTACACCTACCTTCCTACCCAAGGTTATGTAGTCTACTCTCTCAGACTGACACTCAGCTTTATACCTGAGGGTCAATAAGTCTACTCCCGCAGCCCTACACCCACTTCCCTACTCAAGGTTATGTAGTCTACCTCAAGGAGGGTCAATAAGTCTACTCCCGCAGCCCTACACCTACCTTCCTACACAAGGTTATGTAGTCTACTCCCTCAGACTGACACTCAGCTTTATACATGAGAGTCAATAAGTCTACTCCCGCGGCCCTACACCCACTTCCCTACTCAAGGTTATGTAGTCTACTCCCTCAGACTGACACTAGCTTTATACCTGAGGGTCAATAAGTCTACTCCCGCGGCCCTACACCCACTTCCCTACCCAAGGTTATGTAGTCTACTCCCTCAGACTGACACTCAGCTTTATACCTGAGGGTCAATAATTCTACTCCCGCAGCCCTACACCCACTTCCCTACCCAAGGTTATGTAGTCTACTCTCTCAGACTGACACTAGCTTTATACCTGAGGGTCAATAAGTCTTCTCCCGCAGTCCTCCACTTTCCAAGACAAGGTTATGTAGTTTTCTCATGCAGACTAACACTCAGCTTTATACCCAAGATTCAGCAAGACCTACACTCACCTCTCTTTCAAAGGATCACAAATGTCTTCTCTGACTTTCACTCAGCTTCACACCCAAGGGTCATGTAATTTAAGTCTACATATACCTACATATACACTAAGCTTTGTACTTGAGGGTACTTCAAGAGCACTCTTCACACCTGCATTCCTTACAGCTTCATACAACAGGGTCATACAACTTCTGCTTGGTTGCAAGGCTCTTGTCCATTTATCCAGATTGAACTTAAAAGTTTACTTATGGAAATAGATAAGGCATATAGATACTGTAACAGCAGGGTACATTTGAGGTTTAAACATCTTTGCTTTACTAGATAGTAAAAATATCTTGTTTTTAGAGGTCATAAAATGTAAGGTTAACATTTTAGTAAAAACATTTCTTTGGACGAAAGCTGCCAAAGTGTTAGCAGAAATTCTGCTGAATATACATACCATATTGTTGATTGTGTGAATATTCTATGTACAGTGGAAATGACATCTATCAACCTGTAATGCTATTAATGTATTGGATCCTTTTATTCGCCCATGCTGTTCAAAAAAAAAAAAAAAAAAAGAGGAAGATGACTTGGGATGACTGACCTATCAGAACATTCATTGTAAACAGCTATCTTATATAGAAAATACACTTGCTTTGCTTTCGAACACCTTTATTTGGGCTATTTTATGATCTCACGAAATTTAAAGTTGAATTCATGATCTTTTGAATGATTGAATCAAAGCTGTATATATTGGTAAATGAAGCCTGACGATAAGCTTCTTAAAGATGTTGAGTAGAACAGATGGCCACCCAGGAGTAGAGGTAATTACTCTGTTCTCAAACTGTGAAAAACATCTCAAATTTATAACCAAGCATGTTAGCCATTCAAAGTTCATTCCCTTAACATGGTATAGCATACATGAGGCACATCAAATTTTGTTGTGAAGTGGAATCTGATTTCACATAACTAGAATTGATCTTTGATAAATGATGATCATTGATCACCAAGAGGATTAATGCCTGCTGATATTTCTACAAAGTCTCTTTATAACCTCACCTATATTTCATATTTAATCATTTTCTTTATTCTTAGACATTATCTCTGAGACTAGAATTTCACAATGAAATAAAAATAAAATTGAATAACTTTTTTTTTCACATGGAGCGATTTTTGGAATAGAAGTCCTTACTTGGTTAAGTCTCAGATTTCCTTGTAAGAATTTCTTATAAATTCCAGTGAGGCCAGTTACTGATTATACTGGTGATAATAGAGTTCTGTGTTATGTTGAAATTTCACATGGAGAAGTATTTCACTTATTCTATATATTACATACATGTGTGTTATATCTATTGTTAACATAACTTGACTTTGTGTTATTTGATGATTTCATGAAACAACTTCTTAGCTTTTGATGTGTGATTGATGGAGAAACAGAAACTTCAGGTCTTTGTAATGTTACTGTTATATTGGATATTTGAGTGTGTTATGCTACCATTTTGTTGTAATCTGACTATTAATTGTATTATGTAATGATCTTATTGAATCGTAACTTTTCATGATGTCATCTGTCAATTTTGTTGTATCATGTGACTTGTCATGTGACTGTTTCTTTGTATCATGTGACTGTCTGATAGTATCATTTGGCTATCTAATTGTACCATGTGGTCATTTTCATACTTTTACTTGGTTGATCAGGTGACTTGTTTTTCCATGTAGATTGTACTGAGGTGATTTTGTAACTGTAATTACATCAGTGAAGCAGTTTGTTTATAAGAAGTAACATTCGATGGTGTTTGGAAATCTACCTCCTGAACTAAACAGGCATAGTTCTATAATAGTTCCATATCAATGATAAGTGTTGCTGTAGTGTGATCTTGTTTTGCTGGAAATGGTTTCTAATTGCAATGTTTTAGGATTCAGCGTTTATGAAGCTCTACAAAACTGTGGATTATAGCGACGAGTAGGCACAAAAACACAGCCGTAATGTTTGTAAAAGCTGTTGGATGGAGTCAGCTGGACCGATAATCAGCCAGCAATATTCATGAATTACATGAAAAATTGGACAATATCTATAGAAAGATAACTGGCAGTTTATATGTGCTGTGAGGGGGTTTTGATGCACTGTATAGTATAGATACACGTCGTCTGACAGTTCATGGTAACAACTATCTGACATAGTCAAGCCAGCTTGCTTTTGTATCCATCCATTTCTGATAACTTTCCAATCATGCAGGCAATTTCATTGGAAATTGTCCAATGTTTATGGAAAAAAGTACAGTTGTGAAGTCGATGGCAATAAGAATTCTCCACCAGGTTTTCTGCAGTTGTCGTGGAGATTGCATTTGTGTCGGCCAAGGTAACACACTGCTAATCTCAAACTACAGTAGAATACAACCTGTGGTAGTTTAGAGATTATACAGAAATTAATGAGGAGGTGAATGTGTGGTTACAGTGTAGTGATGAATTTTGTGTTTGGATGTTCTGGCAGACTACCTGTGGGGATTATTTCCTGTTTGGTGAGGTGCCAGAGATATTTCATCACTATGTAGAGCCTATTAAATTTTACAGTTTAGATTCATGTTTACAAAAAAGTATGTTTTCAAGACAGGATCCATATAATTCGTTTTAAAGCTCGATTCCTTCGATTTTGGTTTTTGTCACTGTCCAAACATTCCCTGTCTTCATCACTTTCAATTTTAACTATCTGATAAGATCTATAGATGATAATATAGACTTGGAAAGGTCTCGCCCCTCATCTTTGACTCGCCTACCTATAGACTTCTGTAGGTTTCATCTCTACTCTTCGACTCTCCTACCTAGAGACTTGAGTAGGCCTCGCCCCTATTCTTTGACTAGCCTACCAATAGACTTGAGTAAGTCTTGCTCCTATTCTCTGACTTGCTTACCTCTTTACTTGGGTAGGCCTCGCCCTTGTTCTTTGACTTGCCTAACTCTTGGCATGGGTAGGCCTTGCCCCTATTCTTTGACTAGCCTACCTATAGACTTGAGTAGGCCTCATCCCTATTCTTTGACTTGCCTAACTCATGACTTAGTAGGCCTCGCCCCTGTTCTTTGACTTGCCTACCTCTTGGCTTGGGTAGGCCTCGCCCCTGTTCTTTGACTTGCTTACCTCTTTACTTGGGTAGGCCTCGCCACAGTTCTGTGACTTGCCTAACTCTTGACTTGGGTAGGCCTCACCACAGTTCTGTGACTTGCCTAACTCTTGACTTGGGTAGGCCTCACCACAGTTCTGTGACTTGCCTAACTCTTGACTTGGGTAGGCCTCACCACAGTTCTTTGACTTGCCTAACTCTTCTTTGACTTGCCTAACTCTAGACTTGGTTAGGTCTTGCTCCTATTACTTGACTTACCCACTTCTAGACTTCTGTAGGACCTGTCCCTATTACTTGACTTACCTACCTCTAAACTCCTGTAGGAACTGCCCCTATTACTTGACTTACCTACCTCTATACGCCTGTAGGACCTGTCCCTATTCCTTGACTCACCAACATTAAGACATTGTAAGACCTACCCCTATTCCTTGACCTATGACAAGACTCCTGTAGAACCTGCCCAAGTTCTTTGACTCATCTAATTCTCTCAGGATAGGAATTATTCTTTTGGTTATATGTCTTTTGAAGTTTTAACGTTGTTATAGGGTGTTGTTGAGCTTTCTGTCTGGTTGTTCATCCATCATCAGCTTTTATTTATCCAGTGATCTCCGCTTTTAAGTTTTGACCTGTTTTTGTGAAATTTTGTAGGCTTTTATCACTAATACATACTGTTGTGTTAATCTCAATCTGAAAACAGAAGTGTGTGTTAACTCGGTGGCATTTTGATATACTTATTGTTACATTTCTAAACATTCTTCATTTTGTTGCCAAATTGATATTGTTTAGCCTTGCAGTGCTTTATCATGCCATATCAGAACATTGCTTTGGATCTCACTCGACTAAAAGCTCTCCCTACCCTCACTCCTCAGAATATTATTTTTCCTTAGAATCTGACCCTTCTGACCCAATAAAAATTGACCTTTCTCACCAAGCATCCTTTAACTAGTTTAATGCATACTGTTTTAGTTAAACTCATGCTCCTCTCCCCTCTTCCAAAGAAAAAAAAATCAATTTCAAGATAAAAAAATAAACACAAAAACCCAAGAAAATCAAGCTTATTTTCCTCCCTTATGTCTTGACTTGGTGGGTGTGATGAATCAGTGGTGTTCATATTAAATTGCCATTGATGAGAAAGCAGGCCTAATCGTATAGGCAAGCATTAACCTTCCCTGTGGTCATCTTCACTCCCAACACTATGGGCTATTAACATTCCTAACTAGTACTGGTCAGTCTGGTGAGGAGTTAGATCAGACCCCCAATGGACAGTAAGCAACCAGTGAACCACCAGTAAGTCTGTAACAGATGTCTATTAGCTGTTCCCTACATGCAGGGAGTAGGGGGAGGGGGGTATGTTGGATATGGTTAGGGTGGGGAGGTGTGATACCACACTCACTAGGTAGTGTATGACTTGGTCACTACTGGTCAGTGATGTTCTCAGTATAGGTCAGACCTACTTAGTTTGATTACCTTCCTATCTTTCTGAATCCCTTGATGTTTGAATACACATGAACTATTCCCCAGAATGGCAAATTTATTACCAAAATTTCAGCAGCTTAGATGTCGGGAAGCAGGTCACTTAAATAATGTTAATTCTTAGTATTTTCTAGTCTTGTTGTAGATCATTGAAGGATGAATTTGATATCTGTGTGTTAGATCACTCAGGGAAAGATTTGATAACTGTGTGTTAGATCACTCAGGGATAAATTTGACATCTCTGTGTAAAATCACTCGGGGATAGATTTGATATCTGTGTGTTAGATCACTCAGGGATAGATTGATATCTTTGTGTAAGATCACTCAGGGATAAATTTGATACCTGTGTGTTAGATCACTCAGGGATACATCTTACACCTGTGTGTAAGATCACTCAGGCATAGATTGATATCTGTATGTAAGATTACTCAGGGATAGATTTGATATCTGTGTGTTAGATCACTCAGGGATAGATTTGATATCTGTGTGTTAGATCACTGAGGAGTAGATTTGGTATCTGTGTTAGATCACTCAGGGATAGATTGATATCTGTGTATAAGATCACTCAGGGATAGATTTGATATATGTATGTTAGATCACTGAGGAGTAGATTTGGTATCTGTGTTAGATCACTCAGGGATAGATTGATATCTGTGTATAAGATCACTCAGGGATAGATTTGATATCTGTGTATAAGATCACTCAGGGATAGATTTGATATATGTATGTTAGATCACTCAGGGATAGATTTGATGTAATGTCCACCATTCTTTAATAGAATACATATCCCTAGATATGGATCACCTTAGCATTGCATGTTTCCATCACAAGATAAGGACTGTTGGCTTGTTTATGACGATTCTGTAGCCAGGCTGCCTTTCTTGTCTGCCAAACAATTTCATTGAAACTCCTGTAGATAGACAAAGGGTCCAGTGGGCCATAGTTGAACATATGTTGAGTACAGATAGTGTGTTTTGTTAATTGAAACACAATTGTCTGAATCATGTGTGGAGACATTTCATTCTATGTCTTTGATGATATGGGTTATGGTAAAAATACATGGCATTCCTGTGATAAGCTATCAGTAAAATATTGCTTGTCAAAGTGCAGCTACCAAATGTTATTGATCTTTTGAAATTCAACAGGAGACTTTTCTGTCAGTTGTTATGTGAGTTATGAAAAAGTGTTTATGAAAGTGAAATAATTCAACAAGAGGTTTTAACATTTAAGTAAGGGCATATATAGGATGTTGTTAGAGGCAGCCATAGGGCTATTGATTCTACGTTAAACCATGGTATTTATTTAAGCCCCCTTGGATCCTACCGCCAGCAGCTCAAGCCTGGATGTAAGTAGGAATGGTTCAACTCCGTCATGTCGGGTTGTGTCTCGTCAGCTCAAAACTGTCAACTTGTGAATGAGATTCCGGCTCCTCTAATTAGTGGCTAGATATCTTTGTACTGTGAAGACGTTATTTTATGCCAGCTGCCATATAATTCTCAGAGAAATTCAGGGAAATTATGACAAGTAAGAGTAGTTTAGTAGTAATAGTTTTGTCAGCATTTTGAACATTAAATCTTGCCAATATGGTTTTCGTGCATGCTGTCTAGTTTTTATCACCATTCTATTGGTAGTACATTCATTACTAGAAGTCTGTTGGGAAATGACGTATTTCGCAAGTAATTTCTGTACATTTTATGGAGAGCTGCTGTATGTTGCCAGAAATATGTTCGACAAGACTCTGATGCGTTTCCAGGGTAGATTCATCATTAATTCTACAGAGATATTTTCCTGTGATAATTTTCGTACATTCTGCGGGAGATTGATATTTTTCTAGATCATTTTGTGTACATGTATTATGATTAAAACAACAGACACTCTAGACAAAATTGTCTTTAGAAAGTTATTTAATGAAACTTATAAAAAAGGAAGACACTATGAAAATGACATGTAAGGAAATCTATAGTATTTGTGTTTGCCTATTTGACTGTGATCATCTGTCCAGCTGTGGTTGGGTGGCGGATGGCAGGATGGCACAGTAGCAATGCACGATGCCTATCACCTAGCCGTTTAGGGTTTGATTCCCGAGACAGATGTGAAAAGGTATGGGGTCACTTGTCCAACCACATTGGTTTTCCCTAAGTACTCCATTTTCCTCCTACAGTAAAACCCCTCCTGCACTTACATGTAGGCCAACAAGAGTGATTAGTATAAGTTGCAATAACTTGTTTTATAATTGTAAATAGATAAAGTTTATAATTATTATATATGATGTCCATCTGTCTGAAAACTTCCCCAGGACAACTTGTCCTATAATTTTCATGCTGATTCCTTTAAGTTCCATAGATTTGGAAGTTGTGCAACTGCATAAACTTTTCAAATCTTATGATTGTAATAAGTTTCGAAAAATGGTTTAACTGACGGTAGATTTGTTGATGTACTAGGTGGTATTACATGTTTTGGGATGGACTTTGATTTTTTTTTTTTTTTTTAAGATCTGGGAATGAAAGCTCTCTGGGTGCAATGTGATATTTGTAAGAAAAAGAAGATCTTTTAATTATGTTTGGCAACTCATAAAACAGCTTTAGGGACGGGATGAACATAGCTTATATTCTATATACACCTCTATCCTTACAGATGATGAGTTCTACAGCAAAGCTCTTCATCCCAAATCTGTAAAGTCCTGTTAGCTTTTCTGTTATAACCACAGTAAAGATTGGAACTTCTTTCTCAAAATTTTCATCTCTAGGACTAATACAGGAGGATGTTTTTTCTGTTTACATTTTACTGTAAATAGGAATTTATTTCAGACATTTTAACTATTTATATAATTATTTCCAGTTCTCTGTTTGGATATTTGTTGTTTCTTCATGTAATGATTAAAGCTGGTTAGGATTAATTCAGAACATTTTGGTCCTTGCCTGTTTTAAAAATTGGCCCTGTTAGCGATGTCCTGGTAGGCTTTAGCTCTGTAGATCTCAATTCTCGAGCACTGATAAGGTCTACAACATTGAATACTACAGTCAGAGTCACCTATAAATATACACACTCAATACTCTAACCATCAACATGTTGTAAACACCAGCATCCCTCCCCAGTTTTCTTCTCAGAAGTTTTGCCCCCAAACTATAAATCTATATCTATGAGATGAATAGGACATATCTGCCTGTGATGAGTATCATGTTTTGAGTACATACTATTGAATCCTTCACCTGTCGTCAGGGAGGAGGGGGAATGCTGTGCAGCTAGGGTAGGGGGTGGGAGAGGAGGGGGATGATGATGAAGCTGAGAGATAAGGTCGTAGCTGATGCTGGAGAAGTGTGTGTGTAGACTTGATACATGTTTCTGGTACAAATGAAGATATCATCCGGATGCATCTATAATTTGGTGAAATGTTCTTTAGTTTTTTCAAGAGGTGTAAACATAAACTGCCTGGGAAACTTTACCAAAATTCCAACACATTTTTATTGGAGTTGTGATCAGTTTTTGTGGATGTAGTAGAAGTTGTGAATCATGATGTGAAAATTCATCCACCTATGGAATGTTTGGAATAAAGAATAACAACAGCTTCATCTTTACAGAATTAATTGGAAATAACCCTTTTGTCTCTGTATTATTGACAAGATGGTAAGTGTGAGAAAAGAGTATTCAAGCTTTAAGATAATGGCCTGAACTAGGCCTGTGTAGTAGTTGTGGAATGGCCGGAACTGGGTCTGTGTAGTAGTCGTGGAATTCTGTCGAGTATGGATACAAATGTGAGAATGTATAATGGAATGTAGCCTGGTGTATATACCTTTGATATGAGACAGTGTTAATGGTTAAGTTTCAGAAGACCTGGTTTCAATTATAATGGAATTAAATGTATTTATAAATAGATAATATTTCAAATCTTTTTCACAAATGTTGACATTGCTTACATTTAATAGCTAAGAATATAATTATATTGATTATAATAGTACTGATACATGATACATATTTATTTGCGATGTGATAGATGTTGACAGAACACATTGACCTGTGATTACTGTTGACACAAATGATATACAAACAATGGTTTGTTATAGTTAAAGCTTAGAGTAAAAAAAAAATAATATTCTAGAGAATGAGTAAAGGGGAATTTTGGGATACATTTGATTTACTGGTATCATGAAAATCATATCATTTATGATAAAACATACCATTTTACTGCAGTTTATGGTAAACTGTTTTGCCTGTACTGTATTTTATTTTTTTAAATGTTGTCAAAAGATTTATCATGACTTTTTGAAAGTAAACAACGGTTTTATGTGATTCAAATATATTCATCGTGGGTGTATTGGGTAATGTTGATACATTAAGAAATGTTTGATAAATGTTGATATGTCAAAGTTTAAATGGTTATTGGCAACCTATCTGTGGTTTTTTAAGCTGACATTGTGCATCATCTTAAAATTAATGATTAACACTAAAAAAATTTCAAATGATAAATGTTGACACATTCTCACACACACATCACCACACACATGTACACACACACACACTATCATCCCCACCACATACACATACACACACACCCTCACATACCACCACACACTAACACATATAAAAAATATCATTATAAATAGTGACTCCAAAACATAAATAAGTTCATATCATGGGTTTAATAGATATTGACATTTTACAATGATTCAGTGATGCTACAGAACTGACTTCATCTTAGTACAATTCCATTTCAATGTGATGATCACTTTCTCCAAGTAAATCAGTCCTTTCCTTCCCCAAGTGATTACGTCTTCCTACATGTTGTGACAGGTAATACAGCATCATTGAGTTACGTTTTAGGCTGGTAAAGTGCCCCTACCCCATCATTATGTGAGAATAAAATATATTACTGGATATTGCCAGCTAAAGCACCCCATAATTTCCAGAAGGAACATCAGCAGATGTTGGAATCTACATAATCAGTGATATTTGTCAACTCTGCATGATCAGCAGTTCAGGAGCTTCAGTCGATTGATTCTACTCCTTTCTGCAAAATGTGTCTTGTCGATGATACTGTTGTAGGCTTTTAATATCTGTGATATTATTTGTGATTTCTTAGTGAAAAGATGAATGCTTTGGTTTTGGGTGTGTGCATTTTCCTGGTGTGAACAAAAATGGTCCAGTTTTGGTTTTTGGTTTTTCAGTGTATAAGGTATTTAATATATGATGGATATACACCATAAAACCGATCTATTGTTGGGTTTTGTTTAAATTTTGATATTTGAAATCTGTACCAGTTGAAAAGTCATCCAGTGTTATGTTTTCCTGGAAGTAACCCACCTTGAAACAACTTGAAAAAGCAACATATTGTCATTTATACAAGAGGTACAATGACACCTTCAAAATTTTTAGTGTATGTTAAATTGGTTGCTGTGCAATGTATTGTGCTTTATTAAGTAACCAACTGTTCAATTGAATAATTGCTTCATTAACTGATTGGTGTATCTTAACGAAAGTAAAAGTGATAATTCTTTTCCTGAATGGTACATTTCCTTTTGGAGGCAATCTATCAGTTTTCTATAATTAGACTACACTAGTTGATTACTAGTGACCATGGAAGAGACATTTGTATAATTGATTGATAGATGCTGGCTATAAAACTTCTCTGTGCTCACAGTACAATTGGTACATGTTTTACTACTCTGCCAGTTTTTGATCATGATGACATGTTTGAAAAACAATCTACCTGATCTTAAAGTTAAAGAGAATTTTGACTTTTTCTATCAAGATATGTAGAATTTGAAATTCTACATTTGATATAATTTTGTATTGTTTACTGGATAAAGACAACCGCTGAATGTTTAAACACTTAAAATCAGAAGTGTGACAAATTTAAATATTAACCACTATTTACTGGAAGGAAAGACAACTATTGGATGCACCCACTATTTTTCAGAAGGGAGACAACTTCAGATTTTATCCACTGTTTATCAAAAGAAGACAAAACCACTATTTTCATTGAGAAGGGCAGACAACTATTGTATGGATAACAGTTATCAATGAGAAGGGCAGACAACTATTGTATGTAACCAATCTTTATCAGAAAGAGAGGTTTATTACACAAACACTTTAGTTATGGTAATAAGCTCAAAAATATATTAGTGCTTTTCAGTTTAGATATGTAGCAATGCTAATTCATTGTCCTGTAATAAAACCATCCCCAGCTTGTAATTAAGAAGTGATGATTTGACCAGGTGGGCTTATTGCAGGATAAATACAATATTTTCTATTAGAATGAAAGACACTAATTGTTTGGAACCAGTATTTAAGGCTGTGAAATTTGTAGGCAACTCATAATTGTTAAATAAGGCTAATAGAATTTTAGAGAATAATCAAGATCTCTGGATTTTGGTCTGAATTTCTCCGTAGAAGCTAGCTGAGCTAGTAAACCACTTTTTGCTGTTAGGTTGTGCCTTCTTCCATGATTCAATCCTCGTGGGATGTTGAATAGTTTAAGTCCAATTATGTAATTACAGCTGAAAAAGAGTAATCCCTTTTTGGTGATTATGGTAACTGGAAGATTTCCCATATCTGTACAACAGCAAGTCTTATACCCACATGTACTTTGGTTCTATGTGTGTTGATAGACCTTATTTGATTATACTGAAGTCAGGGTTACACTATAGGGATGGTGGTAAAATAACAGATGTTGATTCGCCTCATTGATCCATTATCCAATAATTCTAGTGTTTGATGTGAACTACAGGACCCAGAGCCCAGTCAGGAGGTAACCATATTAAATGGTATTTGGTAGGATCAAGTTTTGTTTGGATTCTCAGGAAATATGTCATACAAATAAGAATTCTGAACATGTATTTTTTTTTATTGCTGATCACAGAAATATTCTGCGTGTATCGATCAAACTTCCATTTAGTTGTCAGGGAAGCTGTTTGGTGATAGATACTAAAATTGTTGGGGTGTTAAACATTATTGAATCAACAAGTTCATGTTTGGTTGTCTAGGAAATTTGTTTGTGATGAATATAAGCATTTCTAGAGGAAAACGTGATGAAATTAACATGAATATTTCAAAGAATGCGCTTAAAAAAAAAGAAATTATATATACTGCCAATTTTTTAACGATTTTTTCATTTTGATCCACATGTTAGCTGCACTGGAATATAAGTTGCAGCCATTCTTCCTATGTGGTAACCATTTTGTTGACTGAAGTATGTTGATATAACAGACAACGGAGGGCAATTTATCAAGATCGTCAGAGAAACATTTAATATAAGTTTGTAAGTGAATTATACACAGGTAATTCTTTCTTTTATTAAAGTGTTTCAAAAATGTAAAATAGCAATTATCGAACTCATCTGGCTTGGAAGCCATCAACGATTGTCTATGCACAGATATAGGGCCTGACGTTATGTACAGTTTACATAATATATCCATCAGCAATTGTACTGTTAAATATTAACGAAGACCCTTGCATGCTGACAAAATTCTTATAGTCTCATATTATTTTTTGTAAGTTAGATGAAGCCATTCTTATCATTAACAAGCATGGCAGTCATTCTAGAATTTGACCTCTAACCTGATAATCTATTGATCCTAGTCCAGAAGATATTATTGTGATTAATATCAAAAGGTATGATTAATTAAATCCACAAGAATGCTATTTTTATTCCAATCGTAAAATCATCCTGTTTTCAATTGTAAATGACAGTTCTAGACATTCTGTGACACGTGATGGACAGGTACTTGTAAAAAACCGTTTTGTACTGGTGCGCTTCATTTTTTTTTTGTTTTGTTTTTTTTTTCATTCTGCCTATTTTCTTTCATCCACATATTTACCAAACCACACGCCCAACCACCAAGGAAAAAAGCTGCAGCTTATGTTTTGGAAAAAAATCTCTAAAAATAAACAACAAAATTAATTGATCACAATCATTTTCTTAGATTTGCAAGGAGATACACAGCTAATTTATGATATGCCAGTATGAAAGGACTTACTTGATGTCCCCCACCCCACCCTACCCCATACTATACTCGATTCTGTGATTTGTACCTCATACCCTGTCTCCCAAACCCAGGTCCTCACACCTAGGGGAAAGTGTACACATGTACCTCATACTCTGTCTCCCAAACACAGGTCCTAAAACCATGGGGAAAGTGTACACATGTACCTCATACCCTGTCTTCCAAACCCAGATCCAAACACCTAGGGGAAAGTGTACACATGTACCTCATACCCTGTCTCCCAAACCCAGGTCCTAACACCAAGAGGAAAGTGTACACATGTACCTCATACTCTGTCTCCCAAACTGAGGTCCAAACACCATGGGCAAAGTGTACACATGTACCTCATACCCTGTCTCCCAAACCCATGTCCTAACACCTAGGGGAAAGTGTACACATAAATCTCATACCCTGTCTCCCAAAAACAGGTCCTAAAATCATGGGGGAAGTGTACACATGTACCTCATACCCTGTCTCCCAAACCCAGGTCCTAACACCAAGAGGAAAGTGTACACATGTACCTCATACTCTGTCTCCCAAACCTAGGTCCTAACACCATGGGCAAAGTGTACACATGTACCTCATACCCTGTCTCCCAAACCGAGGCCAAAACACCAAGTGGAAAGTGTACACATATACCTCATACCCTCGTTCCAAGATCCAAACTTAGTACACCATTAATCATACAACATTAATCAGCAGCATTTATGGTTATGAAGTAGAATAATGATAAAACCAGTGATATTTTACATGCTTGAGTTGTCAAGGAGAAGTTCCATTTAGCCTTCCTTCATTGATTGGCAATATTTGATGAGCTTTATATGTATTAAGGCATGGTAGTGCTTTTGTGTACAGAGAAATTATTCATTACAGAACCGGATACATTTATCCTATATAACCTTTTGTCTGACTTTTAGAGAGTAACCTTTCAACTTGTTGATTTGACCTTTTACCCTTTTGGAAATTGGTCTAAATATATCCTCTGTCTCTCTGGGAACTGAGTGTTTCTTGTCTGGTTAGGGTTTTTCAAGTACCATGGAAAGTGACCTTTACACTATCCATGAACTTTGATCTTCCTCACTTTCATTACATTTGTCTTCCCAAAGAATATGACCTTTTACTTTGTGGCTGTGACTTGTAACCCTCTGTAGAGTACATTTTAGACAGGAGAATGTAATTTTTCTTACTTCTTATCAATAATATACATCTAGGGGAGAAGATTACTAGATCTTACTACAAGTCTGTGGAAAACCTGAGTATTTGTTTCCATTAGATCATCTCTTTTCTTAAACATGAAATGACGTAAAGTGTCTGTCTGTGACTGAAACGTTGCAGTTATAGCTTCAACTGGTAAAACTCAAGCTTCACAGATGCGTGCCACACTAACACTTCTGTGACATTGCTGGTTCAACCTCTGTCAGCAGATCACAGAAGGGTTTATTTAGTGCTGTTGGTTGGTTATATATATGCTAAGGGAAGATTGTTTAATTTGAAGGCTACTAATTGTAACATTATATAATTTCAAGAACAGTTTACATTTTTTAACACTTAAAGATTCACTTTATAAGAATATATGGCAATAAAGCATCACAGATAGTTTCTCATGTAAAACATGGTGTAAAATTTTGGTCATAATATTTGAGTGTTGTAAGACATTTATTTTTTTATAATGGAAAAAGATTTTGTCTATCAAGCAAATTTTCTATTAATTCCCAGTTCCGTTGTTTTGATGTTTTAATTTCTTTTATTTTTCAGAATGTAAATGGTAGACCATTTGACAATCACAACCATGTTGGCGAACATAACTTACACAATCACCACGGTGACTGGGCTTCACCAACCCCATACTCCATTGTCAGTGACCTAAGGACCGCTAGTCCAGCAAAAGGCAGTCCGACAAACAGTAATCGTAACAGTGCAGCCAGCAGTGACAGTGGGAGGGGTTACAGCACTGGCCACTTAGAACCCAAGGTAATGGCTCCTTCAGGTTACATATTGTCTTATTGTTCTATCAGGATCATAAGAAGGTTTTTACATTTCTAGTGGGACTGCAATGTAGCTTCAAACCCAAAGCATATGTCCACAAGGTCACCTTGGCAATGTAAATGTTTAAACAGTGGAAAGCCCAATCTTTGACATGGTTTTGTTTGCACAGTATTTGCAGCCATTTTCGTGGACATGTTTGGTAGTGCAATATTCTAATTTGTCATTAAAATGCTTGTTTCATGTCTAAGTCTTTAAAGTGTATGATTCCTTTCCATAACAAGAGTGTTTTTAATGAAGTGTGATTTAGATTGTTGTGCTTTGGTAATGCTATCAGCTGTATGTGTTATGCATTTCCCCTGAGGAACTTTATTAGCATAATTTTTCATTGTGAAAAATGGTACTAAAACACAACCAAGTGGGAAGAAGTCGTATTTAATTGTATTTATTAATCACCTTTAACGGTGAACACAATTAAAGACAGAAGTAATGATGTCTCTCATATGAAATATAATCATGACAAATAATGCTGTAGTTTACTAACTTAATGATAATCATTAGGATCTCATAGTGTACCTTTGGATTTTGTGTATGGATGCAAACTCTGGGCCGTGAATTTAATTGTTCATCATTAGAAGGCAGCATTTGTGTTGAAGTGGATAGAGTTTAATAGGTGAACCTTTGGAATCTTAAAGTCTGTAGCATACATAAGATAACTTTAGTCAGGAAAATCATTAAATGAACATGCAAAGATAAGTTGGGTAAGGAGACTTGGACAACAAAACTTCTCGGATGAGTTTAAGATCAGAGGTAACATTCTAATGTTACTGATTTCAATCAAACTGGCAGACAGGATTTTGTATCTAAGCTGGAAATCACCTGACAGCATCTGAGTACAGAGGTCAGACAAAAGAGCAGACGACACTACCAATTCTGGATGGTGGAGATTGAGCTTAACATGAATCATTTGGACATAGAAGATGTTTTTTATGAACGCTAGTCTCTACCTTTGTTAAAGTAGTCATGTGGATTGGATGCAGCTGTTTTTATTGTCAGCAATGTTAGAAATTGATGTTTGTTTTTGCTTAAGCAATAATAGAGGAAATGGTTTATCATAGGTTTTAAAAGGAATACAGCCTTGAAGATTTTTGTTGTGTAAGGACATACAAATGGTTTACAGTTAAAATAAAAACTATAAGGCAGTCATCATCATCAACTTAACTCTTGTAACCACACCTGACACTTAACTGTTTTGACATTTTCTGACTTTTTTGGTTAATTATCCCAGGTCTCCCCTACACCTGTGTTGGTGTTTCTGATCAATATTCTGTTTAAGTTATTGGATCTTTGTTCCTGAGACCTGCCTCTGAAGGCTGTTCTCATCTCATGTCCTAAAGTTTATCACCATGCTTTGTTAACGTTATAGGTGGCTTTGATTTAGTCGCTCAGAAGATCATGATTTCCCTTTCATCTGCTTTTTAGAGCCGAGTTGGGAAAACATAGCAAATTGGTGTAGTTGAAATAATGAAAGCATAGTTCTGTGATATCCTGCACTTGGTTGGACAAAAGTGTGTGTGTTGTTAGGTAGATTCGGAGTTTGTGCATCCATCTATTATAAAAACTTGGTGTAAATGGTATCTATGATGAACTGGTTTAGTTAAAATTAGTCTAAACCTGATTAATATTTTTTTCACATGATTACAGGTCATGGTTGTAGGGTAAAGGTCAAAGCTTGACCCTTTTTGAAATGAAAACATTGTGTATCAATTAAGATGTCCTGGAAACCAGTGAAGTTATTTATATCTTAACCTGATAAGATTTTGGTGATCTGGTAAGGTCAAAATGTCAGTGTTAAATATTATAGAAATTTTAACATGTTAATCTACATACATTTTTTCTTGGTAGAAGTATTAAAAAAACCTTCATTCAAACTCATGTTCCATACATTGAGGGCAAAATATGAACAAAAGATATACATGAAAACGTCTGAAAAAGTACTTTGAGAACAAGACCATATGTTCTGGAATGGTCGTGTAAATCTTAGTCAATCCAAGTAAGTAATGTCAAGTTCCAAAGTAAGAACAAGGTAAAAACAACAGAACCACCAGGTATACTAATATATTATATGAGATCAACGAGGTGAAAGAGGTGTATCTTCTTAGTGTGTCATTAATGGTTATTTTTCATTTACTGAGATCAGCTGGATCTACTGAAAACAGACTTAAGGTGACTTTTGTACAGGTTAGCAATATTACAAAAATGAAGGAGCTAATTACTTTTAAATGAAATAGCAATACTTTGGTCTTGATCACTATACAGCCTGAACATTGCTTTCATTCATTGTAAATGAAGAGGTGGTTTAAAACGAAGATTCCTATAGCAATGGAACATCATCTGTCAATGATGTAAGCATAAGAAATTTTGATTTAATATCCCCTCGTGTGAGACAAGGGCGTAAAAATATTGATTTATCATATAATCTTGAAATACAAATCATAAATATCAACAAATCCTCCATTTGCAAATGTGCATTATACAAGTTCTATCAAACAAATCAGGGAATTCCAATTTATTGAAACTCTTCCAAAAGTTACAAATTCCTAAATCAGAGCTTTGCCTTCAATTTTGTGATTAATGATGTGAATTCCAAAGACAGCATGTTGTACAACTGTAATCTGAAGCATCAACATAGTTCCTATCGTACAGCATTGTCTGATAGTAACTGATTTAGTGAAACATTCTGAAACTAGTTTTACTCGTAAAACTGAATTAGAAATACAAATCTGTCTTAAGGTTTGTACATGTGGAAACGGTGTTTAAGAATAACAATCTATAGTTATATTCTGATTTTTATCATTTTTTTCAAAATAAATTTTTGAACTTATAATTTGTTAGTTGAACTCATGTAGATAAGATTATCAAATTAAACTGGCATCATTTTGATTAAGGTTGACCATGCTTTCAAGGAGGCTTCGAGGAAACAATATTTGACCCAAATCAGTTATTTTGAAATCTTTCCTAAAGTTCCTAATGGCATCTTTGTATGAAGTAGCAGAAACTGTTAAAGTCAGATTTCTAAAAAGTAGCCCAAATATCCATATTGACAATATCATCAACTCATCAGTCTTAGTCATGCAAAGAATTTGATATTTTGTTATATATTTTATGTTGAATGTGGCCCTGGGTTTTAGAGAATTATGTGAAAATTCAAGTTATTTTGATAAATTTCCAATGAGTTGCTGCCTTTTTATTCTATCCTCCCTTTCCTGATGTGAACATTTTATGTGGTACCTGGAATTTATTGTTTTTTACCCTAGTTGTCCGGAATTGCAGTGGTAATGTACTTGCCTCTCAAATGTGATTTCCTGATTTGGTGTGAAACAGTACAGGATCTCCAGCTTCATCATGTGGGTTTTCCCCAGGGTTTTAGTGCTTTTTCCTCCAACAGTGATGTTCATTGTATGCTTCTGTCAGGATCAACATGAATGATTGCTGTTCAGTTTTTTCTGATTTTTAATTCTTTAGTTTTGATTAAAGATTGATTATAAGTTAATATAAGTTGCTTTACATTGTTGTAAAAGTAAATATTGAAACTAGTCACAAATATTTCATATTTGTTGAGATAGATATTACAGTCATTGACATATTCTTTTTTATGATGAATCTCTTATATTACATATTTAACGATTTAACAACTTAAGATGAAAGTGTTTATAGTCATAGTGGAATGTATGTATTCTGTTAAATCCTTGTACTGTCAAACACTGGAGTCAATCATATGAAGAATTATGTTCCGTGACATTCTCTTCAGTGTAAAAGCAACATTTGGAAGCTGGACATTACCGATTTTGATTGTATTGATGAAGAGTGACTCGCCAGTACCATGAGTTTCAGAATAAATCATATTATGATTAACATTGTCTTCCCTGGTGGTTCCACAAGTATCTTACCCAAGCCTAAGTAACTTTCACTTCCATCATCAAACACAAAAAATCAATAGACATTCACTACTGATGCAGTTTTGGTTCACCATGTTGTAGAGAGTCCTGAAATGATTGTCTTCACACAAGTTTGAATGTGCAGCAGGAAGATGCAATTATACCTTGTTTTTAAAAAAAGAAAATTGAAGAATAATAGCTGCATTGTGGAACTGTAGGTAACATAATGAATATGACAAATATTTGAGTTTCAGATGATTTAGTAGATAAGTTTTAAAGTTAAGCCGTTCCATGCTATCAAGCTGACACTACTTATCTGGATTGGAAACCTACTTGTACATGTTTGGGATCTGCGTAATTTCAGAAATAAGCATGCTGTCAAAATTATTGGAAATTTGGATGCTGAATTAAAAATGAAGATTTTTCTTTTTTCGCCTTTTTTTTTTAGTAAATTGAATTATTGCATGTATGGAATTGTGTAGAGAAGTGGTGGAAGGATATTTGCTGACTTCACCGTTACATGTTTAATTAAAAAGTTGAATAGAAAGATTGTGGTTCCTTTCATCACTTTTTATTTTCATGCCATAGTAAATCTAATTGAGTGGAATATTCCGTGTTTAATTATTTACATTCAGCTCTGTCTAGGAGGTTGTACATTAAATGTACTTGAGGATATGCATACATAAAAAAAGGTAACCTTCATAACTTGTTCAATCAGAATCGTCTTTAAGCTAAAATGGTAAATCTTCTCAAAAAATCCATTTATGTCTTGCTGAAAATTATCATAAAACAATAAGTTGCACATTGTGGAAGGTTGAAATGTTAAAAAGTGGACATTTTTATACTTAATCTTTTGAAGTTGATTTGGTTTACTGCCCAAGCTTGGCATTGAAACAATAAATTCAACTCTGCACTGAAGCTTGAAAATAATGAATAATTTAAGCAGAGTATGGATTTTATAAAACATAGCACATGTTACATACAAGCTACCAAACACTGATATAATAATACAATGATGATTTCCTATAGAGATGAGTAACTAAGTGTTGTTCTGCAGCAAACTTTTTGACATTTGAATTTAATCGGCGTTTATTGCTTGGTCCCTGATTTTATGCCACGGTGTTACTATTATGTAACCCCAGGGTGTCGTGAGAGGTGTTCACTATCATGCTGAATCTGTCCGACTCTCGCCTCCTGCTGCCTGATTGGAGGGTGGCCTGGAGAGGAGCGGTGAATCTAGCACCGATTATATACATGTGGCAGTCTCACAGTTATAATCCCCCTACCTGATGTTATACCTCTATTGATTTCTATAGAGTTGGGCTTCCTCTAACTCTTTGATAAACCCTCAAAAGCAGGCAGTGTAAATGACAATTATTGCCGGCCTCAAGGTTCCGGTTTCAAACATTCTGCTGTAAATTTATTTCTTGTTATCGCAGTGTAGAGCTGCAGCAGTTCAATCGGGTAGTCTAGCGCTGCATGACTTTGTGATAGGACTGCTGCTTTTATTCATTATTTTTCTTTAAAGCAGATCTCAAAAATGCTAAGATCAACTTTCATTATTTGTCTATGTCTTGAGAGTGTTATGTGTTTTGCTGTCTCGTAATGGAATCTGTGACCTTTTGATATCAGCAAGGAGAAAATCAATAAGAAAATATTGTGATAGGATCAAAAAGGACATCAGTCACAATGTCAACAATTATTATAACTGGACATCATGTTCTTAAGATGATAACTATGTGCACGACTGGACATCCAGATCATGTGGTAGGAATATTTCCACAGACACTGATGCCAGGAGGACGACAGTATTACCATGGTTACGTGTGTGTCTAGCAGTGCTGACATGTGTAATGGTTAAGATATGGGACATATATTCCAGCCTTCTGTGACAACTATGGGTTAAATATTATTACACTGGTGGTTACTTTTTCTCCATTATTCTGTCACAGAAAATACAAAGGGAATCTGAACTCACATGAAGTGATTCTGAGGCAGTGCTTAGATATCATGTCAATGTAGCCAACAAGTATGGGATAATGTGACTATATTGTGACAAGGTTCTAATTGTGACCATACTGTTACACTACAGTGACAAGGTTTGGATGCATGTGACAATACAGTGACAAGGTTTGGATGCATGTGACAATATTGTGACAAAAATTGGATTTATGTGACAGTACAGTGACAAGGACGGGATTTTTGTGATAGTTTAGTGACAAGGATTGGATGTATGTGACAGTTCAGTGACAAGGATTGGATGTATGTGAAAATATGGTGACAACGTTTGGAAATATGTGTTTTTAATAATCCCATCTCAGACAAACATCTCTATCATTTGACCTACGAATATACACTGCACTCCAATTGTTTACTGAAAATACTTGATTGTTTCTTGAAATCTTGGATTTTTATATCATGACAACATGTACCTGTACAAGGATATATTTGGTGAAATGTTGCTCTTTGATGACATCATGGATATACTTTGCACCTGTAAGGACATCCAGATAGACTTTTCAAGGACATCCAGATAAACTTTGCATAAAGACATCCAGATAGACTCGGCATAAAGACATCAAAATATGGATGGAAAACTTGACATTTCAAAAAAATTCCCTAATGTAATGACCTCTTGATATTCTTGAAGATCTAAACATCGAAAAATAGAAAACCATTTGGTGACATTTTGGATATGAATCACTCTCTAGCCACACCTGTTTATATATGCAAGACAGATTAGATAAACGAATCCCAGAGAAGTGACTTGGCGACTGGTAGAATTGCTGTGTTATGGATTATAACAGTAACAAGATGTTACATGCTGTGTAATTCCAAATTTCTGAGGGATATATGTTATAACAACATAAAAAATACGTATACCAACATGACTTATTGTCAATAAAACTCAGACAGACTTGCTACAAATATAATTTTCATGATGAAAAAAATCAAAAGGCTGCATTCCGTTACAGACTTTGCCAAGAAATATGCCTGTTCACAGTGCACTATTACAGAGGAGGCAAGTGGAACACTGGTAGATACCTCTTTTAAATGTTAATTTTGATAGAGTATTACAGATTTCACAATTCAAGAAAGGTTGTTGCAGGAGGGATTTGGGTGGAAATGATGTACTGTGTATATATAAGTTTTCATTGTAGACTGTCAAAAGGCCAGAATTTACACATTATAGGCCTGCAGTTTGTCAAGAAGGATATTTCAAAGAGATCACAATTTTTTCTTTTTTGAGGGTTGGAGGGGGGATGATATTAAGCATATTGGATTGTATATGAGTGAACACTTTAGATTGTAGGGTTTGTGATCACTTTTGATTGTAGATTCTGTGATCACTTTACATTGTAGGGTATGTGTTCATTTTGAAATGTAGGGTCTGTAGTCACTGTTGATTGTAGGGTCTGTGGTCACTGTTGATTGTAGGGTCTGTGGTCACTGTTGATTGTAGGGTCTGTGGTCACTGTTGATTGTAGGGTATGTGGTCACTTTTGATTGTAGGGTCTGTGGTCACTGTTGATTGTAGGGTCTGTGGTCACTGTTGATTGTAGGGTCTGTGGTCACTGTTGATTGTAGGGTCTGTGGTCACTGTTGATTGTAGGGTCTGTGGTCACTGTTGATTGTAGGGTCTGTGGTCACTGTTGATTGTAGCGTATGTGGTCACTTTTGATTGTAGGATCTGTGGTCACTTTTGATTGTAGGGTCTGGTCACTTTTGATTGTAGGGTCTGTGGTCACTGTTGATTGTAGGGTCTGTGGTCACTGTTGATTGTAGGATCTGTGGTCACTGTTGATTGTAGGGTCTGTGGTCACTGTTGATTGTAGGGTCTGTGGTCACTGTTGATTGTAGGGTCTGTGGTCACTGTTGATTGTAGGGTCTGTGGTCACTGTTGATTGTAGGGTCTGTGGTCACTGTTGATTGTAGGGTCTGTGGTCACTGTTGATTGTAGGGTCTGTGGTCACTGTTGATTGTAAGGTCTGTGGTCACTGTTGATTGTATGGTCTGTGGTCACTGTTGATTGTAGGGGATTTGTGATCACTTCAGATAATATGTTGATTACTTTGATTGAATAGTTACTTTCAAAATTGCAACTGTTTCAATTTTCTCTTGGAACTTTTTATACACAATCTAGTCAAAGTCATGTGTCAAGGTTTTCTGGATGGCAGTGTATGTACCAATTAGGTGACGATGTCAGAGACAGCATGCGCACACACCAGGAAAACTTGTAAGCTTAATTATATCACCAAGAAATATTTCATCAGATGTAAAAAATTTCATCAACAAATTACATATGGCCTTGAGAAAACATAGTAATGATCACAATATATCCAGAATCATGAAAACCTTGGGTTAAATTTGGGACTTTGAGGGGTTGAAATTAACTAATTTTTCTTTATGTAAGCTAACAATGCTATAAAGCCTTGGGTGTCCTTTGTACCAGTAGGGGAAGTTTTAAAGTGATTGCTCAATACATTGTTAGCTTAAGAATTTGACAAATCTTTATCAAGGATATTTTTATGTATGTCAAAACTTTTAATCGGAGTCACATGTGTAAGGATTCTAGATTACTGTATAAGAATGAAAATCTCTGAAGATGCTTTTGATTTATGAATATTTCTTGGAAATCTAGTTGCAAGTCTTGAAGTACAAACTTCTTAAGCTTACCAGGTTTGGGAAGATGCAGAAATTCTCACACAGCTTAACAACCAAAAGTAACAGGCATATATGTATGCATGTAAGCATGGCAACCATCTGTTTTGGAAACCAGACCCTTAGAATGTTGTTGAAGCTGAGACAAATTACTGCTAGCATGAACTTCTTTGTACTACCTTCTCTACTGTGTGTGCTGTAGGCTTGTTGGACACGCTATTGTAGTATATTGGGCAATATTTATCAGAAGCTGAAGAATTCCATTGCTAATTGCTTATTGATCTGATGTTAGGAGTTATTTTTGAATGGCAGTAAATTGTATATGCAGTGTTATTGGTTTATTGGGAAATTTTGAAAAAAGTCCTTGTTTGAAAAAAATGAAACTGATGATTCCTCAAAGCTTTCATTTGAATATTGACGTCAGATTTTGGTAGGAGGTGTGATGTGTTTATTTCCTGGTTTTATCGACCTATGAACAGCCAGGGTCATACTCAGATTGGTTTAACATGTATAAGTTGGTGGGGACCTCACTGAACAACATACAGAAAGACTGTCGTGTCCACAGAAATTAGGGTGTTATTGGTTTATTGGGAAATTTTGAAAAAAGTCCTTGTTTGAAAAAAATGAAACTGATGATTCCTCAAAGCTTTCATTTGAATATTGACGTCAGATTTTGGTAGGAGGTGTGATGTGTTTATTTCCTGGTTTTATCGACCTATGAACAGCCAGGGTCATATTCAGATTGGTTTAACATGTATAAGTTGGTGGGGACCTCACTGAACAACATACAGAAAGACTGTCGTGTCCACAGAAATTAGGGTAAAATGTCATTCTCTGCAGGACACAACAACACACAACGGTTAAATTCTCAGATTCCTGTGAAATGCATACCTCAGATCTTCACCTCAGGTTATGTAAGCCAGTGCC
Organism: Ylistrum balloti; assembly: GCF_031769215.1. Lineage (NCBI taxonomy): Eukaryota > Metazoa > Mollusca > Bivalvia > Pectinida > Pectinidae > Ylistrum > Ylistrum balloti. Next base: position 558,511 of record NW_026782733.1, on the reverse strand, counting down.
CTAACATATTCAATTAGGGAGAAAATCATTTCAGATGTAATTCTGTCCACTGCTTTAATTGCAAAAAATAAGATTGATCTGAACATTGTTTGATGAACAGGAAGATACTTTTGGAATCATGAGTATGGAAACTAAATCTAATTAATGCTTTCTTGTATTCAAAAAACCCAGAATGCCAATATTTTGACTCAAGTCAGGGAACAATGAAATAGCATTGGTTGCCAGCAAAAGATAGGGTGTACTGATTACCAGATATGGGTCTATGGCTTTGCGAAGATGATTATTTACGTATGTATTTTTCAATTTCAGGTAACACATAATTACGCGAATGTACAGATAAATAACCAACATCGTCTATCTGGTCAGAGTTACGAGTCCGGCGTATCTTCACGTCAGAGCTACCACAGTACGTCAAGTTCCAGCGTCGGCAGTCTGGATCGTCTTGAAGAGGGCGGCTATAGCAGCCAGATCAACGTGGCGGAGCTCGTCCATGCAGGCCTGCCGGTAGGTTGAAGCCAGGAAAGCACCATAAAATGTTGCAAGGATACAGACTTTGTTTCAGACCAGTAATGGTCAATGCCTTGCACAGTTGTAGTAATTTGGTCTCTTTATTATATAATCATCATCTTAGGAACAGAAGTGAGAGCAATATTTTCAAAACTTGTAAGACCTCCTGTTGATAAAGGAGGAAATATGTTACATCAGCTGTCTTGTCTTCTGAGATACTCTCTGATTTTAATCAGGTTAAGTAGGAAAGTCTATTGAGTTATAATATTGTAGGATAACTATGGTAGGTGAACATTCTAGGTTTGTCTGAACCCAGTGGTAAATCTATCGAGTCAGTTATAATATTGTAGGATAACTATGGTAGGTGAACTGTACAGGCTTGTCTGAACCCAGTGGTAAATCTATTGAGTCAGTTATAATATTGTAGGATAACTATGGTAGGTGAACTGTACAGGCTTGTCTGAACCCAGTGGTAAATCTATTGAGTCAGTTATAATATTGTAGGATAACTATGGTAGGTGAACTGTACAGGCTTGTCTGAACCCAGTGGTAAATCTATTGAGTCAGTTATAATATTGTATGATAACTATGGTAGGTGAACATTCTAGGTTTGTCTGAACCCAGTGGTAAATCTATTGAGTCAGTTATAATATTGTATGATAACTATGGTAGGTGAACTGTACAGGCTTGTCTGAACCCAGTGGTAAATCTATTGAGTCAGTTATAATATTGTATGATAACTATGGTAGGTGAACTGTACAGGCTTGTCTGAACCCAGTGGTAAATCTATCGAGTCAGTTATAATATTGTAGGATAACTATGGTAGGTGAACTGTACAGGCTTGTCTGAACCCAGTGGTAAATCTATTGAGTCAGTTATAATATTGTATGATAACTATGGTAAGTGAACATTCTAAGTTTGTTTGAACCCATTGGGACGAAATGTATGGCTTTCCAATTTATTCCACTAGAAAATTGCTTCCCATTTGTATGGTACTTGATTGTAGGGAGAGTGTGTAAGGAGATTTCCCCCTCCATCAATTACCTGTGGGCCACCAGATGGCCTGGCTGTTAATCGATGCTACTATGTTGTTTGTGCTGTGGGAATGGAGTCATTGGTGGTGGTTGTAAACACATCAACAATTGTTTTTATTCCTTTCTGCCTCCTTCTTCAACTCTTTTGCATGTTACTTCTGTGCCTTTTTGTTTCCTCTTCTGTTTTCTGATTCAGGTCTATTCTTTTACGTCTTTTCCTTTCTACTTAATTTTCCTTCTCCTGTGTTTCAACCAGACTTCTAACGCCCCTCCCACCCCAACCCTCATTCTTCTTTGAAAACATTTGAGCTCCTGTACTTTTGAAGAGTTTACTTCATGATTTATTTTGAATTTTTACATATTCATTTTCCTTACTAAAAAACAATGCAAAAATAAAATAAGGTGTGGCATTTCAAATTGTGTGTGTGTGTGTGTTTTTATATATATATATATATATAAAGTCCAGCAGACATTATTTGTTGAGTATACCATGACAATTACCATCTCACTAAATGTCATGCCCTTTTGTCATACACAGGATCACGAAGTCTTGCGCTGCTGGCTTCGAGATCTGCGCTTTGAAGATTACCATGGCAACTTTTTGCAGGCTGGCTATGACATGCCAACGATATCTCGTATGACTCCAGAGGTGAGTTGATCACAGTATAACTACTCTTTTAATTCATCTACATCAAAACATGTTGTGGCCTTGTTTCTTATAGATAGAAAATCTATTTCGGTTTTCTATGAAATTCATGGTGTTAGAAAGTTAAATATTTATGTTGTTTAATTATCAGTCCAGCTGTGGTTGCTGTTCTGTAATCATTCTTTATATCATTGGACTTAGCAACCTCTGGAGAAGATCTGAGGTGCATGGTTTGATGATCCCTACTCAGGGCAGTTTATGTTTCTCAGGAAGATGAGAAATGTACCAACCTCATGGTGCCTGCATGCAGCCATCAGGGTTGTATATTCTTCAGCAAGATAATTAAGCCTAATTACTCCGGATGACATGCAATGGGCCTCCCATATGTTGTTCAGTGAGGTTGTTACCAGCTTCTACAAGGAGACCCTTCATCAGAAAATTACCCTGGCTGTTGACAGGCTGATAAACTATGCAAATATTTTGTTTCACTGTTCAAGCTCTTCCATAAATACATACCTCCTGATCAGTTTGAATTATTCTGTAGATTTCCTTTACAATACCATTTTTAAATAACACTACTGTCAGAGGTGAAAATAAATTTCACAAGGTAATTTTCATTTAGTTGTAACTGTTTCTAATTTAAACTTTTATCTTCTGTTAATTTTCCAATTCAGGAAAATTTCCTCTTTTGAAATCTTGAGGTGCTTTTGTAAGAGTAGACAGACAATGAATCTTCATTATCAGTAATTGGGTAGCCCAGAACATGTATATCAGTTTCGTCTTTGAGAATACACTCCTGAAAAAGTAATTGCCATGTTAGTCTGAGGAAATGAGTTGAGATGTATGGATAGGGGTTTAAAACATTTTATTTACCCTTATCTTGTGCCAAATTTGACTCCCATTTCTAACATAATTAAATCAAATTTTGTGTAAATATTTATAAGCATTTATTATCATTCAATGAGAAATGGGGTGTATCTACTATCTAGTTACTGTCAGCCGACAACAGGAAATAGTGGGTCATGTGACCTGCTATCAGAGAAATGTGATCCTGTCATGTGACTTACTATCAGTAAAGATGATACTGACACCATCTTTGATATAACCTCGGCTGATTGTTCCTGACAAGGCTTTGGGTTTTTTCCTCTTTTCGATGGGGCGGATATTTAAACATCATACACCACTCGTTTCAAGTATCGAATGTTTTTATTTAGATATTTGCAATATGCTGTCAAACTGATGTATAACTGATGCTTAATATTTTAGTTTGCTACAAATCAATTTTTTTGTAAAGGTCTTGAAATGATCATTGGAGAAGCGGAATTTTCTAACTGTAACATAGTTGCATGGGGGTATTTGTAAACAAAATCAACAGAATTTTGATTGGTGATGTGCAGCTGCTACATTCAATCATAAAAAAAAGTGAACACAAGCTTTTCTTTGAATTATGGAAATAATTAAGAAAATTCCAGTACCTAATGTTTGTTGTAATAAAAACTTCAAGAAAAACAACCCATATTTCATTAACTGACTTTCTTATAAGATATAATATAAGATCTTAGTTTCACCTATGATGACTCCATTTTGTTTGTTTTTGTTACCAACTTGAGTTTTGTTCCACAGGATCTCACAGCTATAGGGATAACAAAACCTGGCCACAGAAAACGTCTTAAGGCTGAGATCGCGCGTCTGAACATCCATGATGGCATTCCTGACCACAAACCAGTGAGTAAAATGGTGCACCATTACAATGATACCAAGCAGTGGGATTCTCTGTTTTATTGAAATTAATCACTATTGATTTTGAGATTGAGAAACTAACTGCTAGAATAACTGCATAAATATCTTCATTTGGCTTTGAAAAGCATGTCATGCAAGCTTAGTGTACTAGCAAAAAGGCAGTAATAGGATTTCAATGTTGACCTAGATTTGACAGATAAATGGATATTTTCAATTGATTTTGTGCCGCACCTTGTATAACAGACAGGTGCAGATTAGATGTTTGCTAGTGTTACAAATATGCCTGTACGAACCCAAGTAAAGATTTTCGCTTAACAAATCCAATTTGCCACCAAAAACAATTATCTAATGCTGTAATTTCCACTATAAATTTCTCCATTATGCTCTTCCTTAACTTTAACCTTTTCATTGTGTGTGCAGTTTCAGTCATGGTTTTCCTGTTATGTAAATAAAGTATACAGTTTGAAGCATAGAAAAACACAAAATAAAAGCAGTATATCAGCACTTTTCTACAATTTGATTGTAAACAAAGATACATCTTGAGATTTATAATGTTTTTTCATCTTATAATTGATGTAAATGTTCAAGGCAACAATTATATAATCCAGCTGTAATTTGGGACTTTTATAATTTTATCTCGTGATGATTTTGGCTATAATTCAATAATAGATGTGATATACTAGGCTTTATTTTAGTATTAAATTAGTCTAAAGTAACAAGCTGCTAAATGCATTTCCAGTTGACTGTTTTAAAATGTTGACTGATATTATGTATTCCTTTAGTTCGAGCATTGTTCTAGACCATCAAATACCATAAAGGTCTTGATTTTTTTCAATTAGTTCCATTTTTATTTGGCAATGGATTTAAATGAGCAAAAAATAGATGTAATGCATCTATAGAAAAGACCATAGTTCCTTTAATGACTTGTATGAGAAATATGTCCTTTTTGTTTCAAGCATTGATAGACCTGTTTTACAGTATCATAAACCATGAGTTACATATTAAAAACCACGAATTACATATTGAAAACCATGAATTACATGTTGAAAACCATGAATTACATGTTGAAAACCATTAATTACATGTTAAAAACCCATGAATTACATATTAAAAACCCATGAATTACATGTTGAAAACCATTAATTACATGTTAAAAACCCATGAATCACATATTAAAAACCCATGAATTACATGTTGAAAACCATGAATTACATATTAAAACCATGAATTACATATTAAAAACCATGAATTTCATAGTTCATAAGGAAGACAGATACAGATTTATAATATTTCATAGGATTATACATTCTGGTAGTTATCTAGTTACAAGAACAGAGTTAATAGAAGGAGGCATGCAGGTAGATTCTATAGAAAATGTCTATAGAGTACACCATGTAATTTGTTCTCTGTTGAATAGAATTGACTGAATAACAACACTAATAGTTTTTTAATATAATAGTATTATTAAACAAAGTCCCCATCTTCAAGGAAAAAATTCAGACTCTTGAAATTGTCATTCTGTAATTTGGTTTCACTAAGAAAGAAAGGAAACTTTTCTTTGAAGTTTCAGTGCAAAACAGACTGAAATAAAATTACCCTACATATGCAGAATATCACTGTTAAGCTTCCATTTTCAAGTGATTCTAATATTTGCTATTTACTCCTTGTATATCCATTCATGTTTTCTTTTATATAAAATATTGGAACCTAATAAAAACTGTTTATAGAAAGATTTTGCTCAGCCAGGCTGTCAGGTGAAAGTATTAACTGTCTTTACAGACATCGGTTATGGAATGGTTACATCTGTTGAACCTGGAGCAGTACCACGCCACACTAGTGAACCAAGGCTACGATAGTGTTGACTATGTCACCGACATCACCTGGGAAGACTTGGAGGAGATTGGCATTCAGAAACTTGGTAAGGTCAGACCTAATAATAGGTCATAGATAGGTCATTCTGGTTCATACTAAAGGAAACAAAAATAGGTCATTCTGGTCCATCACCAAGGAGACAAATATAGGCCATTCTGTTCCAGACCTAAGGGGACAAACACAGGTCATTCTGGTCAGATTGTGCTGTATGTGATAACCATCAATAAGCCCATGATAGGTAATAAGCCTGTCCCCATCTATTGAAGTTATCATTGTCCTGTAATAAGCCATCCTCAATACTCCAGGGGTTACAATCACTTTCGCTCTCTGCACCCTTGTAAGAAATCTTGGCAAAATTGAAGGTTCCATGCGAGACATCTAGTGGACAAGACAAAGACCAGTTTGATCCTTTGATGTGTATCAAACAAATCTAATCCCAAGTGAATTCAGAGGTCACATAACTGTATGTTGTAATTCTTTTGATGTTGGGTGTCACTTCTTTGTAATCTTCAAAGAAACATATCAGTCTGTGATTGGTCAGTTTTTTCTTCCGGATCCAACCAAATTACTTCACTTGTGCCTTCAATTTTGCTATATCATGTTCCAGGTGTGTAGAGTGCGAAAGTGATCATAATCCCTGGAGAATCGAGGATGGTAATAATCCTACCCCATTCTTTTTGTTCTAAGTAATGTTTTGGTCCTTCTTGGTTATTACAGATTACACTGTACCAAGCATTATATAGTGTCCTTATTGTAACAACGCCAACATGGCGTCCATTTGAATAGCGGCACAGTTCAGACAAAATTAACGGACATTGAAATTATGAAAATTGATTTATTGAATTATAGGTTTGTGCACCTCCCCATCTAGATCTTGACTCTTTCGGTCACCTTTGATTTTCCTCATTTATAGAAAATTTCATGTTTTAAAATGATTTATTTTGCTGGAATAACAAAAAATCTCTTCATTATGGCTTTTTGTTTTGAGAACTGAGTCGTTGTCTTCTAGTTTGTCAAGCTGGTTTACCTCATTTTTGAACACCAAAATGATCTGTTTAATTTTTCTGTTCAGCACAGAATTGCCTGACTTAGGCACAGAATGTTGAAAGCAGATAAAAATAAGTGGGGAAAAAAGTTTGAAGAAAAATGCTCAATTTTGAATTGAAGAGAAGTCTGAAAGGAATAGAGTGAGATTTGACAATTCTGTGGCTATAGAGATCTTCTCTTGCTGTGCCTGACAGACTTCTCTCTGTTTCCATAGTGATCAATTCCATTTTCTTTCCCAATAGAATACTGAAAAAATGGCCACACTTGAATCAATAGGAATGAGACCATTTTGGGTTGGCTCCATTTTGTGCTTTCAATTGAAGAATGAATTGAAATTGGTAAAGCACTCTCATGGCAGGTATTTGGCAGACTTGCAGCAAAACTGTTCTTGTTACATCAGAACTAAGCCCAAACTGTTCATCCCATGAATCATGAAAACCAAATTGAATCACAGTTTTTCTTTCTTTTTGTTTTCTTTTCTTCAATTTTTATTACCTTTTATGAAATTATCTCTCAAACTGACATTCTCAACTTACTGGCAGATGGTTTTGAAAGTTAATGTAAAACTAAGTGTTTTAAAAGTCGAGATGAATTTTTTGTGTTTAAATGAGATTCCATGTCAAACCCAATATTATCAGAGATGTAATTTGTTAGTCTCATCTGTTTTGTTGACTTGGTTGGAAATATATCCCTATCAGTATCCATGGTAACCTTTACTACTTTGCTGGTAGGATAGGTATACAAAAAATTCACCTGAAGTTGGATTTGACTGTGATGTGGTATATATTCTTCCCACACAAATGAGTATGTGAAGGATTGAAGTAGTGACTCTCTTTGACAACTATGTAGGTCTCCAAAGGAAGACTTTATGGAATGTGATTGACTTTGTTGTTGATTTTAATTGAATTTGAATGAGAGGTTGGATTTATAGTATTTTTAAGTCATCATTGGATATACATGTAATTGTTGCTGTTGTCTATTTTCAGGTCACTGATTTTTATATCTATAAGTGTTTTTAGATCACAAGAAGTAAATACAGCATTGTTCTTTGATCAGTATTTTTCAGACAAGTATAATATATTAGTTTATATTTTCAGGACACCAGAAGAAGATCATGCTTGCAATAGAGCGACTTAAGAGAATCATGTCTGGTTCCAAACGTCTCTCTACCATGGACAACAACAAGCGTTCATCAGGTGAGGCACTAGAGCCTCCAGCCAACAACAACACACGATGGTCAGCTGGCGAGGTTATGTCATCATCATATAACGGCCAAGACATGGCTGGAGGCATGCCCTACAAACCACGCCGCTCATCATCTAGTGAAAACTCCAATAACGCTAATATAGAATTCTCATCAGCAACGTCCTCGCCATTCAAGAACCGACATAGTAGTGAAAGTAGCATTGACTCATGCTTCCTTCCACCTAGTCCCAGTGGCAGTTCAACATCATCATACCAACCTGATGTTGTGGCCATACAGGTTAAGAGGTCATCATCTCAGTCAGGCCCAGCACCATACCAAAAGGAGTCACGAGACATGAGTGGTCAAACAATCACTTATCAGTCATTTCAGGTTCCAGCTACAGGCCAGCGACTGTCAGACAGCATGGACCGCGAGACCACGCCAACTGGTGACGACATGATGTACATAGTGCAGGGATCGCCCAAGTCATCATTACCTGTGGCGACTGTTGTTCCTAAGGCAGCCATTAAACCAAAACCTGTTGCTAAAATAATTGCGAAAACTAAACGTACTAGTCGTGAATGTTCACCAGACATTATAGACATTGAAAAGCATGAAATTGAAAAAAATCAGGATGTGTGTCACAGTCCATCGCATAATGGAGGACAGCGTAAATCAGATCATATCTATGATCAACCTCAGATACACAATATGTCTCCGAGTCACAAAAAGATTGAACTGCAGGAGATACCAGGTTCACCACAGACTCATAAAATCAACAAAAATGGTGCTGTTACGGATCCAATTTTTGTCTCAACACAACATGAAGTGACATCACAATCTCAAAACTCTCCTCAACAAGGATCGCCAAGTGGGAAAAGTCGGAAGGTTCCCCCTCCTCCACCACCAAAACGGACTAATTCCATTACACAACGATCTGACATTGGTGTAAAAGAGCAAAGGTCACCTCACTTTGCTGGTAGCATACCTAAGTCTGCCATTCAGGGTCAGACAGTTGGTAACAAACAGGATCAGAGTTCACATGTAAAGGAACAGGCATTTGCAAATTGTGTTCAGTCTCTTTCGCAGAGATTTGGAAGGAAACGTGAGGAATCGTGCAATTCTGATGAGGTGTGTAGTTCTGATGGGGAGGAGTTTCCCCCACCACCTCCTCCTGTTGCAATGGATATTATCACTCCCAAACTGCACAACTATGGGATTCCAAGTAAGGAGGAGAAAAGCAGTATGGGTAGTGAGTATCGCCATCAAGGCAAACCCAAAGTGGAACACAGCATGTCTCCGGGTACAGTTGTGAGTAGTACTCAACACAGTCCAGCCAAGACTGTGTCAGTCAATGAGGAAACAAATGAGGGAAATGTTGAAAGTACATTTGGTGTAAAACTGAGGACACAACCCACTGTGTCTGTGACAGCCCAGGGAACTCCGCCCCCTACTCCTCCACCTAAGTCACATGGTACAATTCAGGGTGGGGCTCATTCTGTGTCTCGTACTGCCCCAGCTGTGTCTCATCCAAAACCATCACTGCCACCCAAAGTGTCGTCCGTGAATGGGGGTCATCCTCCGCACCCCATCAGTAGTGTTCATAGTGAGATTGGTAGTGCTAGGGAAAAGAGAAAAGACTCTAATCCTGGCTTGGATCTGAATACCTCCACGTCGAGTGTTGACTCCAACACTCTACCATTTGCCAATGAAAATGTAGGAACAATAAAGCAGCGAACACCTACTACAAAGCCCTCTGTAGTGCTTATTTCTGAAGAGCTTGATCAGGGGAATTCTCACATGTTCCAGCATCTCTCCGCTGGCACCCACACTGTGTCCTCTACACATCATCCTGTCACATCCCACAAAGGTAAGTAATCTGCATAAAACCTCTCATATTCCACAGGGGTAAGTATAACACATAACATCTGTCACATCTCACAGGGGTAAGTATAACACATAACATCTGTCACATCTCACAGGGGTAAGTATAACACATAACATCTGTCACATCTCACAGGGGTAAGTATAACACATAACATCTGTCACATCTCACAGGGGTAAGTATAACACATAACATCTGTCACATCTCACAGGGGTAAGTATAACACATAACATCTGTCACATCTCACAGGGGTAAGTATAACACATAACATCTGTCACATCTCACAGGGGAAAGTATAACACATAACATCTGTCACATCTCACAGGGGTAAGTATAACACATAACATCTGTCACATCTCACAGGGGTAAGTACAACACATAACATCTGTCACATCTCACAGGGGTAAGTATAACACATAACACCTGTCACATCCCGCAAGTGTAAGTAAAACAGATGACACCTGTCACATCCCACAAGTGTAAGTAAAACAGATGACACCTGTCACATTCCACAAGTGTAAGTAAAACACATGATACCTGTCACATCCCATATAGGTAAGTAAAACACATAACACCTGTCACATCTCACATAGGTAAGTAATACACAGATATCATCTGTTACATCCTACAGGATAAAGTAATACACATGACATCTGTCACATCCTACACGTTAAAGTAATACACATAATACTTGTCACTTAACCCAGGATGCAATAGAACAATATGGTATCAAAGTCCATTTTGAAGAATGTAAATACAAAATAGGCATTGTCAAAAAATGAGCATATTTGATTAATAAGATGCACAATTACATATTATCCTAGCTTCACTCATGTTGTTAATACAATACATCATTTCAAAGGAAAGACATTTAAAATTTGAATAATTATATTTTGTTATATGCATGCAATGCTTAACAGGCCCCTTCAGAACCTTCTATGCAATGCATTTTTCATTTATAGAAAGTGTTAAAGGTTCCCATGTAATGAAAAGGAAAATAGGTAAAAAGGAAATCAGACATGCTGTTATCTTGATTGGTTAAATTAGATTTGTTTGTAATATACATGTTAAACCATTAATGTGTACATTTGTTTGCATTATTTAGGAATTTAGTATGCTTCTCTTTCTATATGAAAGCTTGCAGTTGTTCATATATCAGAGAAAAATGAATTTGACCAGGAAATTTCAATGGTTTAAGATTTTTGCTTATTTACTCCTCAACAGAAAGCAAGAAGCCAGTGGTGCCGAAGAAGCCAGGGGTAGCCATGGGAATGCCTTCAGGATTTAATACAGCAAAGTAAGTGTCAGATGGCTTACAGTCAAGGTCATTCTATACTGGTGAAACAAAGTGCTCTCCGTTGCAATTCATTCAGGAATACCAGCTGGAGTTCAACTGTTAGTAGCTATACTGGTGTTACTTGAAAAGTACACCTGTCATAGATAGGCTAAATTGAAATATCATATTGTTACACAACTGTCACTGGATAACATTAAATAAAAATATGTACTAAAGATGGGGGTGGGTATTGCAAACAGTTTTTCATATCACAATATATTGGAATATTCAAAGGGATATATATATATCATTATCAGTGTAATTAAATGACTTTGATAGAACAAATATGTATATAACAGAGAAATAGTGTAATATAATGTATTGATGTACTGGCAACCACATAATTTTGAAGCAATATAACACCTCACTAGTTACAGAATACATCAAATAATATGAATTCGGGTTTCAATAAAAAAAAATTGTTACAAAATCCCCCAAAGTTCTGCAGTAAGTCCATCAAATAATTGTTGAAAGCTTTTGCATATATATTGCAATACTGAAGGAAAAGTTTCACTAATATTGTCACTAAACAAATGTGATACATTGAGTATTTTGATATAATTGAGATTACACAATTTATACTCCATGGGCATTGCCACTATTGGAATAAGCCATCTTTGCTGTATTTAGCAGTGACAGAACAACACTATATTATATCATGTGCATTTATGCACTACCACTACTTTGTGCAGGACCTGAAATCTGACCTTTGAACTCTTAAACATAAACAAATCTACATCATACACATGCTATAAAGGAACACAGAGCATATGCCAGCATACAGTACACTGAAATTAATAAAAACAGGTACTACAAAGTTATTTATACATTCACGTATAACATTCTATGTCTTGAATTAATTTTGTTTCAAACATTAAAGTTCTGTGAATACCATTTGACCTGCTTTACTTCTTTGTTGCTGCTGTCTGCCTCACCTACTTTTGTGCCTTAACAAACCACTTAATATATTTGATACATCAATTGTATTTATGAACTGGCTTTTTCAGACCCTCGGGTGGTGATGTCCTGAATGACATAGACAACATGTTACAGGGCTTAACCGATGAGTTGGATGCCATGTTGGAAGAAGAAATGAATCTGGAGTGACCAGAATAGAATCTGACCTTTTAAATATTTATTGACCAACTATTCCTTGGCCTTTGGTCACTCATTATAGTAACCACATGTGGCTGTAGAAATTTAGTGCTGTGGGGAAAGATGGCCCTACTTTGGATGTGTTTGGAAAATATCCTGGTTACTGAAGAATATTGCAAGCAGAAAAAAAGTGATCAATCCTACAACTGAGGTATATATGACGAAAGGGTCATGTGTGGAATTCTTGATATTTGAATAAATTGTGTGAAAGTAAATATCCATCTAACCAGTACAATTACCAAATGTATTTACAGCTTCATGGCTGTCAACATTCCTTTTAGGAATTTTATGGATATAATATATAACAACAGTGACCTTCTTATCATGGTTTGCTTAATACAGAAATATTGAGGGTAGAGATTTGATTGGATGAAAAAAAAATCAATGATAGTCATTTGATTGGATGGAGAAAACCTGGGAAGGTCACTTGGTTGGATGGAGAAAAATTTAGGATTATAGTCATGTGATTGGACGGAGAAACATCGAGGATAGTCATTTGATTGGAATCTAGGATTGCCATATGATTGGATGGAGAAAAATCTAGAATAGCCTTGTGATTGGACGGAGAAAAATCTTGGATTGTCATGTGATTTGATGGAGAAAAATCTTGGATTGTCATATGATTGGATGGAGAAAAATCTAGGATTGTCATATTATTGGATGGAGAAAAATGAAGCTAGATATTTGATTAGATAGAAGAAAATGAAGGGCAGACATTGTTTTGGGAAAAATCAAAGGTTGATGTTTTAATTTGATTCACAGTAATGACTAATTCACAATTCAGGGTACCTCATCAATATCAACGATTGCTGATAATAATTCATGAAATTAGGTGCTTCAAGATCGAATCAAATGTCATTTTTTATTTTAAAATTGAAGAAACTTTGAAGGACGTGCAAAATTGTACATGTCAAATAGCAAATTTTGAAAAGATTATAGCAAGTTGAAATGATAAACTGTTAATGAAAGTCTGTGTGTTTAATTAAATTTTAGATTAAAATATGGGCAAAAAAACCTAAACGTTTCACATCATGTAAATAAAGCTTGTGGGATGTGTTCACTTTAAGATTGTAACCCATGTACTGTTTATGTTGGAGAAAATCTTGCCACTTTGATTTGCTCTGGTAATTGGTTGATGTGATATAAGACATACTTGATCAGTATTTATTTAGTTCTGCATCTTTATTAAGATTCACCAAAGCTTTGATGGGGATATTATGTGTACAGTGTATCCCCTACTTCCTCTCATATGTATACACATTTCTCAAGTAATTTACACTGCCCACTACAAGTTATATTTGGCTATTTCTGTCGGTTGTGTTCTAAATCTTATACAATTTCTATTTTGTTCATTAATTGATCATTCTTTTCATCTACATGGTAAAGTCATTCTGTTTTGTCTGTTGTAATATTATTATCAAAGTATCACCTTGAACTTCAGCATTGTAAAACTACATGTATATATCTATACATTTAGAATATCATATTTCTGGATTTTTATCAATAGTCAATACTTGTATTATATTAGAGAAATTATTTCCAAATTTTGATATTTTACTGGTATTAAAGGCACTTCTTGTTTAGATTTTCCCTACATGTAATGGATTCTGACATTCCCTCATGTTACATGTAATGGCAGACAGTACCACTGTCAAAATCTGTCTGTCAAAGAAAGATAACTCATCATACAACACTTTCAACAATGTGTTTGTAAACTCAGTCTTGTTTCACTTTCGCTTTCTATTTATGGAATAAGATTGTAAGAGCAAACATATCAGATTGTACAGGGCTAAACAGATGCACCCTTGTCTGTCTTTTCATCTTTCTTTTTTTTTTTTTCTTAAAGTCTTTAATCATGAATTTATCAAATATCAAAAAGTCATTTTTGTGATATCATTTTGTCTCAAAAATTTAATTATTTATAAAATGTTAAATGCTTTTATTAGACTTCTTTTCTAATGGTAAAGGTATTTCATTATTATTGGGAAATTTTTATCTCCTCTATATTGTAAACCATCCTAGGTTGGTCTGTCATTCTTGCAACATATACCATCTCATTTACTTCAATTTATTAGGTGTTGCTGGATCATTAATACATCTTTCTATTTCAAAACAATTTTTAAAGTGCATGATCCTATTTTTTCTTTATATATATATATATACATATATATGTATACACTGAAATTTGTATTTGTAAATGTTTGTACCTTTCAAAGGATTTTTGCTGTTGACTTTTCATGACCTCAGTTGAATGTTGCATAACTCTTTATCTCTTGTTTAATATTTGCTTACATGTGCTTGTATAACAATTTATAGGATGTTTGTATTGTGAATAGTGAACGTCACCATTTATATTTATATAAATGAATGGATGTCTCATTAAAAAATTGTCGCTGAATTTATCAATGCATTGATCTAGATTGACAATATGGTGGTCGCTGATCATGAATCTCTAGAAGTTTCCAACTTCATATTGGTCTTGTGAATCTAAAGTGATAGACATGTGTAAACTGGTAAAATTACAGAAAAAAAATCTTAACATAAAGATTTTTGAAATCATTTCACTTTGTAATTTTGAAGATATAATGAAAACGATAAGAATGCTCCTACCAAGATCTAGTCCTATTAGATATATGTTACAGATACAAGGTTACAGACTTAGAGGAATGCCCGAGCATTTTGTTTGAAGTACAATGTATATGTTGTGTTATACCAGGCCTTGGTTTGGTGTAGATTTAGTTGTGCCTGCTAGTTAAATGCTGTATTTATCCTGTAATAAGCCCAGGCCAACAAGGAAATCCTGGCTAAATGTCAGGAGGTGGGCTTACTACAGGACGCTAAAACAAGAATTGATTGTAATCCTACAGACTAGAAATAAGACAACTAAGATTGTTCAGTAGTGTGTGTGTATAAGTTATTTGGCAATACATTAGGATGATAATTTATATTCGTAGCATGTTATTATAAAGCCATGTTACCATAATTTACCAGTGATAAACATACATCATTTATTTAGCCCACCCATGACCTAATTAAAATTAATTTCAGACATATTTATATATACATTTTGAAATAGGTCGTTTCAGCATAAAATATCAGAAAATTGATGTCACTCCACAAACATGTATACTATCCCTCATTTTAAGCTCTGCTCCGCACACTTCTACCCTTCTGCAACCAAAAGTCTGTTATGTCCCTTCTGAATTCCCCTCTGTCTTCTAACAGAATGCCTGTCATTAGTGAAATATGGTAACAGAATTAAATTATATAGATAAATAAAAAGAATCATTACGGTTGTGTTTAAACTGTGAGTGTTGTTGATCATGAACTTGATGAAATCAAAAATATTGGTTGTGTATCTATTATTGAACAATATGATGATGAAAATCAAGAAGGGAGAGTGTAGTTTGTGTAATAAAGTATATAATTTATAATACAGTGTATACAATCACACAAGTTTACTACTATACTGCAATATTGTATTGTAATACTAAGTTTATAATCACACAAAGTTACTATTCTGTAATATTGTGTATACAACGATGCATTGTATCTGTAGTGTAATACAAAGTTTACAATCACACAAAGTTATTGTACTGTAACATTGTGGTACTGTAATAAAATGATACAATGCATCCAAAGTATGCTACAGTACTGTGATACAGCTTAATGATACAATACTACAGTAGTATGATACATTACAATGATACAATACTATAGTAGTGTGATACATTACAATGATACAATACTACAGTAGTGTGATACAATACTGTGATACATTACAATGATACAGTAGTGTGATACATTACAATGATACAATACTACAGTAGTGTGATACATTACAATGATACAATACTACAGTAGTGTGATACATTACAATGATACAATACTACAGTAGTGTGATACAATACTACTGTAGTGTGATACATTACAATGATACAATACTACTGTAGTGTGATACACAATTACTACAGTAGTGTGATGATACAATACTACAGTAGTGTGATACAATACTACTGTAGTGTGATACATTACAATGATACTACAGTAGTGTGATACATTACAATGATACAATACTACAGTAGTGTGATACATTACAATGATACAATACTACAGTAGTGTGATACATTACAATGATACAATACTACAGTAGTGTGATACATTACAATGATACAATACTACAGTTAGTATGATACATTACAATGATACAATACTACAGTAGTGTGATACATTACAATGATACAATACTACAGTAGTGTGATACATTACAATGATACAATACTACAGTAGTGTGATACATTACAATGATACAATACTACAGTAGTGTGATACAATACTACAGTAGTGTGATACATTACAATGATACAATACTACAGTAGTGTGATACATTACAATGATACAATACTACAGTAGTGTGATACAATACTACAGTAGTGTGATACATTACAATGATACAATACTTCAGTAGTGTGATACAATACTACAGTAGTGTGATACAATACTACAGTAGTGTGATACAATACTACAGTAGTGTGATACAATACTACAGTAGTGTGATACATTACAATGATACAATACTACAGTAGTGTGATACATTACAATGATACAATACTACAGTAGTGTGATACATTACAATGATACAATACTACAGTAGTGTGATACATTACAATGATACAATACTACAGTAGTGTGATACAATGATAGTGTGATACATTACAATGATACAATACTACAGTAGTGTGATACATTACAATGATACAATACTACATTAGTATGATACATTACAATGATACAATACTACAGTAGTGTGATACATTACAATGATACAATACTACAGTAGTGTGATACATTACAATGATACAATACTACAGTAGTGTGATACATTACAATGATACAATACTACTGTAGTGTGATACAATACTACAGTAGTGTGATACATTACAATGATACAATACTACAGTAGTGTGATACATTACAATGATACAATACTACAGTAGTGTGATACAATACGACAGTAGTGTGATACATTACAATGATACAATACTACTGTAGTGTGATACAATAATACAGTAGTGTGATACATTACAATGATACAATACTACTGTAGTGTGATACAATACTACAGTAGTGTGATACATTACAATGATACAATACTACTGTAAATATACATTGAATACCATGATATAATACTTAGTATGTTTGTTCTGGTAGAGTTCCATTGAACAGTCAATAATAGACAACTAGATTTATAGTGATTTATCATATTTGTGTACTGTAACTACTGAGTGTAATTTCATGTTTCGTGGAAATTTCTTTGATGAATTTTCCTAATATCTAACAGGTTAACTCAGTACACAAAATCTTGGTATGTTAGGGGTTGTGAGGATTTAAACTTCACATATAGGTAGAGTAAGGGAGACTACTCCATATATCTTGTTCAAAATTACAACAACTGACGGATAATCAGATTGACAAATAGTTGATTATTTCACATCTGAAATCTGAAGTGCCTCACACCTACAAATGACCAGCTTCCTTCAGGGAACCTGTCAGTTTGAGAAATGAACACTTAATTAATTTTGATACCAATTACATATACAGTGGAACCAAGGTGAAGTATTTTCATGAATGTTAGTAACATACAGACACTTTAATAGTATTTGTGAATAGTTTGTTTACCCGTTTAACCATCTCGTGACCATGTGCCAAGTTTTGAATATTCTGTTACAATATTTATTTGAAGAGTGTCCATGTGTGTAAATGTATGCGTGGTTGTTACAACTAATTTTGTTATTGTTAAAGTTTAGTTAAGAGAGTTGTGGTATCTTGATACATATTATAAATACCTTGTCATTTTTACATCATTGTCACCTCATCAACACTTTTATTCTTAATTATTATCATCAATTAGTGGAAGGAAGCCTTCGGGTACCATTTATTAATTACTATGATACTTAATTATACAGTAGCTGACATTCTACCGGGCGGATGAACTATGCCAAAGTCATCATACTCAATGTGTACACACAATTGCTGAAATAAATCAATTTTCAGAACGACTGTCAAATGTTGGTTTGTTTATACATTAACTTTGATGAATTTGAGTTGGTGTTCAGAAAAATATCTTTATACCTACAAAGTGTATTCTTACAAGGATTTATGTAGAAATAAAGACATACTAAAAAGTCTGAGATAATCAATATATGATATGGGGAGAAAAAAAGAAACTAACCAAAATAAGAGCTAATCTGATTTCCTGTTTAACTGATTCTTGTTTTAAGGCTTGGGAATCTTTGTCACTTTCCATGTACAAGAAAGTCATTAAAGTATGTCGCTCTATATTTCTATTTTCATGTCCTTTTTAAGAAATGACTGGAGCACATAGTGTTTCCCTTTGTAAAGATATTGAATGCTAATCAAGTATGTTCATTTGTAATTATATGATAAAATAGCACACACTAAATATATGACCACAGGTGCTTCCATGAAATTCATCACCAAATGATAGTTCTTATGAAATTGCTGAATGTGTTTGATAACCCAGAACCAAGAAAGGAAAAACTGGGGAGTACATATTGGCTCAACTGTCAAATTTTTTGTGTGGACAGAGACAAAAGTGTTAATCTGGTTCCAAATATAACTTTTTCCCAGCTTCCACTGAGATAAGAGACCTGAGAATTTATTATCCATAGGTGAAAAATGGACCTGTCATACCAGTCCTCCCAACTTCTTTGTATTGGTTACAACATCTCCCAAATATATACTTGTACAAGATCTTAAATATAGACGTATGATAGCGGAAATAAGAAACCCAAGTTTCTTTTCGATAGTTATTATTTTACATGATTCCTTGATGATTAGTTCATTCTGTTTCTCGATTAGTTATGTCATCATTACTGAATACATTTTGATGGTTTTTGATGTCCCATCAGACGGCGTTTGCGTGGAGTGTTAGAACAGGAAAATCATACGCCGATTCCTGGTCCAAATCTGTAACGTGTGTGCCCACCCCAGGCTTCAGTCGCTGCTCTTACTCTCCTCAACATTGACCCTATCAAGCTGTTTATTGTTCTTTGACGGGCTTCCTCGACCTCCAGTCCATTGGTCCCATAAATGCTCGAATGGGGACAAATCTGGACTGTATGGTGGTCAGTCAAGAACCGGGACGTTGTTTTGAGCCAGAAAGTCACGACATACCCATGGCAACATGGGGCCTCGCATTGTCCTGCTTCAACGTAAGGTTATGTTGATGTATAAGAGGAAGGACGTGTGGTCTCAAGACCGAATTCCGATATGTTACTGCTGCAAAATTGCCATGGATAACCATGAGAGGTGTTTTCATGCCTTGAGATATCCCTGCCCATTCGATAAAAGACCCTCCCTCGCTCTCCATTATGCAGGCGTCAGAATATCGCTCACCACCACGTCGATAGACACGTTGTCGTCCATCTGATCTGTAAAGCGTGAAGCGAGACACGTCAGTGAACAAAACGCGTCTCCAATGGGCAGCCATTGCATTGGACATTGGCGTCAAATTTACGTAAGTGGCAGACCAACATAGGGACGACGTAGCCTTAAATGAAGCTCCCGCAACCGATTCCTAACTGTTTTTGGAAATCTGGTCAACCATGAGTTCCGCCAACTTGACGTGTCGTCACCGTCTGAAAGCGGTTACGAAGGTGGGAGATAGGTATGCCTCTATCTTGACGTCGCAAAGTAACATTCAGATGTCCGTCCTTGGGACGGTCACTCAATCTCCCTGTGGCTCTGAAATGCTCAATTATATGGGATGTTGTTATCTCATGTACACCATATTGCTGGGCTTCATGACGTTGCAAATGCCCCTGCATTATCAGAGCAATGACCCTACCCATGTTAACTTCACTCAATCGCGGCGTTTCGCTCTGCAATCGCTTCGAAAAGAAATGTTGTATAGTTTAATGGAATGTTCTAATGTTGAATTGTATCAAGGCAAATATATTCGTTGTTTCGATATCTACCATACTGAAATACCTTTCGTTAATATCTTATATACCTTTTAACATTTAATTATGAAAAAAAAACCAAACAAACAAACAAAAAACAAAAAACCGCACAGTCAGATGCTGATCATTTGTCTTTAATCTTTCGTACATTTATTTTATTGGAAACTAATAACATATGTGACAATCTGGCACAAAAATAGCCAACCTGTCTAGTTTTCTGTGATATTTTCAATTTGTTCGAGAAACACCAGATCGAATTATTTTATTCTAGTATTGAACATGCCATTTCCAGTCGTTTTAACAAGATTGTAGGAGGTGGGCTTTGTATAATTAATGTAACTGATATCCAATCTCGTTTCTATCGAAAGACAATAACAGGTTCTAAATCAAATATAATCTTCCATCGCCACCTCTCACACTTTCAGTACAGACGAGTTATCTCCCTTCCTACACACGTCTCCCCTCATTAGTGACTTCTCTGCCCTACAGCTACTGTTATATTGTATGAAACAGATTGTTGACTGAACAGAACGGATTACAGAAAGATAGATATTGGTAGAGTGAGATGAGTCTAAGATTTCTCGAGTATTATCGAAAGGCTACAAAATACAGTTTTTGTATGACAGCAGTATCCGCTACATGTATATGTAAATTAATACTGAACAGTAGTGAGAGCTTGTCAGGAAGCCACACGAGAGTTCGGAATTCGGAAAAGTACCATATTGTTGAGGATAACACATGAACCAGGTTTTACATGTTGATTTATAAGTTTAATCGAACATAATACCGATTCCATCGACAAAACGGTGGGTTTATCAACTTCATGTCCCACTTGGACGTTCATTTTTAACTAGTCGTTTCTTTTCCAGCATTTGCACTATTAACGAAGATTGTAATTCATTCCAGGTGGTAATTCCAATTGGAGTCAAAATCGCAAAGATTTTTTTCGGAAGTTTACGGTAGCTCGAAGGTGGTTGAAAAATATGTGTACGACAAAATGATTTGACATGGACCGAGAATGTACTAGATAACATATATTCTTATCCTCACATATAACTAAATATTTAATAATTCATCAATGGTTTATCATTGCCAGAATCTGTCTAATTTTGTATTCGGGTGACGTTCGACATATTACCGACGTTGTATTTCCCAGCTTGTGGCTGTGGGGGGTTGGCTACGTCTTTCGATAAGATTATGCGGGTAATACAACAATGGTTACCAACGAAGGCTTATGTTACAGGACTACGTTGAGGTTTCCTTCACTGAGCTCGACTTACTCTGTACCCACGCATATGATGGAACAGCCCTTTGTTGCATTTCCCCATAATTAGAGGAAGGGTAAATCTCCTGTAATATGTCAGGATCAGAACAGAAGATACAAAATAGTCGGCAGTAATCGTTTTTATACTGAAAATCACACTTTCCTACATTAAACCTGATCCCTAAGATGCACAAAACTAATATACGCGAAGTATAGAACGAAATGGTTTTGTACCTGTATACCCACATTATGTAAATGTCATACATAAAAAATAATTGCAATTTTCAAGGAAAGAGATTTATCATCTAATTTGCTTGATATTTTATCCGGCAACGTTAGAAAATGCCCAAGTTAAGATTGCAGATGTCACGAAGGATTAAAAAAAAAACGTGATACATCCACAGCCTGCCATAAACACCTCTATGAAATCAGCAGTCCCTCCTCCTGCTAGGGCTGATTGATAGGATGCGAGCCCTGTATTGAAGAAGTTAAGCAGTGATGTACTTTTTCAGCTCTACTATTCCCTGACTATTTAAGGCTGTGTACCCGAAGACTTGTTTCATTTTGTCAATTTATGTCAAAAATGTAGCAAAGTAGACAAGGCAAGTGACTTACAAAATGGACAAAATCGCTGAAAGAGCAGTGATTCAATACTTGCATTTGAAAGGTTTAGCACCTGAGTATATCCATACTGATATGGTAGCAATACTAGGGAATAATGTCTCTTCATATACTATAATGAAAAGGTAGGTTGGGTAATTTAAGAGTGGCAGGCAGAGACTTGGGAATTACTTCCGTTTTGAAAGGCCTGTCACTGTTGCAACCACAGAAATGGCTAATAAAGTCTTTGATATTGTTTTGGTTGACAGGCGAGTTACAGAGATATATAACCAGTACAGTTAGGATTTCACAGGAAAGAATACATTCCATTCTTACGGAAGATCTTGCAATGAGAAAGCTCTCAGCCCGTAGGGTACCGAGACTACTGACAGTTGATCAGAAGCACACCAGGAGGACTTTGTCCAGTCTAAACAATGGACGAACTTTGGTTCACTCCATCGACTGGAAAAGATTATGGCCTGATAGCATTATGATGGTAGATTATCTGCAAAAGGGACAAACAATCAATGGTACATACTCGTATTATGCATCACTCCTTAGGTAGTTCTCAGGCTCACGTACATCAGGTAAATCATCTGGCCTCAGACGATGATCTGTCCTGAACTTGAAGGTACTGTACGATAGGGGAGTTTAGCACATCATTTGGAAGATTGATTCTAATGTTAACAACCTTAATATTGAAGGT
Source organism: Ylistrum balloti (assembly GCF_031769215.1). Lineage (NCBI taxonomy): Eukaryota > Metazoa > Mollusca > Bivalvia > Pectinida > Pectinidae > Ylistrum > Ylistrum balloti. The sequence continues at coordinate 535,548 of NW_026782733.1, read as the reverse complement.
GTTCGTGTGGACGGGTTTGAGTGCTCTCTGTTTGAAGGGTTTATGTTGATTTCTAGTTCCTACATTCATTGCATTTCCAGTGCTTTTATGAATATGTTACATGTCCTGTTTCGTCTGTACTCAAAGGTTGGCAAGTTTTCAGAATCTTTCTGGTTATGTTAAGAGTTAGCACGATTCTATAGGTTTTTAATCATTCATAAAGGGCTTTGTTGAACTGAGTATTTGGTCTGGAATATCATTAACGTAGGCTAGGTGACGACCAAAGTCTTCCACATGGAACCCCAATTGGCTAGACGGACCTTGTACGGCGTCTTGTCTTGCAGCCTTGTGTTGTTTTACACTGTAGTTTGGACAGAAGCTTTCTATTTAGCACTACATACATGTACACGCCTCCAACTACTCAGCCCCTTTACGCTAAAATATATATCAAATTGTACTACTGTAATGAGCATGTACAGACAGAATATCTATATGTAAACATGAGGCTATATCCCTAGAACTTGTCATAATGAAATGTCAATAATTTGTCAAAACTTATAAACATCTATAACAAAATGTCCAAACACAAAGCAAAAAGTCGTAGGATAAATGTTGAATGTTTTATTTCAAATAAAGCGAATTTATTACTAAATTTTGGTCCAACTTGACATAACCTATCATCTAGCAACGTTCTCCAGAATCAAACCAGTCAAATGTCCTTTTTCTTGGATGCTTTAATTCACAACCATGCCGCGGATTCGAAGAGACGGGAGCTTGACGCTGTGTACCTTTGGAAGGACTCGAGCAAATTTGTGATTTCTTGTGGCTCCCCGGGGGTTGAGGAAGCTAATATTTGGAATCTCTTTAACCGTTTCGACGGATCCTTTATTCAGCTTTCGTTTTGGTTTCTGTTTTCTGTCACTAATAGTTCGAACGCTACTTGTATGCAGGTGTACTGGTTTTCGTCCCTCTGTTGACGGTTCAATCCTCTTTTTCTCGCTTGTCAACCTGGTTGAAAGTACAGCAGTTGTCGACAAATTGTTTATTAGCGGCAAAGAGAAGCTTACTCTCTTGCCAGATTTCTTGATTGGCATTTTACCAACATTTTCTGGAAAAAAAAACACGCACAGATGTACAATGTAGTAATAATAATATTGAAATGCTAGGTAGACAGACGAACAGACAGAGAGACAGACTGATTTTTTATTATTACAAGATGGATGGATGGATGGATGGACAGACGGATAAAAATAAACGAATGTTAGAAAAGTTATTTGCTGCAAGGAAATCTAATAAAATGTTAAACATTCAGCATCATGATAACTAATCCTAAAATGTATTACCAACCTTTATGGTTTAACCCGACCAGAGATGATCTATCCGGACAGTCTGTGCGCATTTGGTAAGTGTTCACCTCAATGTCGGGTATAGGAGATCCTGGGATAGGAGACAAAACCTGGACTGACCCAGCATTACCATAGTACATTGTCGTCTCGCCGATAACCTTGCATTTATCCTTGATAGTTTTCTTTAGATGGATGCCACGAAAATATTCCGGGTCATGAAATAGTCGTTTGTGTTTTGTCGTAATCATTTTCTCGGTTGAAGTGAACAGACAAAAAAGAGCTGTCGGTCAATTCAGCAAACGCTAAACTGTCGTTATGGGAAGTAAGCATTATGGGTATCAATTATGCCACAATGTAATTGTTACGTCATCGGTATTGTGACGTCATAAAATGGTTGTTTTCACATTCACAATTCACTCCTACATGTAGGAAAACCACATTGCAATGACCATTACTACAATGTATTTGGTCTGTCGGCTCATTAACTTACGTACACATGTATGTTGCAAGGGGTTATTTATTTAAAACTGGTGTACCTGTTTGGATGCCTTTTCAGTTCATGTGTACATGTAAGCAACAGTTTGAGGGTTCAATCTTTTGTTTTCTAGCAAATATTTCTATGATCAACAATTTATTTTTGAAATTAACAATTAGTCTTATATATCAAAAACAATTGTTTATAAAGAATCTATCTTGAAACCTACTCTATTAGGCTAACTGTGTCAGAGTAGGCACGCCGGATCAACTGTGCCTATTTTCAGCCAACACAGGGACAAATGACTACCTCTTCTGTTAAGCCCCTATTGAAAACCAGTTGTGGAGGCATTCAGGTTTCTGCTGCCATTAATCTATTTTAAAAGTGAAATCAGTGAAAACTTGAATGTTTCCCTTTGAACGAGAGCTGATCGATTACACGTGAGCCCTGTATTGAAGAAGTTAAGCAGCTCTATTATTCAATGATTATTTAAGTCAGTGTACCCGAAGACTGTGGTCATTTCTTCATTTTATATCGAAGAGGTAGCAAAGTAAACAAGACAAGTGACTTTTGAAAATTGGAAAAAAAATCAGTGATTCAATATTTGTATAAGAAAGGCCTAGCGTCTATGGATATCCAAACTGCCATGGTAGCAACACTGGGGAATGATGCCCCTTCATACGCTACAGTGAAAAGGTAGTTGGGGGAATATAAGCGTGACAGGCAGAGCCTTGGCGATGACGCCCGTCCTGGAAGACCTACCACTGTTGCAACCCCAGAAATGACCAATAAAGTCCATGATATTGTTATGACTGACAGGCGAGTTACAGAGAGATATGTAGACAGTATAGTTGAGATTTCACAGGAAAGAGTACATTCCATTCTTGAAGAAGATCTTGCAACGAGAAAGCTCTCAGTCCGTTGGGTACCAAGACTATTGACATTTGATCAGAGACACACTAGGCGGACTTCGTCGCGTGCTCATCTGAACCTTTTAGAAGCAGATCCTGCTTACTTTCTGCAGAGGTTTGTGACTCAGAGGCCAAACAGCTGTCTAAACAATGGAAGCATCCTGATTCACTCCCGCCAAATAAGGCTAAGACGTTTTCAGTTTTCTTGGATGCTGATGGTAGATTATCTGCAAAGGGACAAACAGTAAATGACACATATTATGCATCATTAAGTTCAAGCGCCACGGAAAACTCAGTAAAGGTGTGTCGTCCACCAGGACAATGCCCATGTTCACAAGTCTGTCGTAGCCATGGGTACCATTAACGATTGTGGCTTTGAACTGATTAAGCATCCGCCTTGTTCGCCTGATTTTGCTCCATCCACTTTCATCTGTTTCTACTTTCGGTCAGATGATGGCGTCATATAGGCAGTGGGGGACTTTCTGAACGGTCAAGATAATAACTTCTTTAAAAGAGGCACTGGTGTATAGACACTGAAGTAGACTATGTTGAAAAATAATGCCATATGTCCTCCAAAAGTCAAAGCCTTGAATTTGAGGCTCAAAACTTATCAATCAGCCCTCGTATATTATACATTATATATAAATGACAGGGTATTCCGATAGTTTCACACAAGGTACAAATACCGACACTCAATGAATCAGTATCGACACTCCAGGAACATATACCGATTAACCTTACGACACTACACCTTGTGTCAATCTACCAAAGAAATACGACACTATACCTTGTGTCAATCTACCAACTAGACATACGACACTACACCTTGTGTCAATCTACCAACTAGACATACGACACTACATCTTGTGTCAATCTACCAACAAGACATACGACACTACACTTTGTGTCAATCTACCAACTAGACATACGACACTACACTTTGTGTCAATCTACCAACAAGACATACGACACTACACCTTGTATCAATCTACCAACTAGACATACGACACTACACCTTGTGTCAATCTACCAACAAGACATACGACACTACACCTTGCGTCAACCTACCAACTAGACATACGACACTATACCTTGTGTCAATCTACCAACTAGACATACGACACTACACTTTGTGTCAATTTACCAAAGACATACGACACTACACCTTGTGTCAATCTACCAACAAGACATACGACACTACACCTTGCGTCAATCTACCAACTAGACATACGACACTATACCTTGTGTCAATCTACCAACAAGACATACGACACTACACCTTGTGTCAATTTACCAAAGACATACGACACTACACCTTGTGTCAATCTACCAAAGACATACGACACTACACCTTGTGTCAATCTGCCAACAAGACAAACAACACAATATAACATTATATCACGTGTCAATCTACCACCTATACATAAAACATGATGTCTTGTGTCAATCCAACAAACACTATCTTGACAAACGACACTACAATTTGTGTCAATCTACCAACTAGACATACGGCACTACGACACTACAAAGTGTACCAATGTGCTTTACCGTATGTTATATATAACATTATACTACACTTTACCAACATGTGTCATTACTACCAACTAGAAAATACGACACAGTATCATGAATCAGTGTGCTTTCTAAATATATAACATTATATCACGTGTCAATCTACCACCTATACATACAACACTTTATCTTGTATCAATCTACTTTACTTTGTGTCAGTCTACCCAATTGGCAAATAACAATTTGTTTTGTGTCAGTCTTCCAACAAGACATACGGCACTTTACCTTCTGTAGGTCTACCAAAAAGGCATACGTCCCTTTACCTTATGTAAGTGTACCAATTAGATATACGACACTTTACCGTATGTTAGTCTACAAACTAGAAATACTTCACTTTACCATGTGTCATTCTACCAACAAGACATACTACACTTTACCAACATGTGTCATTCTACCAACAAGACATACTACACTATACCATGTGTCATTCTACCAACAAGACATACTACACTATACCATGTGTCAGTCTACCAACAAGACATGCTTCACTGAACCTTGTGTCAGTCTACCAACAAGATATACGACACTATACCATGTGTCATTCTACCAACAAGACATACTACACTATACCATGTGTCATTCTACCAACAAGACATACTACACTATATCATGTGTCATTCTACCAACAAGATATACGACACTAAATCATGTGTCATTCTACCAACAAGACATACTACACTATACCATGTGTCAGTCTACCAACAAGACATGCTTCAATGAACCTTGTGTCATTCTACTAACAAGATATACGACACTCAGCCTTGTGTCAATCTGCCAACTAGACATGCTACACTACACCTTGTGTCAATCTGCCAACAAGACATACGACAATATACCTTATGTCAGTTTATCAAGTGAAAACATCACAATTTACCTTGTCTACAAACAAGACATACGACACCTTAAAACAAAAGTTAAACTTAATATTTTGTTCGTTTGTTTTTAGTTTTCTACATTCTGCACTAATATAATAAGTCACAGTGAAATTATATTCTCCTTTTATTGATCTGATAGTTAAATGCCGAAACATGTGTGGCCATAAGCTTGTCTACTGTATGAGAATGGGGCTTAATTATCTCTTTAAAAACCATATCATTTTACCCTTTCTTATCTAATAAGTCAGACACAGTAGTCTATTGTTAAATAAAATGCTATTTTCTGGTCGTCTAAACGTCAAAAGAATTGAAAAGGCAAACTTTCTATACTTGTAGGTTAAACAGAACACGGGGATGACTGTTTAAAATCACCGGCGCGTGTCGTAATACACCGATGACTTTGAAAAAATGTATAGAGATGAGAGGATGATTTATGTATAACTAACAATGACCATATGACATGAAGTATTTTCATCAGTAATATGCTATACAATTTTAGATTTACGTGTAAGGATCCTGTGAAATACAACACTGTTCCTCCAGTATCTAGTCTCTGACCTTGGCCTACACCAACAAACAGATCGTTATCGACTGTGCTTAATTTCGACAAGATTCGTAATCCTCACCTCTTCTAAAACCTAAAACTCTATGGTTACCAAAATAATACACTCAACAGGATATCTTCTTTTCTCTCCAATAGAACTCAGTCGGTTGCAATGACTAGCGAGACTTCGTCGGCAGTCCCAGTAATATCAGATGCCCGTCCCCCAAGTAATGGTCCTCACATCTACTCTGTCCCTCATCTATATTAATGATTTTTCCGATGACAATGCATTTAATACCCTCCGTCTTTTTTTTGCTTATACTAACATTACTTACAAAACGACCATAAAACAGGAAGGTGTGGGCAAACTACAGTCTGATGGGACTAGTTGTTGAGTCACGACCCAGATACAGTGGTCATTTGACTAATGAAGGGGACCGTGTAGTCATCGAAACGTAACATTGGTTGTGTAATTACTTCTATTCTGTTTACATTACCAACCTTAAGAACATGTTCCGAGATACTGTCCTTAGAGTTCTTACCCGTCGACAAGGCATATCTGATCAGTGTATCAGCCCCACGGTCATATCCTGGAAATGAAAGATTCGGCAAAATACATTGACGTCATCATACAATGCATCCTGAAAGATCAATGATGTACTTGCGACGTTCTTTTGGAACTGACGTCATAATACCAGCTCTGTTACTGAAATGATGTAAACATTACACTGGCTTCCCCTTCTAACGACACCAGCTCTATAACTGAAATGATGTAAACATTACACTGGCTTCCCCTTCTAACACTCAAAATATACTTCAGACTTGTATTGCCTTACAAAACTCTAAATAATCTGATTATTACAATATTTCAGCAAACACAAGAACCAGGCCTTCTTAACACAATACTTATGCTTATAATCACTCTATGCAGACATCTCAAGACACCTGTAAGTTTCTTTCTGTCCTCCCACATTTGTCGGTGGAGTCTCCCTCAATAAATCTACTTCAGCTCTAATCAATCTTGAAGAAGAAGAATATATATGTGAACAAAGACTGAAGTTGATCTTTAGTACGTATCTATTTTTAGACGAGTAACTGCTAAGATGAAAATGATTTTCACTTACATTTGTACAAAGTTCTACGAACACGAGCAATTCTAGAAAAGAAAAAAATCCACGTAATCCTCAAACTCTTAGCTCACTACATCTAATAACTGTTTAGTCTACTAATCTAGATGCGTCATTGAAATGCCTTCCGAGACATTTTTTGAATTCTGAAACGACTACAAATGTTATGGAGATGGGATTTTATGAATTATACAGACGATACCAATTCCTCATTGTCTTTAACGCACGGCGTTTTTAAATGTTAGTACATATCTGATCATCATCAGTGTTTCTGGTCCAACAAGTTGGTAATAAGTCTTCCATCGGTGGATGGGGAGAGGCATGCAGTCACCGTCAAACACTTACCGTCCTTGTTTTGACGGAACTAATATTCGATATGCAAATCATAGTGTAAAACCATTTGAAGCAACAGAAATAATTGGCTTTGTTGCAGACGTCTCTAATGTTTCATGGAATAACAACTCCAGTCTCGCATTCCCAAACGTATAGAATTACGAAGTGTGAAAGTCTTCTGGAAACGGAGTGCAGAATGTCGAACCATGCCATACGCCCTTAAATGTCAATGAATTCCAAGGTTTATATATCTTCAGTGCAATTAGCACGAATACTGAATGAAAAATCCCATTTATAACAATTTTAACATTCTATCATCATACGAAACTAACTACTGATGGCATGGATACATGTATTGAATATGTAAATCACAAAACATCAAAAAAAATTTATATATATATATTAATGCAAGACTAACTATAGATTCTAGTCTGGCCCTCATTTACCCTTAATGGATATATGTGTATGCTAGATAGAGCAATAAAGGCACGGACGGCTAATTGTCAGACTTGTGACTAGGTCTTAAGGGTATTGATCAGGTTAGAAATGTGTGTGTGCAAGTACGTGAGCATGGAAACACATACAGCTGACATTTGAATTAATTATATATGTTGTAGGCGCATAATATAAAATACTAAGAGATGCAGATACATAATGATATGTACAGTAATTATGCTACATCAATATATACCCTCGTACAAGTGTTACAGACCCGCATGACTGGTGCAATAATAACAACATCAGGATTACGAAAAATGCCCGGTTAGTTTGATAACCTTAATCAAACATATACTTTAAGGCAATATTTCATGAAATTAAACAGATAAATAAATATATTGATAAAAAATAATGATGTTAAGACAGAACATTTAAAATAAAACTCAAAACATTGCAAAAATAAAAAATAGAAAGAAAATATGCAGATCCCGTCAAGCTGTAAAATGAAGCTGTCATCTTTAATGTTGCACGGTGTAGTAAAGTATTATCGTTTGTCGCCCAAATGGCTTTCTATTACATATATTTTTGTCGAACCACGGACTTCGATATAGACTATAACTCCGTAGCAGAATGTAAAATTTCACTCAATTTACACGAAATTTCACTATGTGTTTCTTTTTCGAAAATCTATTTTTAGCTTAGAATGCTACCACCTATACCCTCCCGACCTATACGAGGTATATTCAACCCATCAACGTATTTCTGTTTGTGAAGTCAGCGTATTGAGAGCTACACCGAAGACAGTGCTCAGCTCTGTAGAGCGTTACCGTTGATTATACGAGGACTGGCTTTAGATGAAACGACACCAACTGGTACTTTAGCATCAGTATTGATGAGTTTTAACCAGGTAGTATTATTTTACGTTTAGGTGGATTAAATTCAGTGTTGTGAAGTCGATGAATACATCAATCCCCGCCTAATGGTAAGTAGAAACATTTTGATATTTATTTTCCAGATTTAAATACTGATTTATGTTAAAGCTCTTATATATAAAACAATTGATAATTATGTCAAATGATTCAAGTTCGTCTTTACAGTATGTCTTGACATTTATTTAATCACTTCTTTTGTAATATATCGGAAATATATTAATGTTGTTTTATATAAAAGAAGCGCTAGTAAACAAATTATGAATATCCCAAAAACTGCAGCATTATTTCTATTCCTTGACAGCTGACTGGATTGGTTGGTTTAAGTTTAAACTCCATATAGATTTATTTCAACACACTGTATAAGCAATTTAAGAACATCAAGATGGTCAACTTTTGAATAAAGTTCTTCCATCCGTTTTGAGCTTAAACATTTGAGCAGGACATGGTCTGCTATTTACATAACCTTGGTTTGTAAACTCCACCACCACTACTGTTTTTGGCCTTCTATGTCAACTTTCACAGCAAACATAGTTAAAATTCTTTTTAGACCTTACAAAAACGCTTGCTTACTTGAAGCTTTTGTGTGTCAATATGATGACAGTAAATTCTAGTTTACTACCCGTCTCCAATCACGGGTAAATCTTGCTGAAAATCTTACTGGAAATGAAACGAAAACTCATCACAGATGTATTTTTTTATCGTAGATAATACTATATGTACATATATCGTATTCTATACTTTGTGATATATAACAATATAATTCCGTGATACATGATAGTGTTAGTGCTCGTAAAATCTGAGATTTAAATATTTAATGAAACAGAATGTCGTAAAAGAGCTCTCCTTTCATTGGTGAAATGTCAACGATGATGAAAGCACTGTTTTAATGGTATAATCATCACACAATAAATTTGTGTATCGGATATCGGTAGTGTTAATATCGATTGTCCTATATATAGTACAGTCACAATAACATGTAAATGGTTGCAGAGGAGGAATCTTAACATCCAGCCAGGTCACAAACACTTGTTAGGCCAGTATGGCGACAATATTTTTACCAATGGGATATTTGCCTATTTAACTACGTAATAACATTTCGTTTGATAATATTGCTAATTTTTTTTGACAGTCTGGGTCAACATATCAAACAATAAAAAGAACCCGTTTAATGCTCTTTAAGATATACACTCCTTTCCAGATAAATAGATAATTCATATTCCCGTTTAGCGTAATCAAGCGCTAGATAAATTCATACATAGTCAAATTTATAACAAACTTTAAAGATATCGTATTAATTCAAGATTCTTTTAAATTTTCGTTTCCAGACAGTTGTCAAAAAATAGGGCAAAGCGGTTTTTTTCCATCATTGTTTTGTTTTGTTAACTTTCGACGACAGATAGCTGACTGTATAATGGTAGGCACAATACAGACCTATTACCTGTATTATCTGTTGGTGTATGTATCGTTACAGACAGCGTTCTAGGTAATTGAGTCTTTTATTCTCACAGACAGTTGCAATGTATATGTAGTTCACAAAATTCTTTTGTATTTAAAACAGCAGGGGCTTTTAAAGAGGTGTCTAAGGCAGAGACGTAAGACATAGTATATACCTGAAAAAATGCAGAAACGAAACAGACCAGAACAACAGTAGGGAGAGTTTGTGACAGAGGCCTAGTTTTGCCATTGTTACTGCTAGCTTATTTGCATTACTCTATCCACGGCAGAAGTCGCACGTTTTTACTTGTATGAATGGCTTCAAAAAGCGTTAAAACGTTTTCTTGTCTTATCTCCATTTTGATTCATTATACAGGATTGTCAAAATATGCTTAGATGACGAGTAATGATGATTTGAATGTTTCCAAATGGCAAAAATGAGGAATAGGTTAAAACTAATAACGGACATTGTTCCAATCATTTGTAGTACAGCGAATGAAAAGGCCATTGTCTAGTGCTTGCTTTCTGATTGATGTGAGAAAGAGGAGAGAGCTAGAGCTGATTAGTGCAGTGTTTATTGTCTTGAATATGGTCATAGATTCGGCTTAGAATTACATCAAAATGTTCCCAGGAATCACCATCTGCATTCTATAAATTTCTAAGCTTGTCCGCTGTACGAAAGCTTTTTATGGTCATATCTTGCCTGTATTTTCTGAGTTGTCTTAGCTGTTTTCTATATACGTCAAAAAGGAGACGTGACTCTATGGATGTGAAGAATTTACCGTCATTAAAAGCATCCATGGTTAATTAAGAAGTTATTAGCCTAAATATATGTGCCGGAACTGTTTCTATTTAGGGAGCATATGGTTACAGGCGACACCTCTCTTAATATGGAGCTAAAAGTGTCTTATTATTTGGACAAAAGACGTTTAACGTCATGGACGTCAAAGATGTTGAAATAGATTTAAAGTTTACAAGTTCATGTTTAAGTTCAGTTCGCAACCTTGGTTTTAAAAAATTGAAGAAAAAAAAATTCCAAAAACAAAAACTAGAAAAAAAAAGAAAAAACAAAAATAGACTATATGAATTTAAGATTGCAGAGTAGAATTAACAAACTTGACAAAAAACTTTTATGACACATACACATGTAAAAAAATTTAAAATACTGAAAATAAACAATTCTTCTGAAATATGTCATTATCTCAAGAATTCAAATTATGCACATTTATATTTTATGGCAATGTATTCGTATTTCAGTATTTTTGTACAAAGAAAAAAACGGGCTGATTCGATTACACTGAAGCTGAATAAATATAAAGAGTTATTTAATCTAAGGTACAACAGCAGGTATGGTCGAATCGACTTACAAGTAACACTATATATGTATATAGGTATATAGTTCTCATCTCATTTCATATAAGATTTTATCAAACGCTTCTTGGAAATTTTCACTGCCTTGGTGAGATAGATAACAGGCAGATTGTGTGGTAAATTAGATGCACTTTAAACAGCTTGATAAAATAAATACAATACAAAGATATATCGTTAAATCATTAACATCATAACTATACAATTCAAGCTATTGTCAATAAAACTGCATATTCATTTCAATATTACATAATCGTAATTATCAAAGATTAATTTTATTTTTTGTTTCAAAACATTCTTCTTTTGTTAACTTGATACTATTACTTCAGTACGGATTTGAATGTAGCAAATCAGAGGATAATGGGCTCCCACATAATACTTCATTTTTAAAGATATCTCATTTTTTCAACATATTAAAAAATTGCAATCACTTAATTCTCAATCTACTGTGTTTATATTTCACAAAATTAGATATTGAATTACATGTCATCACCGTTCTCTCTAGTACATTTAAACTGCAGTGTGCGAGTGTTGGTTTGCAGCAGTTAATAGATATACATCATAATGATCACCTTCAGGATATAATAGCATACACGCAAAGCGACATGTTGTGTATAGGCTTTCATGCCTGCAATAAGAGAAACGGATGTTGATTTCCTATAGGAAATATACGTTACACATAGACAATACCTCCACAATGGGAAGATATAGATAATTCTAGGGACGTGTTACGAATATCTAATGAAACGGTGTTTACGGATGACTTTTCATTTTTGAAACACTACAGGTATTTTCCTATTTTCACAGGTAATACATAAAAGGAAGTATGAAACCGCACGAATGTAAGTATAAATTGATTGTTTTTGTTAGACAAATTACATTTTGTAAGTGAAATTTATATATAAGTGATAGAAACGTCATCAGAAGGATGCTCCACTGCATAATTCATGGCTCTTATTTTACCAAATTTCAAGGAAAATCCAGCCATATGGTCATTTTTATGAGTTACATTTACGGGGATTTGCTATATAAAACATATTTAATACAATATTTCTCAGCTACAACATTGATTGTTGAGCTGGAAGAAGTCGATTCACTAACCTCAAAGTCATTAAAAAAGTTTTCAAGAGAGAGAGAGAGAGAGAGAGAGAGAGAGAGAGAGAGAGAGAGAGAGAGAGAGAGAGAGAGAGAGAGAGAGAGAGAGAGAAAAAAAAGAGAAAAAAGAAAACTTCTATATTCAATGTTTATCGTAAATGTCGATTGAACACTAAAGAAACTTTACCGCAATAATTTCATTACGAATTATACATATACTCAAGGAACAAAACGAGAATGAAAGTGGTTGATGTTACGATGCATTCCGTTGATTCTGTGGCGTCCTTCGTTTCTCCGAGGTTCATGGTGGTTTATATGGTGTATCGTTGAGTTGGAGGCGTCCTTCGTTTCTCCAAGGTTCATGGTGGTTTATATGGTGTATCGTTGAGTTGGAGGCGTCCTTCGTTTCTCCAAGGTTCATGGTGGTTTATATGGTGTTTCGTTGAATTTGAGGTGTCCTTCGTTTATCCGAGGTTCATGGTGGTTTATGTGGTGTTTCGTTGAATTTGAGGTGTCCTTCGTTTCTCCAAGGTTCATGGTGATTCATGTGGTGTTTCGTTGAATTTGAGGTGTCCTTCGTTTATCCGAAGTTCATAGTGATTCATATGGTGTTTCGTTGAATTTGAGGTGTCCTTCGTTTCTCCAAGGTTCATGGTGATTCATGTGGTGTTTCGTTGAATTTGAGGTGTCCTTCGTTTATCCGAGGTTCATGGTGGTTTATATGGTGTTTCGTTGAATTTGAGGTGTCCTTCGTTTCTCCAAGGTTCATGGTGATTCATATGGTGTTTCGTTGAATTTGAGGTGTCCTTCGTTTATCCGAGGTTCATGGTGGTTTATATGGTTGAATTTGAGGTGTCCTTCGTTTATCCGAGGTTCATGGTTCATGGTGGTTTATATGGTGTTTCGTTGAATTTGAGGTGTCCTTCGTTTATCCGAGGTTCATGGTGGTTTACATGGTGTATCGTTGAATTTGAGGTGTCCTTCGTTTATCCGAGGTTCATGGTGGTTTACATGGTGTATCGTTGAATTTGAGGTGTCCTTCGTTTATCCGAGGTTCATGGTGGTTTATATGGTGTATCGTTGAATTTGAGGTGTCCTTCGTTTATCCGAGGTTCATGGTGGTTTACATGGTGTATCGTTGAATTTGAGGTGTCCTTCGTTTATCCGAGGTTCATGGTGGTTTATATGGTGTATCGTTGAATTTGAGGTGTCCTTCGTTTATCCGAGGTTCATGGTGGTTTATATGGTGTATCGTTGAATTTGAGGTGTCCTTCGTTTATCCGAGGTTCATGGTGGTTTACATGGTGTATCGTTTAATTTGACGTGTCCTTCGTTTATCCGAGGTTCATGGTGATTCATGTGGTGTTTCGTTGAATTTGAGGTGTCCTTCGTTTATCCGAAGTTCATGGTGGTTTACATGGTGTATCGTTGAATTTGAGGTGTCCTTCGTTTATCCGAGGTTCATGGTGGTTTATATGGTGTATCGTTGAATTTGAGGTGTCCTTCGTTTATCCGAGGTTCATGGTGGTTTATATGGTGTTTCGTTGAATTTGAGGTGTCCTTCGTTTCTCCAAGGTTCACGGTGATTCATGTGGTGTTTCGTTGAATTTGAGGTGTCCTTCGTTTATCCGAAGTTCATAGTGATTCATATGGTGTATCGTTGAATTTGAGGTGTCCTTCGTTTATCCGAGGTTCATGGTGGTTTACATGGTGTATCGTTGAATTTGAGGTGTCCTTCGTTTATCCGAGGTTCATGGTGGTTTACATGGTGTTTCGTTGAATATGAGGTGTCCTTCGTTTACCCGAGGTTCATGGTGGTTTATATGGTGTTTCGTTGAATTTGAGCTGTCCTTCGTTTACCCGAGGTTCATGGTGGTTTATATGGTGTTTCGTTGAATTTGGGGCGTTCTTTGTTTTTTTCCGAGGTTTATGGTGATTCAGGTGGTGTTTCCTTGTATTTAAGGCGTCTTTCCCGAGCTTTGATTCGATTCATGTTACATTCCAAAGCATCTGAGGCGTCTTTGACCTTCATGCTCAAATTGAGTTTTTGAATTGCAATGCTTGTGAATGACAAGTACGAAATATGATTAAATTCTGGTTTGCTTATGTATAACAGTAAAAATGTATTATTGTACTAAGATCATCTCTTTAACATTAAATTACTGGTTTATGTTCTTAACTCTTGGCATGGCATTTTACAAATGAATCATCTCTAACATGAAAAAACATATGAAAAATTTTTTGCTTCAAGGTTTTTGAGAAATCAAGTAAATGTTTCAGAATAATACATTTATCCTTATCGTTAGTTTATATCTACTACTGGGGAGTCCTGAATAGACCAACTAGGGATATGGTGCAGTAACTGCAGGATGATCATTTTTAACTCTCTGTGTTGACATAAAAGGAGACATGTTCCTTGTCGTCCGAGGTGTTCCCAATGGCAAATCGATTGAGGTTGAAAATAATTCACCAATTATCCATTTTTTGTCCATTTATATAGTTAGAACAGAGGGCCGCTCGTTTCCGTTCTTGCCACCAAAGCAGGATTCTCCCATTAACTGATGTAATTTACTCGGGAGATATTTATGAATTAGCTCTGTCTCCTCCGCATTAAAATGTCACGTGCTGTAACATTCCAGTAAGATTTTAAACTCCAAGCTGTATGATAATCGTGACGTTTTCCATTTACCTACTGTACATTTTCCTTTCTTGAGAGCAACATACCTGAATCCAGAACATACGGCTTTTACAACTAGTATCTGATTCGATATTCAATAGTCCGTTTTCTGTGTAACGAATTTTGCGCAATATGTCGTCAACTGACAAACTCAAAACGGAGATGCAGGTTGATGAAAATGATGAGGAAGTTTTAAAGTCATATTGTTCTCATTGAGAAGTATTCCATTTCCCTATGTGATATGAAATAGGGTGTGTTTTATGCAAGATATTATAACTGTTTGTTCCATTGTTGTCTACCTTGTTCTCATCTTGAAACGTGACATTATTTACTTGAATGGATAAAATTTATATAGCGGGTTTTGTCGATAAAACAGGAGAAGCTTGCTCTTTCGGAGCACATGATCTTCTCCTTGTATCCCTTCATGAGTCTCCATGTAAATATTTTCTTTGTTCATATATTGCCCCAGTATTCTTGAATGCGAATCTGGATTATGGTTCTGTTGACATATTTGTATATTTTTACTTCTAGCATAGGACATCGCTGTTAAAGAAAAAAGGTCATGTACGTTCAATAGATTCCAAGATCAATAATATCTATATAATGCAACTTATATATCTAATGAAGAGGTGCTCTTCACTTCTGTGTCATAAGTACAACCTTCGAATTTGCAGATAGTAAACCACTGAACGTTCATTCAGGTGATTTGTATTACAGGGTTCAGTTTACTTGATTTACATAATGTGGTAATTTGCCGCCTATAAATATGTTCACTTGATACTGCAAGGCTATCAATTCTTTTGACCAGCACGTTCTGACAGTTTCGAATCATAAACATGCACCTGTGACAGTTTTCAGGGATACCACTCACGTGTTCAATAAAGGATGGAACAGCTGTGGTATATGTACAGGTGTGCCATTATGATGTCCTTTTGGTGGTTAAACAGGCTTTGGGAACTATAAGCCACAGTAGTAATTCTCTGAAAGATGTGTATACGTGTAGGTAGCGTATACCATTAAAAGTGGTGCACAGAAATTTATAATCTTTGCCAGACTGACTGAATCCTGGGTCATTTTTCAGTTAAAAAACATATACTGGCTTAATACTGTTAACAGCGAAAAGTTCTGATATAAAGAGTATTGTAAAATATATTTTTATATGTTTTGGTTTCTTTTTGTTATGCAGTTTTTGTACACTTGAAATTATTTCTCGACAGATTTACGACTTCTGCATGTGTACTGGGACGAAAATTGATTGATTTTGGTAGAAGAAAAAAAAATGTTTAAATCCTCAATTTATGCTACTGCTTATTTGATTAAGAAAGTAGCTATTTCAATACGTAAACGAAATTGAGACACTGATTTACACAACTCCAGCCTATTCAGCTATATGCTTAAAACTCTTTAGTCAGTGTGTATTGTAATGCATAGCAGCATACCACTGAGTAAATATCTTGAGCCTGCTTCTTTGTACAAAATCTGTCCAGCTATTTTCATAACTGCTTTACCAGTATAATCTCAACAATGTCACTTTCATTACTTCTGTTCAAAATTAGTGACACTAATTAAATCTCTGGATTTATTTATTATCGAATAATATTAATTATTGAACAGTAAAAAGTGACGTTCTTTCTAATCTTTTTTATCGGGTTTACTTGTCTTTTTATTCCTTATGATATCTTGTAAGGAGAGCACACTTTTCACCTCAATATTGTGTCCAAGCTACCATGGTTATGAGTTCTGCGCTGAGATAAAGATATAACAATGTCATTAAAGCTGGCTATCTGATTGACATACCGTTTCACAATTGGAGTAAAATAAACAGTTTTGGCCATCTCTGTAATGGCACGATTAATGTTCCGTGGATTAATTTAATCATCGTTGGACAAGGTTGGCATACTGTGTTTGTCCTAAATAGTTGCGAAACCGTAAAATATGAAGCATACAATTAATGATGAATATTGATTTTCCAAAGAAGTTTCTACATTATACATGGCGTTTACAAATGGATAATTCATACCCATATGGGGAATTGCATAACAAAAAAGAAATGATCCGTTCCATGCGGTTCGGAGACAGAGTGTTCGGAGGTGCTGCAATATATTTATGGGATGGTGTACTTCTCCTTTGATTTGGTATCACAGTTAAGCTTTCAATGATTGAATAATATCACAACAACGTCGTCAACATGTATGGAGTACGTGTGATTTTTTGAACGGAGAGTAAAGTTCATCAACAGAAGATGAACTTACCATCAAACAATCCCGAGGAATTAGACGACAGACATACAAGTGAATACCCGTCTCAATCAAGTACCATGGTCAGGAATTGAACATGTACTTGCTGTCATCATTGATTGAATAAAAGGAATATAACTCGAGATGTTTATATTTTCTTTTCCTGTAACTTTAAAAGCGACATTTAACCAATCCATCTAATGATTGCTTACTATTTATCCCGCAGGGAAATGGCGTTATGCTATCCTCTTTTGCGACTGTGTACTTGTGTTCGGAGTGTACTTTTGTGTCGACATGCCGAGCGCAATACAAGTGGATTTTGTATCAGGGGAGGTAAGTTAGTAGGAAAGTTTTTTAACTTGATCGTAAAGTAGTACTTTTACAATGTTTTAAAGTTGTAATTGTTAATTAAGTATTCATACAAACATCAGGAATGTCGTCCCTGAAGATATTATGGTGTTACTCTTGAATGAAAGCCGCACAGACATCCATGTACAGGTATCAAATACATAATCAAATAATGTTGGAGGCGATGTTTCCAGTAAATGTGAAAGAATATAATATCTGCACATGGAATAGAAATGTTAATAATGAATCGCTTTATCTAATAAAGGTCATTTTGTAAAAACAAAAGTAAGCAAAAATACCGCAAAAAATGTTTGGTGACGTCGTCATAAAGACATTACATAGATCGAAAGCTTCCTTTAATAATCGATAGGTGGGTCAACATATATGGGAATTTAACATTAGCATCAGCCCCCACCTGGAATTTCAAAATATGATAACCATAAACAGATATGGGTATCAGAAGCTTAAATACGGAAAAGTTAGTCTTTGAATTGATTTCCTATAAAATGGGAGCTCCTTGACTAACACCTTGGTGGGTGTTAAAGTAATTGTTATGTAATTCCTTCTAGTAAATTATTATGAGGCAATTCCAATAAGATTATGTCATTAATGTGTGCACATTGTACCAACCAACTATTTCAGGAGAAGCGTTTCTATTATGTTAAAAATGAAGCCAAAATTCATATAAAAAGCCATTACTTTTGAGAAAAGTACTGTTTTGGACACTTCAATATTCACACTTCCGAAACCAGTCTATTTTTCATACTTGCTTAAAAGTTGGCCACAGATGATATCTTTCAAAAGGAGGAAAAAATGAAAATCGGTAAATTTGTCATTTGACACATTTGCTTAAAAAACCAAGAAACACTGTTTTTTTCATTTTCGTTAAATAGTGACAACTTAACCAAAAGTCTATAGGTCTTGCTATTCGACAAAGTGGTTATTCATGTCAATTTGTGTCAGTTTGGTTAACTTTGCAAATGAAATTTGTAAAAATAGGACATTTTTGTTTCACAATTTGAAGATTTAGTTAGCAGCTTTATACAAATCTTTCGATGAAGGTCAACAAAGTGACCTTATTAGATAGATTAAGTACAGTAATAGTGACGGGTTTTGTCTTTTTCAGTTCCGATCCATAATTTGTGGCACTTTGAGAAGCTAATAAGTGATAGAACAGTTGCAGTTTGCAGCACATTACATAGTATAGCAGAACTTCTCAAGTGATTGCTTGTTTGAATCTGAGTGTTGCATGGACTGGGTTAGTTTGATCTTGATGCTGAACATGGCCCAAGAAATACAAAATATACGCAACATGTGCACAAATTCCAACGGTTCGCTTACCCGCAGGACAGACACAGTAGTATTTTTTGACAGGTTCATCTTGATCATATCTGTCAAACGCAATCCAAACATTGTATTTTGACTGTGATTTGGGCCTCGGAAAAGATTTTCATTATGCTGATAGACACAAACTTCAGAGTCTCCAGCAGCAATTGAACAGACATCAAGTTTCACTCAGTTGGCCTTGTTGCCTGTAATGTTCATCTGCAACCCTTGAGGCCAAGGTGTTGGGCAGAGCCAAACGGAATTGCATTCACTCAGAAAGGCGACGGTCCCTCAAGTCCCTCCCTGGTGTGGACACATAAATTGGTCCACGTACAGCATTCAAGGATATAGTAGCTACTTTAACCAGTTCTTTTATGACACTAAGGAAGTAGTTTGAGCTGAGTTGTACTCTGAACAGTTTCCACTGTTTCAGTCGACCACGGTAGCTCTCCACGACCCATCTTGACTTAGCACACTGGCGGTCATCGTTGGCAGTAAGTGTATCTTGCTGTGTCAGATCTAACAGAAGATAGGAAGGCATTTACACAGAAAACCCTGAACCTCGCAGCAGCCCCAACACATCCCTAAACCCTCGGTCAACAATCACATTATCATCTTCACTGAGCCACAAGATCAGGTTCTCAATGTGTAATGTGTCTTGGACCAAGGAAATGGGGCACAATGGTCTGGCCCAAGGCTTTTAAGACACTATGAAATATGTAAGACACATACTGTTATTTTTGTCAGACCACACAAGACACCATGTTGAGACCATGGAATATTGGTCTTCAGTTTAACCCAGAAAAGAAACAAAGCAAGGAATGTAGAGGAACATGATCCTCTATTGATGTGTGAGGAGCAAATGCTATGGATTTGCTGCATTTGTTCAAGTGTGTAACCAGTCCATGCCTTGAATTCTTCATTTCTGATATGGTCTACATCTAAGCCGGTGTTGGTTGGAGTACCAGCAGAAAGGAAATGGCTTAGTTCAAGAAGGTTATTGATAACCAGATGATCTATTTCTTGTGTGCAGATCTAGTGGCAAATAAGGATTCAGAAAGTCACCAATTACATGCTCATTGCAAACACGAGCATCAGGGGGACACCATAGACAATGGAAAAAATATCAAGTTTGTCCTGGCACGCTGGGGTATAGTTCATAGCCCAGTGCCCTCTTTTCCACATATGACACATCTTTTATATGAATTGGCACAATAAAATAATTTCTTAACAGAGATTTTTGGTAGTTGGTTGGATGACATGAAATCAGTGTATGCATCATTCGCCAGGTCATCTGAAGTGTTCATACCGGAAGGTTCATACAATTCAGACAGCTATGGCCTTTGCTTGAGGTACCGCTTGAAGCACTTTCCACATAATATGCTTTCTTCTTTTATGCTAATGATCTCAGCAGTCAGCAGCTGGTGCAGCCAGTTATACTGGGGTAAATATACATGTCTGTCCCATACATGATGGGAGATTTGCAGTAATTTGAGTTTAATACAGAATGTCTGAAATAAGTGTAACTTTGTCCATGTAATTGTCTATAGATACTTAGCAAAAATGGTATGAATAATTTATAGTAATACCTTTATATGTTTCAGAAAATTAACAGAAATAATGATATCATATTACTCTGATTAAAAAAAAAAACGAAATGGCGAGAGAGGATGAAATAAACACCAAGCCAGATGTTAGGGACCACCCAAATCGTAGATTTGGCTTGCATTTGTCTTTGCTATATTCAATGAAAAATCCACACGACGTACAGAAATGTTTTTATGTAACTTAAGAAACTATACACAGTTGATATAAAAAGAAATTGACAGAACTTCATTCTGAAAAGACATGATCAAAAATGTATTCCCTGACACAAGGAGAAAGAAGAAAAAATACTTTAGCTCTCTCTTGTTAACAGATATGTCATTGTGACTTGATAATAAAGATTAACTAATCACCTAATTCTATTCGGTATAAAATTGCCCATATCGTGTATGGCCACCACTTTCCTGGTAGTGTGTTTGTAACCATTGGCCAGATGCTTGTTTTCAGATAACCTCTGTAATTCCTGAATCAATTACTTGGAATTTTGAATCCCCTGCTTCTGTTCATATAACGTTCCACCAAAGACTGTCTAGCGAAGCTTCTTTAGAGAAAAAGCATGAAAAAACATCACCACACAGTAATATGTTGTTGTGCCTAGAACGTAATTCAGATGGTATACCGTATTACTTGGTCTACCGTCTGTCGGACTAAGTTTTCACCCGAACAGTGGATTCCTAGCTGATATTTCATGTCCGCTTATCACGTGCGCATTGCCTGATTCCAGGATAAGAGGGCGTTTTATTGGTCAGTGAGAGCCAAGTTGCCTATTGTCCAGTCTGTTGGCGGTACTCTAGCTAACGCAAACATTGATGTTCGTTCGCTGTTCTCTGAGCCTATTGGCAGTGGTGAATGGAGTATGCCTTGCATGTCCACACTAAAGTTTCTATTCTCTATTTGTTACCTCTCGAGGTCTACCTGACCTGGGATACTCGCCAATACGCCTGATTCGGTTCAGATGCTGCACTAATCGAGAAATGACTGGAATAAAGATATGTAACTACTTGTCTGTATGTCATACTAAACCATTTCGGAAGCTTTCCACCTTCAGCATTGTGCTTTAGGTGGCAAAGGTACCCCAGATTGATTCTTGATATCATAAAGTTGGGTGTATTGATTGTTGCGTACGGCATCATAACGTAAAAGGAGACACTGCAAGGACGACGACAAGGATTAGTTTCACAAAAGAAAATCAGTTGTGGTTAAACGTTTTCTATTGAAATTGATGGTCTATAACTTATGGTCAACTGTATATGATTATCTAATGCAATTTTCTTGATATTTATTTGCCACATATGTTCATTTCTGTAACTTTATTATCCATATCAAAGGAGTATAAAATCACATTGATTAATAGAAACATCCCAACCTAAAACGCTCTCTTAGTATTTAGTACACCAGCACATGGTGTATATTTATTGATGTATATTTTTTCTCAACTGAAGGCATCGTGGACTGACCCTCATAGATTAACCTTGACTAGTATCTGTCGGATAATACAAATGTGAAACTTTTTTTTTGTTTAAGGAGATGCATTGCATGGCAAACGAAAGCATGATAACTGGAGCTTGCTGTGACACGTGTCTGGGGTTAGGGCCGGCACATTATAACCTGCTTCACTCCTTTCTTTTTTGGACGTACGTATGAGAAGTTAAGCACTCAGAGAAAGACATGTCGGTTCTTTTTAGTTATTTTAAAATCCAATGAAACTAGAGCAAAATCTTCACAAAAGAAACATTTATACGGACAAGGAAAATAAGACCAGGTATTCCAGAATATTAAGCGTCCAACTTCGTACCGCATAAAGAATTATAATACTTCCAAACGAGGAATCATTTTAACTTTAAAATGTTCCCATCATTTTCATCAACATAAATCTCTCGAAAATATTGAGATTGGGATCAAGCCATTGAACATCGAATCGATTGCAACAAGTAAACACCATAGATGGGGACGGCGGGATGTTGCTATCCAGAACTGGAATACTTTCAATAGGAAAATTGAAATCATCATGCTTATCATACAGCATAATGTACTTTATTTCCAATTCATGTGGGAATATGCGATGGACATAAATCATAAATTTCTTGTAATCCGAAGAGAAAACATCATCAATAGTTGCAGTATAACTCACAACCATACATTGGTAACATTGTCCACCTTTCTTTGAAAAGAAAGCTCATATATACCAAGAGAACGAAGTACATTGACATTAAACAAACAAGTAGTGCATGGTTTCTTGAACCCTCTGTGATCTTAACAAAGGCTGCAATGAAACAATATAGTTATCGGGTCTATTTCTGTTTTGTTTGTAAATAATGGAATACTGACGAACATCTTTTGTCACAAACCATATACCAGTTTATTTATCAAAATTTCGTTGCTCTTACATACACTGGTCAATTTTCTTTGTAGCTCGTCAGTATTATCTCTCCTGTCGGGATATGTTATCGACAGGATGGGAAACAGAAGTAAGTTTGTCAGCTATATGACGTTTTTTTAGCGTTTTTTTTATGTCGGACTATCATTGATACGCTGGCAAGTTTAAAAGTATAGCATACTTATATACAGATGAATTTAACCAAAATATACGTACAGTCATATTAAAATATAAAGATCTCGTGAAATATTTATAATTTGTGCTAATTTTTAAAAATTTGTTTGAAATGTGTCATCTATAACGATATTTATCTATGACTTTGTTATGATGTGTTATAATCAAGTGAATTTAAATAAATGTTGTAAAAGTTTGTCCAAATTTTTAATGATCTTGTTTTTGTTTTATATTTTTATCATCTTTTAGCATCGGCTGTGTTAATCATCATACTAACTTCCCTCGGATCTAATCTATTTGCTATTGCTGGAACTAAACTCATTCGGAACACTTCGGCAATGTTCCCGTTAATGATAATTGGAAGAATGTTGCTTGGATTCGGGGATGGACCAATGAGAAGTATGTGTATTATTTCCATCCATTCATATTTCTAGTATATATGATACCAAACTTTTCCAATATATCATATCAGATGGATACATTAGAAAGTGATGTTCCTTTGCAGTTGTACAAGATCGGGTGGTAGCTCACTGGTTTGCCGAGGATTCTGTTCTGGCGGTTAGTTTAGTAATTCTAACACGACGAGGCGGAACACTACTTAACTTCATGGTGACCGCAAACATAGCTGTCCATTTAGGTTTTGTTTGGGCTCTCTGGCTTGGTAAGTGACTCATGTATTGTTGAAATTCCTGTCTTTTTCGTTTTGATTTGTATTTTCTTTCACTTTGTCTTTGCCATTTATACATATTAACCCGCATTGACAAACAGAACTAATATGCTATTGAAATTTTCATTTCTACAAGTGAGATATTATTTAATTTTATTATACAATTGGCGTTGCAATTGTCAGAAAACTTTTATTTGGAAGTGACAGTAAACGGCTGTATTTAGCTTGTGTATTGTAACTACTTTCTGAATTTACTCATGTTGCGTTTAAAACCATAAAATAGTTATTTAAATAAGCAATGAGGTATGTCGTAAAAGAGAAGTTTATTTACGAAAGTTAAAGTTTTTTGGCTTAAGTCATTGGACAGAATTTAGCGTAACGTCAACGCGAGATAAACACAGATTAAACAGCAAATTGTTGATATTTCGATGGTTTGAAATTCCAATAATTCTTTCAGAATCGACAGAAAACATGGTCAGTATCTTAAAATAAAAAGTTGAGTAGTGGCATCGGAAACTAGGCTCGTCTTTTGTCTTTCTTCATTGTCGCTTTTGTTTCATGAAACATTGACAATGTCATCTCTGTATATATTGAGTATATGGTATTTTTAGGTTATAACGTGGGAGTGATAATTAGATAAATAATTGTATATAAAGATATATTCACTGACATTTAATAAAAGAATGCATCCTCAGTATTACCTTTATTGTAGGAGCTTTTATATGTTCCCTCGGTATCTTAGCCGCGTTTGTAATGGCCTATCTCGACGTTCGCGGGACCAACAAACTTGACGCCGAGTCCCAAAAACAAATGGCGAGCAGGCCTATTGTAAGTACAGAGTAACGAGCAGTAACTACATTTCCCGATCTGTTGTGCTTACTATATATCCAATGGAGTTCCATTTTATTTACAAAAAAGAAAGGAATTTATGATGGTCAGTTATTAACAGTATTACCTATATGTTTTCGATTCTTTCAATATGTTTTACTTTTAAAGGGGATATGAGCAAATCTTACGTAAGGATTAACAGTTCGATTTTCAGTGTTATGGGTCAATAACATAAAAAAAATCATAATTGATCCCTGTAATTTAATTTAATTTTCTTTGATGATTTCTTAATCTGCCTCAATGACCAATCATGATGTATCAAAATTACATATTTTTATAAAAACGTCGGGTGAAAATTGGCCGATGGAAGTTTTTGTTTCACAGAGAATTAAACTTTTCTAACATAGTGACATGATAATATCGCATTTCATGGATTTCAGAAAATTTCCGACATCACCAATATACCAAAGACCTTTTGGATTCACGTTTCTATGATCGGATTTCACTACTGTTCATTCTTTTCGTTTGTGGCCAATGCGTCGTAAGTATGATATTCACGAGTTATATCTGTATCTGATTTGTTAGACCACTAGAACAAACCCTCATTTAAAACGGATTGCTACTTCTTTCGAAATTTTGTATGTGCTATCATGATTTTTGTCTTTTTTCAAACTCTCGAACTTTAATTGTGCTGAAACATCGAAAGCTTAAAAGTGTTAATGAAGTTAGGGCATAACGTTGCTCCTCATGCATATACGATCTATTTACTATTTAGACCTTATGCCACTTTGAGTAAAGTTTTATTATAAAGGCGATTGTGGCAAGCGTGATGTTTCGTTTGTTTACTAATATTAATTTGCATTCTTTCAATTTATTAAAAATAAATCATATCTGAATGAGAACTACTGTATTGATAATGATATATCTCAATTTAACAAACACTTTGAACGTATGACGTCAGGTGTTGACATGGTTTCCATTTGTGATGAAATACATTCAGTAGCCACTTAATTTTACAAAAGTAATGCATAATGTACATCAAACACTTTATAAAAACGACACATGTAACACGCCAGTTGTTTTTTGCTCTGTACACATTTTCAATCCAACATTTGATTTTTATTCACCTGATCTTTGGTCTACGTAAGCAAGTTGTTTTAGAAGCTCCTAATTACAGTCCATGTTGAACTTTATCCTAGTTTAGCCTAGATTTAAAGACGTTCACTGTGGCGCTCAAATCAGATACTGATGTGATACTAATTATGTCGAATATTTGTAAAAAATATGAGTCCTTGCTTCCAAACAGAATATTAGTGAGTGTAATTGTAATGTTAATAGTTGTAACTACTTTGATCGCTTGTAATGTTGTATTTTCAGGCAATATATCCAGTTAAGACATGGCTATACCAAAGTCATGGCTTCCTATGTGACCGGCGCAGCCTACATTGGACCCGTATTTTTCGCCCCACTCGTGGCATTGCTATTAGTAAGGCAATCTTTCACAGATTCGGGGAAATAGTACTTTTCTCTTGCATTTTAAATGAATATATTAGAAATATGTCAAATAACCTTTAATAGAAAAGTTCATGATTTACAAAATAAACACATGTGGACCTTTTTCAGATACGGTCTCTTAAACGCAGAGTCAGTGGTGCTAAGACTATAAATGTTGAGTCTAAGAGGCGAAATCGGAAAATAAGAAGTGATCGAAATAAACATCAAAAAAGGAAGGGGCACTAGCCTTTTGGTTCAATATATCTTATAGTTTTCATATATAGATCATATGATGACAAACTCATTAATCTATCCAGAGTTTTACTCTACTAATTATATCAGTAAAAAATCATCAATTTGCTTGTCGCGTCGTCTCATAGGTTATTGAAGATATCAGTTTTATTGAATGGAGCAGTGGGAGATGAGACTATAAAATCTATATAATGCTTAATTAAGATCACTCAAATGAAAATTATCATAAATCCTTCCTTCCTCATACTTACTGTCAATCTTTTGTGTCGGGAAGCAAAACCGGCCAAATTCACTAAAATTTACTGGAAATTATTTTTTTTTTCATTAAAATGTTTCGTACATGTTACCAGGTCTCGGTAACATGGACGAGGACGTCCATGTGAATTTTAATTTTGTATGGATTCTTTCAAGTTCAATGTAATTAGTTTCATTCAATTAATTAGCTTGTAACTTTATAACATGAAATTGAAACGTCCATTTTTGTCTTGTAGAAAAGGATAGAGTGTAATGGATTGGTGGCAACAATCGCCACAGTATTTAGCGTACCAATATATCTATTGTTGTCCTACTGTCCAACAATACCACCAGTCATTCTCACAGTGGCTATCGGCGTTGTTTATACATTCGATGTGGTAAGTTTGGGACTGTTGGGATCTAAATAATTTTTTATTACGATAGCTAAATTATGTAGATTTTTCGCCCTGGTATAGTCATTGTGATACAATGAATAACTATGGATCTTATGACTTTGATGATTAACTTTGAAAAATAAACTGCTACAGTTTGTACATTAATCCCTGTGTTTATATTCTCACTGCGTTTTAACAGGTAATAATGTGGCAGGTGACAATCAACTTGTTACCGCCCGCCGTGTTTGGGACTGGAGCTGGTATTGCCGTGTTTGTGATGAGGTTTTCAATAGGCCTAATGAATCTATCAGTAGGCTTCATTGTAGAAGATAATCAGGAGTAAGTTTTCTTTTATTGATCTGCGTTTTACAGTTTAAAAGAGAAACCGTGGAAGTTAAAAGCAATAGGAAGGCAATATATTGCCACTGAAACATGGACAATTTGGTTTTCCGACAGAACGAACCATTTCTAACAAATGAGATGCTTATCACTATTAAGTACAAGTTGACAACAAGGTGCATCCACTGAGTTACGAATTATTGACACTTCATCTACCTTTTAAAACAACAAGACTGATTTATTAAGTTAACTTATTTACGTATCTTTGCTGATATTACCTTTTTATTCTATTTTCAGTCGCATATTTGTACTTTTTTTCCTCTGATTATATAAGAACAATTACCATTCAGGATTACTTGGTACCCATCCCTCTCCCCCTCCAAATAGCGTATCTGTCTGAATTGCCAAAGACGCCTTCTAGATTTCAATACTTCGGGATAACTAAAGAAATCAAGAAGGGCGAAAAAAACTTTATCTTTATCTAATACAATATATGATTGAAAGGCCCTATTCACTTATACATTTGTTGTGTACAATCTTTTTTGAGTTTATGTACTGGTAGAGACTACCAATTCTATTGTGACTTTTATCGTTTAATCCCACAGAACTGGTCGCCATGAACAAATCCTTGCTTACCAGAATGCACTTTTGCTGATGACAGCTGTATCCGTTTTGTCAGTAGCCAGTGGAGTCTTACTCAATTTCCTGGACATAAGAAATGTAAGTCAATATGAAGCAAACATACGAGGGGATGATCTTTGTTTTATTTCTATTGATCCATATCCAAGCATTATGGTGTTAGGACATGTCTAACAGGAAACAGGAAATAATGACACGGTTTGAAATTCACCGTACTTGCCATTCTTTCGAAATAATTTAATGTTTAAAAAAACATATGAAGGAATTGAATAATGGGATAAGTGCACATCCCCATTTGGTTTGTAACATTTATTCCAACATTTTAGGCCCTTAACATCACTTACTGTTTCGGAAGGACGAGATACTTGTATGGTACAGCTGCATTTATTACGTGGCACTGCTGTACCTAATTCTATTTATTTTCGATCTTCCACTGAAAATTTTCATTCATGAATTTGTGTTACTGAATTAATACCAAGCAAGAAAACAGTTCAGTGTCCGGAAATGATTTTTGATAAAAAGTAACGTAATATCTTAAAATGACGTTAAGAATAATAGAGCAATTTGGCACACTGTTTGTATTAATGAGTAAATTTTCAATTGTTTTGTTTATAGGGTGACGGTGTAAACAAACGTTTTATCAAGATCAAAGCTGTGGAAATGAATGATACGACGGAACTCGTCTATGCTGACAAACTGAATAAGCAATACACGAGTAATGACTTTGGAGATCGGACTTTCAAGGAAGATTGACTATCAAACATTACATAGGTCAATATTTATTCAAATACTCCGAAAACATTTAGAACGATTTTACATGTATACTATTTTTTTTTAATTTAAGAGCACTGAAACAGGAAAAGAAAAGAAATTCTTCATAAGTATAAGTTCTACTGAGCAAGAAAGACATCAGGTGGGATTTTAAAGAGAAAATAATTACTCAGGGAACAACTACAATAATATTTCGTTTTGAATTATTGCTTCAAAATTAAGAATTGCTTGGAAATCAGCCTTAAATTCCTTACTTAAAATTTAAAACGAAAACAAAACTTTTTTGAGATTATTGAAAAAATCACTTGTAATACGACGATTAAATGATGAAAAATCTTTGTTTCTTGTTTCTTATTTCTTCGTTACAATCTGAAGAATAATATCCCTTGTTCTTTTGATTTATTACCCGTGTTTTCAATGGCATAATAATCAGATTTAAGATATCGAAATTCTTATTGCATGGCTAACGATGAAGAAAATAGCAAAATTGACATCGGTGTATACAACTAAAACGACTGTGTGACGTGTGATTTTAATGCACGACACCCTTTTACTGTTTAAATATTTTACAATGTGGTATAAGTCACCAATATCTTCAAAATAATAGTTTTATAAAAACATTCTGAAGTTGCAGAGTCCCAAATTAGTCACTTCGTGTTTTAGAATTTTCGATTACAGTTTAAGTTTTATTATAACTACTAAAGGATGAAAAAGAAGGCTACAGAAAAATCTGTTTCAGCCATGAAAGTATTTGAGATTTTCTTTACTATCTAAGTGTAAGAACCCTAATGCATGGAAAAGGCAAAAAAAAAAACTAACCGAAGAACCAGAGAAGTATGATCGAGACACAAAGAAGAAAATACCAACATGTCAACATAATCGACCAGGTAAATAAATTCAAGTAAGTAATGTAAGGTTCTCAAATGAGAACAAAGTAACATAATAATGGAACCATCAAGAAAACTAAAGAGTATTAAATATGTCGAGCTTCACATCGCATAAAGAAATAGGATTTTTCTCATTGACATCACTATAACGACCGTAAAACGTCTAAATTTTCATCAACCTTCAAATTTTGAAAACATGTGTTACGAGTTTACACGACAGTTGACGACTTCTTTCACGAAATCCTGATTGTTGGGAATAGTCTTCGAACAATAATTCAGCTGCGACATGTAATCATCACACGTTAGTGATATGGGATAATGCTATCAAGAATTGAAAATTCTCTATAGGTAAATTAAAATCATCACTATTATCATACAGGTTTAATGGAAATTTGTCCATGTTGATTTAGTTGTAGTAAATAAATGAGATAAGCGGATGATGTAGAAAAGTCCAAAATCTCAAGAACCACCACATGCAAATTTAAGCTATACAACAAATGGGTCAGAGAGATACTTTCGTTATCTCCATATGATATTATCTATCAAAATAAGGAGACACATTAAAAACATATAATTAAAGAAGGCACTGAAAGAAGTATACCAGAGAATATTTACATGGGATATCCTTCAAAATCTACAAAGAACATGAAGAGAGTCTTTGGATAGATAAGTCATTTCTGATTCCGCAAAACTATAATCTAGACCTAGAATTTGTCAGGAGCATCTCAATATCGCAAAATGGAAGCTTATATTTATCGATGAGAAAATATTACTAATTGCATGTTAATTTTAATATATCAACCGTATCATTGGCCTGTCAAGCCATACACAGCGTTTACTGTGATTATTACGGTACAGTGGCTCTGAACTTTTATATGAAACCGATAATCTACATCTGAAATATCTTTCAAATATTACATTTGCATTTCTATTTACCTTTTTAAAACATTTCATTGAAGTGATTTAAGTGCATAATGTTTCGGTAGTATACATATCATAGAACACGTTATTTGAGATGTTAAAGGATATTTCATGATCAGATATCCAGAAGAATTATCATGTTGTCATTGTAAATGAACAACCATTAACGCACGTTCCAAAGTCTCTGTAATAGGTACATGTGGACATCACAAAGCGAAATAAACACCCCAGCAAGTTTCCGTCAAATAGTCATTACAACTTTAATGTTGTAGATAATATCAGCACACATATGTATAATTCATGTAAAACAGTCGAATCTGCACAATATCGGGTTTTACTTTTTTTTAATCTTTCGCACTGTGTCTACAGTATATTGTTTGCAGTCTTCACACGAACAAGGATATTAAATGGGGAAAGTGAAAGGCAACCAAATAGAAGGTAAGAAGCATGTCTAACCTTTTATTTATTATTTGTGTAAAGTAAAAGGAGTAGTGAAGGTGTTGTAAGTGTTGAACAACTCTTTCATTTAGAATCATTTTAATAAGATATTTCGACACTTGATCAACTGATGGACAGCTTTCGACAAGGCCCGGTGTTCGATCCAAAGACAGCAATGTCCGTCTATAATGAAATCTGCCGCTGGGACATCGGGCGATCTTCCAAACATCAAAACTACTAACGTTGTTTGTTTGTTTTTTATTTTAAAGTTATTTTCAGACAATTGGACACAAGTTAAAAAAACTACCTATTTGTTGACAGGAGTATGTTTGTTGTTTATAACAAGGCTTACTTAACACTATCAGGGATACATGTTTACAAATATTCGAATAATCAATGATGGAAGGTTATTATTGCAGAACTTTAATGTCCTTACGTTCTTTTTCTTGGGCGCAATATCTCAGTCTACAATCGAGTTTTAGTCTAAACATGTTCGTAATCTCATAAGACGATCCAATTCATGTGCTTCGACGCTACTTACCCATAGCGGGTTTTCCTTCGTTGGAAGCTGGGAAACGGATAACAGGTGCTGTCGTGTTGTGTCTTTCAAGGCATTCCATCCAAAATAACTCTTAATGACATTCGACGGATCACCTGTATTCTTTTCAGTGAGGTAGCAACATTCGTCTTCAGGCAGTGTAAAATAAAATGTTTTTCATTCTCTCTTGAATAACTAAAGTTAATTGTTACTTTGATATCGATTTTTTTCATTTTGATTTTTGTGATGGCAAATGTCATAAAAGTGTCCCTATACATTGTTACCTCATAACATACAATATTGTGTCACGCCTTTCTACACGCGGATATATGATAATTAACAAAAACTCATAATCAAACTGATGACCAAATCGTAAAGAAAATAACTTATTTTTTTCATACCTCAATGTATGTTCTCGGAAACGATCAAAGCGATAAATTTCTACCGTAATACATGAAGTAGTTGGAAAACGGGTAACCAGAGATGACTGTATCCAAACGAACCTATTAGGACAGACGATATCAAAACTAAATGAAGTTTATAATTTGCGGTACTGTTTAGCTTTCGTGTTTTTAATTAACTACATGTGTTAAATGGTTGTTTGTTTGTTTGAATAACCTGTTAAAATAATAATTTAAACAAAACGGAACGTGTGCGGGGTCGACTGGTTTTGCATTAATTTGGGTGGTGGTTTGACGTATGTGCAGTAGAGCAAAATAATGCAAGAATGTTGCACAAAAGTAACACATTTATACAAATTATGATTCCGTTGCAGTAGAGCCAAACCATCACTTAAAATACATTATACATCTTTTTCGTTCTTTCAAGACTCGTCATTGAAGCTATGTGCCTAAATTTTGAAATCTAGGAGGCGATTGAGGAAAACAGAAAGTGGGCAAAAGATATGTCAAATTCCAAATGGGAAAGTACACTATCCTCATACCTAAGAAAAAAAGTCCTATTTTCTGAACCGTTCCAATGTTCGAATGAATTAAAGCGTAACAAGTAGGTCAAGGTAACGTGAGGTGAATTACTACCGACGGTGTCTTATACCGGCAATCTCAAAGATTTTACAATAGACCTTTTT
The DNA here is from genome assembly GCF_031769215.1 of Ylistrum balloti. Classification (NCBI taxonomy): domain Eukaryota; kingdom Metazoa; phylum Mollusca; class Bivalvia; order Pectinida; family Pectinidae; genus Ylistrum; species Ylistrum balloti. The sequence goes on along the minus strand of NW_026782733.1, from coordinate 502,885 downwards.
TTACGATTCTATAATTATATACAGTAGAGCCAGTCAATGATTCAAAAATATATCATACGGCTTTTTTGTCAATCTTGGGTATGTCAGCGATTTGATCTCGGATCAATCCTACTAAAGCCAAATTGGAATGTAACATCTGGCGGCGAGATGTAAAAATACATTGACCAATCTAGCCAATGTCATTATACGTGACAAAATTTCAATATGATATTCCCAACATTAACTATTTATCATAAAACAAATTTTCATATAACCTTGATATTTCGAGTGATGTTCGGAAATTTATCTATATTAAATGTAAATTTCACCACACCACCAGGGTTCCCTTTACAACGGATCGGTTCTTTTCAGGCATACGAAAGGATAAAGCTGAAATAGACTATCAATCAATACCAGCCAGTTCTGGAGTCTTCTCATCCAGTCCTACACCATGAAACCTCAGGAATGTAAGTAATATTTGTTTACAAAGTAGATGGCATAAAGAAAAGGTTTACGATGGATTATTTAGCTACCTATTATGCGCCTGAGTTATTTGATCTTTCGCTAACAAATTGTACGTTTATTTATGATGATTGCATTTGCCAAATTCCTTCCATGATTATGCACAATTAGTAGAATCGTTTGTGTATTATAGTAGGTCCGCGGTCGAAATGTATAATAATTCTTCTTCACAATAGCTTTTGCAGAAGCGTTAATACATTTGCTGCCTCATTTTTATCAATGAGGAACTTTTCTGTTCTTACGTCTTAGCTTTGATTCGTTTTTTCTTCTTTAAGTGTCTTCATTGTTAATATGATAAAGATAATGAATAGTTCATTGTTGCACTATTTGAAAGTACATTAATTATCGTTAAATACGAAGCTAGTTTATTTGTTATATCTACGACAACAATTTTGAGATCCAGATTAACAAATATCATGATTAAAGAGGTAAACGCCGGTAAAATGCATACGCCATTTTTGGCAGCCTCAAGTGCCATCTCACCTCTTATGCGATATAAAGTTACAAATATAGATTTTTTTCTATGATGTTAACCTTGGTTTCATTCGAGAACGTGCCATTACTTACTTAGATTTACAATGGTTGTATCGCCAACGAAGCAGAAAACGCATATCCTTCCAGAACATCTGGTTTACATATATCATATCTCGTCTATACTATTCAGTGCCCCGCATGAAGGAGGATGAATTAATGTCTATACACGTGTCATTTGAAAGTGACGGTGTTGGGACAGGAATCATAACATGATATGAAGGTCTATATAAACTGTATTTAATGATTAACCGATCAAATTTTGACTTAGTTGAATGTATGATTTTTAAAAATTTGAATTAAATCCTGCAGGGAAATGGCGTTATGCCATTTTATTCTGTGACTGTATTGTCGTGTTCGGGGTGTATTACTTTATTGACCTGCCGAGCTCCTTACAAGTGGATTTTGTGTCTGGCTATGTAAGTACCGATTTTATTTTTTCACTTCAACAAATGTTATTGACAAATATTGATAAGTTAAAAGGATTAAAAGAGGTAAGATTATATAAATACTTTCGATGGCGGTAAACAGTAGAAAAAGATAATAAAAAGTTGAACAGAAACACTATACCATTTCCTTACGCATGTGCAAATCACATATGCAGTATATTTGTTAATAATCGTAATACTAGTTATTGGTAAAGCGACCAAAGATCGATTAGCAAATATTGCCCACGTCAGAAGTACTGGAACTGTGTATCGTTACTTAGCTATCTGATATACATCATACGCCATGTACACCAATTAGAAATGTCCTTTCAGGAATATGAAGTGAGATGAAAAAAAATGTTCTGAATCTTCATGTTATAAAGTACTGATATCTGAAACAGAAATTAAAATTATAGACGATATGAAGGTCAACCATTCTTATTCAGGATTTACAGAGGTTGAGTATTCCAATAAATAGTGTCTTTCGTGAAGTGTTTGCCTGTTTGCAATTCCATGATTATTCTTCTCAGTAAGGATGGATAGACATAGAACTCTTTTTATATCGTAAAAGCATTGTGTCATATTGTGGTTCCTTAGTTTTGCGAAATTGTAAATGAATTGAATTGTGAAAACAACAAATGAATTAATAAAACTATCCATTTTAAAGCAGTATTTACATAAGATATTATTAAATGGAAATTATGATTTCAGGAAATGCATTGCCAGGTCAACGAAAGCATAATATCCGCTGCATGTTGTGAAACATGTCTTGGCCTTGGGTCGAGTCGCTACAACTTACTTTTCACTTTTCTCTTCTGGACGTATGTATATCAACAAAACCTCAGCAACTTTTGAAACCTTTCCGTTTAATCTTTTTTCAAACTTTGCTGGGACGAAATATATTTGAAAACATTGGCACATATATTCATATAAATGGTGTGTGGGTTTAAAAAAGTAGTGAACGAAATCTGAAGTTGGGGAATTCTGTCTTAATTGATACTAATTCTAATCTGTTCTGATTTCAAAGTCACCGTTGTAGTACGGCTTTGTGTGAATCGTCACCACAGTGCTTGTTGTTCTTTTCGAGATAAACATAATTATGTAATTCAAGGAAAATGAAAGAATTATTTTTCTTCAAAGAAATCTTGTTACATTCACGAACGCGTTACTCCACAACGTGAGAGTCATAATGCTGGTTTTATATTTCGTAACTTGGCCGTTTATATACACAAAAATTGTTGCCAAACCCCTATGATCTTGGCTTGTTTTGTTCAGGTAAGAAAGCAAATCATATAAATGACATATACAGTAGTTCAACAGATCATGTGATCGTTTTACTGGATCGGATTGTTAAACGCCCTTTTTTCTTATGTATGACTCTCATATAATAATGAAAAAATAAAATTGCTTTGACTCAAATACTTATCATATATAACTACTGCAACATTTTGGTTCAATGTTTGGAAAAGTATGCTATTGATGTGTAGATATGAATTTTGCATGAAAACATTAATTTAAATGACTGATGAAAAGAATGTTCAGAAAATGAAGACCTATCCACGTACTCCATAATTGAAATGAATGTTAACACTCCACCGTTTTCAGATCTTCCATAGCATCTCCCCTTTCAGGATACGTTATAGACAGATTAGGAAACAGAGGTATTTACAAATATTGTTAATCTTATTTCCATTTAGTCAACACACACTGCCTAAAAATTCATTTCTAATTCCTTTCGTTGTAGTTCTGAAAATTAACAAGTTAAATAAATTGTCACTTACTTAGATTTAAATACTCAACTATCTTTCATGTATACCGATGCAAACTGCGAACATTGAGTGCACAAAAATGTCATTGATTTTGATATCAATAATTCCAAAATCATTACCAAATGCAAGTTAAGGTGATTCTTTATGCATATGTATTATTTTCATTCTGTTTTGATAGTATCTGCTGTATCAATAATGTTTTTGACATCACTCGGAGCTAACCTATTTGCTATTGCTGGGTCTAGTCTTCTGCGGCACACCTCAGCAATGTTCCCAGTAATGGTAATAGGAAGAATGCTACTTGGGTTTGGAAATGGACCTATGAGAAGTAAGTTGTATTAAGTTACAAGGGTCAAAATAAACAAATGCGCAACTGGTGCCTATAAATGTAAGTTTGTTAGAAGCGCGCTGGCATAAGGTTTTTATTTAGCGACCTCGAATTAACATGGGTCATAAAGATTTGATACCAGTAGATGATGGGGCAATCAAAGGACTCTTTTATACTGTTCGTTCTGAAATATAATAAAATATACACAACGCTTGTAGTATAGTATATACATCATTGATCCGGTCAATTCATACTGATAACTGAAATGACACTATATAAGTGTCCTAGGCATTAGCAGTTGTAGAGAAGGGAAACCATATACCGGTTTTATCACAAAGCAGAAACATGATCTCTCGCACGCAAGCTCAAGATCTTATGCCAAAAGCGACGTATTGCCAAAACGTATTCGACAGGGAAAGCTTGATGAGGAGGATAAAGAAAGATAGATCCTTGATTGATTTTACGATGGCACAAATGGGGTATCAGAGAAGTTTTTATACTGTATTTGCAGGGAGGCATCACTGAAAGATTGTAAAAGGCATAACAAGGAAATCATCTTCAACTTTGTTCGAACATACCACATTTTGTTTTGCAATAAGCTAATATATATATCATATTAAACGTTGGATCCCTTTCTGATTGATATGATGTGTACCTATTTATAAATAATTTTACTCTGAAGTTGTGCAAGATCGAGTTATAGCCCATTGGTTTGCCGGAGATTCCTTCTTGGCGGTCAGTTTGATCACATCAACACGTAGGGGTGGAACACTGCTGAACTTCATCACGACTGCTAACCTGGCCGCAAAATTCGGGTTCACCTGGTCAGTCTGGTTTGGTGAGTGTTGTACAAAGACAGTGAAACACAAGAAATGCATGTTTTGTGACTTATTTAGAAATGTGTTCCCTTTTATACTTTTGAACATTTTATCAACGCCAACATTTTTTATATAAATACTACTGGAGTGTTCTTGAGGTTATAATTTTAATTATGTGTGATTTCAGATTTTTTTTTTCAATTTTTTTCAATTTTTAAATCGCCAGCTAATCAGTGTCATTGTGTACTATAACACATTTAGTAAATAACCTACACGACTTTCTTACATAAATTGAAAGTAAACAAAGCGCATACTGCTACTATTCAAACAAATGACGCTGGCTTAGTACATAAATATAGAATAAGAACAATGTAGTACTCATTATTGGGTTTTTGTTGTTGGTTACCATATATCTATTTCGCAAAATCTATATTCAATGTTCAATTGGTTTTTGTTTCACCTCTTGCAAAAGCCGGATCACATCAAAGGGTTGGTTTTGCTTTGTATTGTTTTACATTCGATCAATAATTATCATAGTGCTATCACTGAAATGTCATACCCATTACAATCTTAGCAGTAATATATTGACACTGGATTTGATGCCCAAAGACCGAAACTGAGTGTAGCGTCAAGAGTATGTATTGGGCAGTTTTATATTAAAAACATTTTAATATTCTTTGTCAATGTTCTATGTAAACTGGCTGGTACACTTATCCAATAATAATCTAATCTCCTTTAAGAGATCGATACACCGCGCAGCCTATCACATAGTTAATATTCACAGAGTGTATAGGTTATGAGCCATCTCAAATTCATCTTAGTAAACTTTTGATGATGTCATTACCATTTCTATTGCAGGGACAATTATGTGTTCATTCGGTATCCTAATTGCATTTGTTATGGCATTTTTGGATTTTTATGGGACTAAAAAACTGGATGTCCTGTCTCAAAATCGGATGGCTAGCAAGCCTTTTGTAAGTTAACAGGAATAACAAATTACTTAGAAGATGATATAGAGTTTTAAATCGCTATCACAAAATTATGATAAAAATGCATAATTTATACATTAATTGGAGTCAATCTCAAAAACGGTTTTTGGTTTATTTTTGAAGCTACTGACCATGTTTGAACTTTTAGAGTACCATCACACAAAATCGTCATAATCCGGACATTACAATGAACTAACACGTCCTTATGCTTCCTTTCTATACTACGCAAACATATAATGTCGTGGTTTGTGGAGTGTGTACAAAAGAATAACGCATTCCAATACAGATTTTGAATTAGATGAGGAAGTGCATTAACCTCTAAATCAATAAATTTCAGAATTTTGATTGAATTCTTTCAAAGGAATGTAAAGCACATGCGTTTATTCTGCACCATTCCCAAAAACTTCACGATCCCATGTTCAGTCACCTATTTATTTTTGACGCTTTTACTTTTGCATTTCCTATAATAAATTTCATCGAGAAATTCAAACGAAATATACAACTGTACATTGCCCTCAATACCTCTAAATACATTCACAAATATTTTCATCATTCCTGCAATTTTGAAATGCACAAAATGTTTCGAAGATTCAAGTCATACTTCACTCTTTAAATGTCTCAATCTCATCGATCACACTTTTGACAGTTTCACGATAAAACCTTGCATTATACATAACAAATTTTGGATTACGTTTTCTCAGAAACTGGCTGACGTCACAAACATTCCGAAGACTTTCTGGATCCACGTGTCTATGATTTCATTAAACGCCTGTTCATTTGGCTCGTTCGTTGCAAATGGATCGTAAGTATATATATATAAATAGAGCAGGCTTATTGGCTTATTCCTCAATCTATTTTATAAAATATATTTTTTAAAAAACATTTCACTCGTATCGATATTTTGCAGTACGTGCCAATGTTACAAGTACAATTGAGCTAACCTTACAGTACCTTTTCAGCTGTTCAGCATTTTCGAGCCCTACATGTCCTATATGTATTGAGACAACGCCTTTAATGAAGAAAAACACGCATCAAATGCTCAAAGCATCAACTCAACAGGCCTTAAAAGATATTGCAAGTAGCATCTCGTCCTAATGACTTACGATGGTAATACGCAATAAAACAATTATTTTCGTTGAAGCCTGGCTAAAATTCGAAGGTCACATAGACAAAATATTAATTGACAGCAGTCGGGCCTCTTTAATGGTTTCTATTCTCCATCCCACACATTAATTCGTGTAATAAACAATACACGTTTTCAGACTAATTATCGGAATCCTGAATATCAACCTTATGTTAATTGTTGTAAAAATTAATTAATCTTTAATTTTCAATTTTTGCATGTAATTTCAAAATCTTCATTATGCCAATACTCGGCAGCATTAAGGCTTTCATAGGGGTCAGACTGAGGTGTTAAAAGCTTGTACAAAAGAAACAAAAGTGAATGACACCTTTAAACACAAATTTAAAAACCATACCTTGCCGTTGTTACGTCTTGCTAGGACTCGTCAGTTTTGCTAAGGACCTAAATTTAAAATTATTTTCGTCAACCGAGAGGAAATTCAAAAGTAGTCGAAAGTAAAAGTGAAAATCAAGATGGGGAAGTGGAGTAGCCCAATATTTCCATAAATTTCGTAATTTTCATGAATTTAAAAATTTTATCACAACTGCATATAGATTGACCCGCCATTGCCGTCCCATTACAATATTACTAGAAGTTCTTTATACTTATCAGTTTACAATTCATTCTTGTTCGTTATGATTCCATGTTCCGTGTTACGGCTGCTGTTGTCACTGAATTAACGCGACGAATAGTATAACCGGATATAGAGATAAACAACGGTAAGATTGTACAAAGATTCACAAGAGAGTAGCAACTTTTAATACAAGTTAAGGGTTAGCTACATTACACTGGATCATCGTCCTTCTAGAGTTCGTCAGTAAGGGCCTAAAATGTTACAGGATGCGAATGAGGAATATCAATATTGATCGAAATGTGGGGAGATGAACTAATCCTAAATTCAATAAAGTAATAAAGTACTTTTGAATGTATCATAATATTATTAGTCAAAAATCATTTAAGAAGTTATCTTATTTACCTAATATCACTTAATTCCTGCAGTAGATTCTGTCCTGCCTCTTTCCGATGTCGGCTACAACATGTTCAATGTAAAACTATTCATGTGTCACTGATAGTTGCACCTATCGTTCATCCTTCTCGAAATTGAAGTTAAAATATAAAACATTTCTGCATTTATATACTGATGGTTCAAAAGATAATGACAAGGTTACCACAGCCATGGTTTCACAAGATGAAGCCTATGGATGCCGAACAACGCCTCAATATTCTCAATGTTTTCATTCGTAGTGCATTACTACTATATCATGAACTTTCCTTTAACTTTCGTATTGCTTTTTGCTGGGTTCCTGGGCACATTGGAAAACCAGGCAATGAAAAAGCAAATCGTACCATTCACCGTTAAACACTTTTATTGGACTGCATTGACCTTCTGTCTACTCGAGAAATTTCTATCGTAACGTTACAAGTCTAAAGAACCTATTTGAAACGTTGGTTTGTATCATAAACTATGACTTACCATTTTACTCTTTGGTGATAATATAACCATTTAAGATTTTCATCATTTGTCTTTTATCTTTTTGTTTGTTTGATGTTATTTCCTTTTTGGATCGCTGTGTGTTTCACCAGTTGATGGCTCTAATGCCCTTTTATACGTTTACGGGCAGTTAAGACTGTAGTGATAAGATTGTAATAATAATAACAAATACAAATGAATTTCTGTCTTCATTTTTATTTATCAGGTGAATTTATTTCTCGCTGCACTTGCCAAATGCAAATTTTATTTTACAAAACCATTCAAAAATAACGTCTATGATATATTACAAACGATGAAAAATAAATTCAGTAAATATTTGATAACTCTGTCGGTAGAATATCAGACTGGAAAACTAAATGAAATTCCAAAATGTAGTTCTATTCCTTCTACAGTTTATGTTTCTAAGGAAGCCGAGATTATAAACCGTTTTGCTGTTCTTATACTATGAGCAAGACACTTGTTCTAGATGTTATGCCTCTCTTTTGTTGTTTAGTGGGGTAATAACAGAATCGTTGCCTGTGTTTAAAAATGTCCAGAAGGACTAGAAAATGCCCGTCACACGTGATTTGTGATACGAACATTTGCATTGTACAACAGATCTGTCCATTTTCACAAAGTCTTGCAGATAAACCTAGCTGCTTTGTACAATAAATCAATGTTGAATAAACAGTTAGATGTTGTTAATTTCACATCGTCAAAGTGAATTTTCGTATGTTTCATTCACAAGGGTTGACACTTTCCTGTAAAGAGTATCAATTTTGGGTAGCTCCACGGGATATTTCGATATTGATATTTTTCAGACACTACCTCCAGTTAAGACATGGCTATACAAAGGCAATTGCTTCCTATGTGACCGGCACATCATATGCCGTACCTGTGTTTCTTGCACCTTTCATAGCATTATTGCTGGTAAGTTAATCCACAAATTTACCGTTTAATCGTTACGTAGTTACCAAGTATTGTATGCAGAAGTGACGAGTTGATTTAAGAGTCTAGTTAAACGTTCTACCTTGTCAGACAAGTGCAGAATCAGTGAAAGAAAACGCATTTTATCGGCTCTTTTCTTGTCCGTTTTTTTTCTTTTCTCTTTATCCATCAGAAAACTTGTCATTATGAAGACTGCTGTGATCAATTTGCCCTAACGCCATTATTTGTGTTTAATAACCACGTTGTTGAGTCTTAATGTTCATTCAACAATAAACGCGATTTAGGAAAATCCTCACGAACTTTATGTCCCATATCTGCCACAAAAATACATGATAATGAGACGCTTTACCTTTAACCTCTCTCCGTACCACTTTATTGACAATTGGAAAAATAACCGGTCTTTCTTGTTATTTCTTTTAAAAGTAATGATGAAGTCAGATGATTAAATCTCACTTAGAAAGAGCATTTTCTGATGAAATCAATACACTATTTTTTCAGGTAGGCCTTGTTGTTCGACTGTAAAGAAGCATGTGAATAAAGTCAGCGATCAAAAGAGAGCATATGCTGAATTCTGTCGTCGCTTTCATGTTATGTAAACTTTGTTTTGTTATAGAAAAGGATAGAGTGTAATGGATTGGTGGCAACATTTGTCACAGTATTTAGCGTACCAATATATCTATTGCTGTCCTACTGTCCATCAATACCACCAGTCATTCTCACCGTGGCTATCGGCATTGTTTATACATTCGATGTGGTAAGTTTCCTAATGTTTTACGTGTAGATTTCTTATATTGTCGGGTGAAGGATATTGTTGTGTATAGTTATATACTAGGATGTTAAAATCTGTTATATTAGCCTAGTCATTCTCGCAGGCTATAATCAATGTTTAAACAAGCGTTTTTGACTAGTATAAAACAGTGTGCCGCAATATTGACTTTCATATGGAAAGGACAAGGAATGTTTTTCATTTTGCTGTACGACTAGCTATACAAATCTATGTTATAAATATATTTCCTTCTTACTGGCAGATAATTATGTGGCAAGTGACCATTGACATGCTGCCCCCAGCTGTGTTCGGGACCGGGGCAGGGATAGCAGTGTTTATGGCAAGATTTTTCCTAGGTCTTATGTATTTATCTGTTGGCGCCATTGTTGAAGATGTGCGTAATCAGTAAGTGTTTCATGAGCATCATTTGTATCTTTCATCAACGAGAAAATTTCTTACCATTTTCATTTGTTTCCATCATTTCACTCATTAATACGACTGCGAATAGAAAATCGATAATATTTAGGTATAATATTACGCTGTTGGCTATTTTTTGAGATATGTGACATCTGACATAAGTGTCTGTTTCATATGGGATTTACAAAAAAAATTGACAATAATTTATTGATTAATTAATTTAAAAAAAAATTTGTGGCCATTTTCCGTACTTAAATACTCAACACTTTCCGACTTATTCTCAAAAAGTACTAAGCAAAAGTGGATAGCAGTTTGTAGTGACATTCAACGGTCGGACAATATTGTGAATATTCTGTTCCAAACACAAGGGGTCAGAAACAAATGATTTCAAAGTTGAAGTTTTTAAAAACAATTTCTTGTTTAGACGTTTAGATGTAATCAATCGTTTATCCCGAAGGTCAAAAATGAAAATGAGAAATACATTTTGAACATATTTAGTTCATTAAGCAACTAACTCATCCTGCAGTCTGACTGATCGCCTATGATATCATTGAGATAATAAAGATTTTAGGAAAAGTCGGAAATTTGTTGGATGTTATTTCATAAAAATACCTTCTTATAATAGTTTGGAAATTGAAAGCCTTAATCCAACACAAAAACCAAGTACGATATGAGATTTGTATGTATATATACTCTTTATAGCTTTACATATCGCTACATCGATTTACAAATGTTCTACACATTTGTACATGCACATTGTACTGCAAGCAAATATTTCAGTCAAGTCCTGAAGCGACTTTTTGACATTTAGATATTATATACATTGCATGAATTATTCAAACGTTGCAGCAGTGAGTGCCTTGAATGTCATTGTTTTGTGTAATGACTTTTTTTTGCAAAGCCGAAGTCATCAAGAACAGATTTGCGCGTACCAGAATGCGCTGTTGCTGATGGCAGCTGTAACGTTCATGTCGGTGTCATGTGGGGTATTGCTCAACATACTGGACATTCGCAACGTAAGAGTTTTTGATTTTACATGAATTTACAATTAATGCAACATATCAAGAAACCCATTTCTACAAGTTCCGAATGGTTTATTTTTTGTTTTGTTTTGTTTTTTTATTTTTGTTAAAACCTGTGTGAGAATATTCATACTATCAACCATTGAAAATACATTAAATGTAAGAAATCCTGATATAATGGTGTTTTCGGTACCACTCATGGATATTAAAGTATTCATGTGCTGCAGTATTATAAAATCGCACCATGCTCGAACCGTCCACCCAATAAGCAATACAAGACGGTTTAGCTCATTTGTTACAAAATTGTAGTACAGGTTGACGAATAAGTAAAACATATATCCGATCAGGGACCACACCAGTTGAAGCGGTGATCGGTAATTCAGAATATAACCCATCTTTACTAACATTGTATAGCGTTTTGTCTTTTTCATACCTTGTGAGGTAATTGTTTAATGGTTTATATTGGTTTATGTCCTATGGCCATTTAAGGACTGGTTACATGCGTACGTATTGACTGCACGTGTTTTTGAGAGTCAGAAACATATTCGTATAAGTCTCCATGTGATTATTGGGAATTAAAGCACAATTTATAGTGATACATTCCTGATGTATGCTGTCGAAGGTCTCAAACAGGGCATCTCATCATGTCACATTACACTGCCAACGGGAGAACTGTGTCGTCACTCGACCGTAATGTTGGCATTAAGCTGAGACTAGTTGTCTCTGCCATGGGATTGAATCCAAAGCCTTCCTCAAAGTTGCTAACGCTCAACTTAAGGCCAAAAATTAGGCGCTGCTAAAGGGGATATAGGAAAGAGCAGTAATTTAGAGGAAAATAAAATATCAAACAAAATAAGCGCAGAAAATAACGAAAATATGTGTGTGTGTATGTGTATATGGTAGTTGGCAGGTGAGGGAGGATTTCAATTACCTTGAGGCTTAGCAATGATGTATTACAATTATCAGTAAAAGGGAGATAACTCGTGTTCATTTAGTGATAAACCTGTCATGGGAGAAGAGCATTTACGGCCAACAAACGAAATTTACGCTTTCTATACTGATACAAATATTTTATCATATACAATTCATTCAGCATATGGTATTGTTTAATAAATGACTACAACTGGTCTTCATTGTGAAAGATTTAACCATTTATGGAAGAAAGCGCTTTATTATTGTTATATACATTAACTGATGTAAACATCAGTTTTTGTTTTGATATGAAATAACACAGTTTCCTGCCTCTTTGTGTTTACTTTGTAGGGTGATGGTGTCAACAAACGTTTTATGAAGAACAAACCTTTTGAAATCTCAGATTCAACACAACTTGTTAGTGACGACAAGGTTCGCGAACGTTACAAAAGTAACGACACTGGTGAGGGAACTCATGTGGAACCAGAATGATAAAGCTACAATACGGAAAACACTGCAGTAACATTAATTAACAGCAGAAATACCACCAATATAATTCAGGAAACTTAGACAATAGAGTGAATTTATGATACAAAACAACCAAGTTTATGATTTTCGATATTAACGAATCAAACATGTCACATGATATCGCCGATACTTTATGAACCAGCAAAATATTGCTAACTTTGATCCTATAACGAACAAAAATGCTGGATTTCGTATGTGAATTTCGAGAACATTAATATTGCTATGTACGCGTGAAGAAGAAAGGGTAACATGGAATATTTTATTCAAATTTTGTAAGAATGCATTCAGATTTCCTGAAATGTTTCAAGTTCTGTGCTGTTTGCCTATGCTCCTGCACTATGCTGTATCTGTAGAGGTGATGACAAAACGTTGAGGTTTGTAGAAAATGTCAAATCATAACTATTTTATCTTTCGCTTTCCATTGATCTAACTGCTTCAACAACTCTCAAACCGACATGAGGTTATTTAACATAAATAAGTATATAAAGCAGAGATCCTATATACAGAGGATGTAAACTTATTTCAGCATTCCGTGCGTTTTTCAATATCTACAGATTAAATTATATTGGAATAACATTTTTATTTTAAGATCGATTAAATACACAAAGGTTAACGCAATTTTCCCTCATCAATTTAGAACTAGATACAGCAGAGCCAAATGATCATTTAAAATAAGTATGCTGCAGTCAATTATATGACAAGCTGAGATGAGGAGGGTAGAGGGCTACCTGGCGCTAACCCCCTCTATAATGTGCCAAGTGGCCATTATGAAATTTCATCACCACATTTCAGTGTAAAGGTCTTATGTAATACGACATTTCAAAACACATACAAATTACTCACTTGAGGACATCAATTATTTGTATTCGCAAAAGATTTCAGGCTACACCCTGATTGAGACCTTGAAAAAATGACTTTTATAACTACTGTCAATTCTGGCAAATTTACCACAGCATTAATGTACTTTATATTTTAGTTATTTTGAGGATTAATCCGCCGTCTTACTTATAATACAATCTATGATTATTTGTCGAACTCGAAACTAGAACGATTATAAAATGTATAAGGGTAACTTACAAACACAGAAAATTTGGAAAAAAGGAGGTGTCGGACACAACGCAAAGAAATATTTTACAGTAAACAAAAATTGAGCGTCCCCTCAAACTCACAATCCTGGATCCGCGTCTGGCGATAAATCATCACTGTTCATGTCTTCAACTGTTTTGAGGTAAAACTCGAGACAACGAAATCACATTTCAAAGAGTGAATCAATTTTTGTGCTATCTATTTTGTTGTTTAACCGCGAAAGAAAATTAGGTTAATCAGCATTATGTATTTATTATTATCTTTAACATTCTTGTTCATCTATGTTGTATATATCAGACAACTGGATCATTCAGGGGCACGATATTTGTAACTAAAGATGCTCTTCACTTGTGTCTTTTGTACAATATCGAAATTGCAGTTGATAGACACTGCTGGTGGTGGTTACAGAAAATTGCCGGAATCTGCACGTCACGATTTAATTCATTCGAATAGTGGCACGGTCCATGTCACATATGTGTACTTGACTTTGTTCTAAAATGATCAGGTATATTATGAAATCTTTTTAATTGTGAGGCTAGTAAGCCTCCCTATCTAGGATCTGACTTTTCTGTCGAACACTTTGGATTTTCCTCAGTCGCCTCCTAGACTTCAAAAGTAAGGCCCGTAGCCAAGAAGGACGAAACACCAGTATGATGCATTTTAACTCATTATCAGGTTCTACTGTATCTAATTCTAAATTTGTATTAAAAAGGTGTTCTTCACTTGTGTGTCCTTTTTTTCCAAATTGTCTCATTGGAAACACGAACTATACTACATTTTTGACTACTTTTAAATTGTTGATTCATTCGAACACCAATATGTTGATGTTTTCCTATTTTTCTATTTTGTATGTTGTTGATGTTATTTACAGTCACAACATATCTACCGTACTTGTTCTTAATTACTGCTTTATGTTGGAAAATTCAATATGGTACTAAATATACATTTAACCTTTATTAAAGTTTCAAATTGTGAGAAACTTTATAGAATGTTTATCTTGTATTCTTGGGCATCGTGGAATCGTTGACGCAGGACGGAATGTAACGTATTTGAGTGATATACCGGAGAGATGAATATATACAACCATCTCGTGCCGAAGCCATGTGGAACTACGGAAATAAACATAGAAGTTTGAAAATCAAAATTTCTATCTAACCGTTTCCGAATCTGCCAAATTAAAACAACATTCGAAGCAAAACTACATGCCATTATGATCTGACGAAAACTCAGCAAAAAGATCATTGTAAAGTACAACAAGCACTCATAAATGATCGCTTATTATAACGCCTTCCTAGTCTCAAAAGAGATTTGTCGAAAAGAGAGATGTTTGGTCTGCAGACAAACTTTGTTACGGACGAACAGACACGCAACACCAAACCTTAATATGTCCCCATTGTTTCGTATTGCACAAAAAAGTAACAGATCTGTTCAAAGTCGGAGCATTCCATCATAATTTGTCTGACGGTGAAAGATTCATCACATGCGTGAGAAAAAGGGAGATAATCTCTTCGTAAAAATATAAATGTGCGATATACGGCTGTAGGTGTGTCCACATGAGAGAGGACAACTTCCTCTCGGTGGTATGATCTACTGATAACACGTACTCACTTATTAACTGTTTGAGACGAATTGCTATACCACCTGAGTTAATTATTTCTAATAAGTGATTTGAAAGCTGGTAATGCAGTCTAATTCTGTTTGGTTTTAGGGCAAGGGCTACCTTAGCAGATGTATCGACTTTCTTATTTCCATAAATTTTTAACATGACCAGGGATCTAATGTGAAATAATTGACGTATTAACAAGATACATGGAAACGAAACACAAATATTTTGTAATGGAGAGCGAGTTCCTAACACGCTGATTTTTAATACTGACAATGCGTCTGAACAGATAATTGCTTTTTTATAATGGTTTTATTTTTGATTTCGTCAGAAGCCATTTTGTTTACCAGTTGTTATAGAGAGTCACTATTGATTAGTCAACGAGAAGAGGAACATCTCTTGATACAAATATAGGTATAGATAAATAGTGCCAGATAATAAAATATATTACATCATACATAGTCCTTTGCAAAGCTGTTAAGGACCTAACTTTTTCAAACCTAGGAGGGGACTGCGGAAAATAAAAAATTGGCGGACAATGCGAAATTATTGCATAAAAAAGGTTTTTGTATTGAACCAGTTTAGAATGTAATTTCGTGTCATTTGCATTTATAGTTTGTATTAGGTTGCTGGATAGAAAAACTTAATCAGCATCAACAAGTTACATGTCAAAATTTGAAATTTCGAGTAAAAACTTAAGCCCCCCCCCCCTTTTTTTTTTTAAAAAAGAACCAATTTCTTTCTCATTTCGTAAAAAAAAAGTCCGCATAGTGGATGGAAATGGAAGACAAATTAAATAGCAGATCTGACATAAGTTGCAGAGTTCTGCTCTTCCTTCAGGTGGTTTGTTAACAAACATAACTGATGGATTTAAAAGGTTATTTAAAAAGGCATAAACAAACGAAGGATAATACGCACTCCTGATTTCGCTGTAAACATTCTATAAGTCTGATTTCGGGTGTAAAATAACGACATCCTACTTGGTTAAAAATAAATCATAATAAGCAAAGACAATTTGTTTAAAATGTGTCCTTATTTACACAGAAAACGTTACTACTTTTCAAAATGTTGATGTTTCCTTTGATGTAATCGACGAGTTCACAAGGTCTGCACTCTCTCTTTTCGCCGATGTCGAATTGACACCTGTTACATTTAGTCTTAGTCTTGTCATTAGATTGAATAATCAGTCCTAATTTCGAGGTAATACACTGAAAAGTGGCCAACTTTTGCAGTTAAGAGCTAAATCATTTATCAGCAACGGCTGGGTACTTGTATTTATCTTCTAACAGCTCGGTGTGAATCTATATCACGGCTCTCGCTTTTAAAATACATGATTTATGCTTGTGTGTGTGTGTGTGTGTTTTTTTAATCTTACGATACACCCATTAAAGCGCAAAAAAACACGCGCACTTACCAACATCTCATACCTTGAATAGTTTCAAGTCAGTCTTTCCCATAAAATTGTGACAATCTTCATTGAATTCAGTACCTTTTGACAATCACGTGTCAAGGTCCGATTTTGATATCTAAAGGAAGCAAGTGAAAAATCTCAAAGCAAATGCGAAGCAATACTGAATTTTGATAATGTATTGAAAGAAATGTTATATACGCGTGTCTGTCTTGTATGCGTTCCTATTGTCTAGTTTGTCGTACCGACGCAAGGGACATAGTGGAATTAAATACGATTGATGTAGATAATGATATGCGATAGGATCAGTTGTTTTCACTGCGGAACCGCCTTTATAGTAACGACAAACTGGAATGTCATAATCTAGACACGACAAAATGGCATTCAAACACGTACAAGTAAGCTGCTTTCCCAAATATCACGCCTACGATCTGTGTTTTACCTTTTCTCTCCATATTTTTGCCGTATTTACACACACACCCACACCCACCCACCCACACATATATATATATGTCTGAAAGATCGCAGTGTCTTCAGTACCCTCATTTCAAATCTTTAAACTTATTAACGCTAAACGACTTAAAAATCACAAGTTCAATAACTTCTTGAGTTTCATAGCATGCCTGATTTGGATAAGACAACGGGATATTATCTGTAAATATCACCCCTACCATGTCATCGCCTCATTTTTTTATTTGATGTTACTACATCTGGCTGTTCTATGACAAAGCAAGTTTTTTTTCAACTTATATCAATCACTCCTGTTGGCCCGGTTGGATGCGCGCGATGGGTCTTATTTGTGGGAGGAAATCGGAGTACCTGGGGAAACCCACGGGGCCTTTGCTTGTTGGGGCATACAGCACATTTTTTAGTATGTTTGGTTAATCGCATTAATAAAGATATTTTATGATGTCTGTAATGGTAGGTAATGATAAACACAAGTTTAAGTACAATTATTCACCATTATAATGTTAAAATTGTAAAATACAAATGAACAATTTACCCCCATTTACAATTAAATATGTTCAGCTACACCGGATATTGTCTTTTAAATACAGTTACAATTTAATTGAAAAATAGAAAACAATTATCGATAAGTGAATATATTAAAAAGAAAACTGTTCCGATTTTTCGAGGAGTCGCCCACAATTCTGCTAACTGTATCTTGTATTGGAAGCCCTCCCACAGACCCGTCACACTGCAGGTCTATGTCTCGTAGGGTTCTCGGATAGGAGACTTCCATTACATACCTCCTTATCTAAGAAAACGGAAAAGAATGGGAAAAATAATCAGGTTAACACCCAGCTTGCAATCGCTTCTATTTTGTAACAAAGACAAAAGCATGACGTCATAATGGACTTAAGACCTTGGTCAATTTGTGACGTCACATTTTAGTTGCTAAGCTGCTTAGCAATCGGCAATGGCGGAGATGATGAGTCTCTCCCCAAATATAAACATTTTATGTTGAATCTTTGGTGTACCACAATGGATATCAAGCTGTTACTGCTGTTTGTGGTAATGCTGACCACAATCCACCAAGGTCCTGCTGTTTATCGGGACCTCATGTGGTAAGTTTGGACCTTTAATCTGGTGATATGATTAATAACATTCAAATTTCTGTGAAAATCGTTATTATCGATGGTAAAAGATTTGCGATATCACCAAAAATTGATTTTACGGAAGTCAGAAACAAACTACACAATTTCTCTATTCTTCTTCTTCATCAGTATTTCTTTTCTTTCCATGACTCCATCTATCCTCATGAAAAAAATCGAAAATTAAAACACCTCCAAATTAACAATCTTTACAGCAAAATCAAACATCTTTGGAGAAACCAATATTTTGTCCTTAAATCTTAGTGTAAACTTAATATTGTTTTGTGTAGCGTGGAGCCAGAGCCTGGATATATGAACAGATTTTATCATTATGTCACTGCCAACGAAATCAAGAAAGTATGCCCAACGCCAGCCGATTTGATCTTGGTAAAGATTTCACACCATAATTATTTGCTGAACATGTCAGTATGATTGTTATTAAGATAATTGTCTTATATTGTAACCACTGGTTTTGTATGGTTCAAACTTTCGAGGGGGAAATTAATATTATTATCAACGTCTCTCTACAATACTTAAAAATCAGTTGAATATCCCCTTTTCATGTTTTTATGATTCGTGTTACGATCTATGCGGCGTTTTGTTTCATCAATTATTCCACATTTTATCAATCTGTAGTTTTGTTTATAGGTAGGTAGAAAACGTGACTATTCCTATCCAAACTTCGTGCATATGAACATTTCTATGAAAAGCTACTTCCATAAAATGATCATGTTTATTTTCTGTGCATTTAATTTATTTCAGCGAATTAGCCACGAGGTGTTCTATACCCTTATGTGTGTATTTCTGACTCTGTTCATGGGATATGCGCCGTCGCTTGGAAACGGAGCCAAATATACCTTGTTGGCTACAGTTTCTAAGTTCAAGGAATGGAGATCTCGTAAGTGATATCGATAATTTAATTTTCAGCTATTTTACCTAAAATAATTCAGCGACACAGAGGAATAGTTTTAAATCATTTCTATGTGAAAATTGAAATGTCCAAGTGAACGATTGGCCTCTTGTATATATTTCTTGTCTCCATACGGATATGTCTAACGGTTTCTTTCCGATTAAACAGCTATGGCTAATCAGATAAATAGTGAAACCCTTGTGTTTTGAAGATATATTGAAATATACATTGTTTGATTAGGTCCTTCACGCTGTCCTCACTGTGGAACTGCCCCATGCCAGGCGAAACGGAGATGCTTGTGGAAACCTTCCGGATCTCGGAAGAGAGACAAAGCCAATTTCGCCGAGCGAGCAAAAGCAATGGAATTGTTCAACTATGGTCTCGAGTTATCCGTGGTGTTGACAAAGGAGCTGCCCCGGAATGACCTCTACTGGGAAAGGAAATTCTGCCACCAGTTTGAAGAGAAACACATGGTGCTGTTTCCTCTTTGTATCCAGCGTCAAATCAACTATTGGTACCCATTGCCTCGCTAGGTAGGTACTTTAAAGCTTTGATTGCAATATACATTTCGAACTGTAGAAAGCGATGCAATATACTTCAAAACCGGTACATATACCGTTTTTACATATCATTTTTTTTAAAATTACAGATCCGATGTACTATCCATGAAGGAGAAGATATAGAAGGGTAGTGACGACATTCATTTGTACGATCAGGGCACTTTAAGTCCATCGTCGATTTCCATTGAACTTTTCAGTGTCTTGACCATTTCCGATAGAAATGATCTTGACCACTGATATTTAAAGTGTTTTCTTGTTTATTATGTTTGTCAGTGCATCTTGACTTCGTGAGGTCTTATAAAGAAATGTACGAATTTCTTGTTGTGTTGGTTGTTTAGAACTGTAGCAGTGCCACTAGTAGTGGCCAAAATTAGTTATAGTTGATGTTTTGGTCATCAGGTGTAGATATAACTAGCATCTGATCATTAGACAGTCAGCCAGACAGTCAAACAGAGAGGCGGACGGATGCACGGACTGACGGACTGTATCGGGTCGGTAGGTCTTTCAACACAAACAGAGTAGGGGAATTGTTGGCAATTTCTCGAAAATCGAGTTAAAACAAAATAATGAAACTAATGAAACCTCAACACACATTAATACACACACACATACAACCACACACACATACCACACATTAATACACACACACACACAACCAACCTCACATACCACACATTAATACACACACACACACAACCAACCTTTTCATCATAGATAGGGAAATTGTTATCAGTACACACACCCTGTAACACACACCACACACACACACAAACACACACATACAACCACAGATACACATATCACCACCACAACCACACACATACAACACACACACACACACACACACACACACACACACCCTCTCACACACACTCAACACATCTTCACCCTCACCCAACACACACATCCCCACCACCACTACACACACAACCCCCTCCTCCCCCCACTCACACCTACATTAATTTATCATGAGTATTTGCAAGTATTGTATTTTTTTTTTACATCACTGTACTATATCGTAAAGCATACACACAATGTATACACAATGTATACACTAATAAGATAATATGGCTTATGAGCATTAAGTTGTATGAAAAAAAAAATCAGCCATGACCAACTGGATTCACACATCATCAAAGATAATGTCATACACGAATGGAAAGAAAACGTGAAAAGTTTTATACTGTTTTCAAATATTCTCATACCAAAAAATTTTCATTTTTTAAAACAATTTTAGTCCAGATAGTGGCTTTCTAATGAAAAATTAATAATTATTTTTGTATGTTGATATTTTCATCATAGATAGGGAAATTGTTATCAGTTGTAAGCGGGGACACCGAGAAAAGTTTAAAAAATTTAGATATAGAAAAGATGTAAAATTTGCTAATTCCGAACACTTGTCAGAAGGGAATGAATTACCATTCAGAGTATTTGCAAGTATTGTATTTTTTTTTTACATAATTAGTCTTTGCTTCCTTTATATATGCTTCTGTAGATAATAATTATTTTTCATAGCTTTCCTATACAATAGCTTTATGTGAAAGTGCGTGTATTTTTGTACGCGTTACCTCCCTTTATATATGCTTAGTCATCTTAGGAGAGCTTAAAAATTTGTATTACATTTTTTTCAATAAAATTGATGAAATAAAAAATGTAATGAAAATTTTGTTTCTCTGTTTTATCTACAGTCAAATGCTTCCTATTCATCAAGATTTAGAACAAATTTAGCATCCTTTGCGCTGAAAACAGATTTGAAAAAATTGTAACCATGTAAAACAACCTTGTCCCTATATAAGTTTATATCGGTAAGATATCTCCATTAATCGGCCCTTCCGGTTATTCAACGCAATGAACACACTTTAATCGTTTGTCAGAAGATCGATAGACACAAGTATTCATTATATCGTAAGGCAATTTCCTGTTTAAATTTGAAAACTATAATCTTGATTTAATGTTGATAATATATTTGATATATTATTCCGAAATAAATTGTGCCTAATCTGAGGGTGTGTCATTGACCAGTTTACTTCTTGTATCTTTATACAGTTGAAGAATTTTTTTCGAAATATTCTGTTTTCAGGAATACAATTATATGTCATCATCACTTTAACTTCAGTTGAACAATTTTCACATCTTATATTGAAATATCAAAATGAGTATTCACCAACAAGAGATCAAAAATACCGCGGAACAATATGATTTATTGTATCGAAAAGTTCACAGAAAGACTAGTCAAATTATCTAAAGGACAAACGAATTTATGTAATGATAAGCGAAAGCAAATTTTATAGAAATTCGGCGAAAAATAACAGTATAAATTAATGGACAAGAATAAAATGCTGTACAGAACAAACGCCAATAAGAATAAAAATATCTTGAATCAAAGTACAGTCCAAACACAATCTCATGTTGTGGTTCTAAAGATTACTACATTTCAAAGAAATTGATTAAAATCTGAAGGAAGGGATGTCTGGACAAGATGAAAATGTCGAATTAAACAAATGGTAAACACATGCTCTTAAACAAGTATCATAACTCCGGACCTATTGCTTGTTCAAAGGAGTATTGTAAGATCTCAACTCATTTGACCAAAAAGAAATTGGAAGTAGGTCAATCGTTTGGATAAATTCATCCAAATATGTTGTTGAACCAATATCAACAGCCTGGACCTTTTTATTGACAGAAATTCGTTTGAAGATTTAAATAAGAATGACACATGTAACCTTAACAATAGGTCAAAGTCAACCATATGAAAACCAAACTTGGGAATCTCTGCATGTTATCAGTCCAATAATAGTACCCCGGAACTTTTGGTTATTGACAAGAAGTAGTCTAAAGACTTCAACACATTTGAGACCTGTGATAATGCGTCAATGTCAAAAATAAGAACAGTCCTGGAAGCCCTTTATTGCAGCATGCTACAAGCCCACTATCAGCATACTGAGCCTTTTGAATATTGCTAAGAAATCATTTAAATATTTCAATACATATGTCCCTTGTGACCTTGAAGTGGGTAAAGATAATTCATTTTAACAAACTTGGTAGCGCTTGATTTAAATATGCTACAGGCCAAGTATCAGCACCCTGGGCATTTTGTTATTAAGAGGAAGTTGCTTAAAGATTTCAACGCATATGACCCTTGTGACATTGAAAGAGGGTGAAGGTAATTAATTTTAACAAACTTAATAGCAGTTCATCCGAACACACTACAGGCATAATATCAGCATCCTGGGCATTTTGGTTAGTAAGTAGAAATCGTTTAAAAAATTAAACACATTTGACCATTGTGACATTGAAAGAGGGTGAAGGAAATGTTTGACACCTGTGACCCTGAAAGTAGAAATGAGTAAACTCGGTTGCCTTTCATTCCAGCATACTATAAGCCCAATATCAGCATCTTGAACCTTTGGTTATTGAGAAGAATTAGCTTTTGCCACTTTTAATATCTGTGACCTTGAAAATAGATGAAGGTCAATAACAGGAACCCCTTTTTTCAACCCCCCCCCTTTTTTTTTAGAATTATCCGTGTCAATCTTCCTCTGTACATATTCTGCCTTAGTTTTATTGAATATGAGTTTAGATTGTGATTCCGCCCACTTGTTGGTAGCTTTCCTGCTTTTATAACTGTATTCATCCACTTTCTATTCGGTTTAGTTGGTGCTATTTTTACTTCGTATGTCTATGTTAGTCTGCTTTATTCATGTGTGTGTATATGTGACACCTCTTGATATAGAGATATCACCTATTGATTCAAGGATGTTAAGTATATACAGTATATGCACATCCTTGGTTATTTGGAAATACTTCCTGAACAAAGCGATATTTTAGGACAACGATAAGGACAAATTAAGGTGAAATAAAATTTGATAATACAAACTTTTTTTTTACTTCTTTGTGAATCCACACTTTTTACCGGGTATTAATAACTGTTTGTTAATGTATCTTTTGTGCAAATGATGAATGAAGTAAACCGGTGTTAACTTCACTATCTGAATTCTTCACATGTTTTTGCTAACACAATTGATATCGATATACATGTATAAGAGCATTGCACTCGTTTAAATTTTAAACAAGACAGCAGAAAACGGGTTTATATATGCAATTGGAAGCAGCAGGTGCGATTTTGTCATCCTACCTAAACAGCAACATAATACCAGGACAACATGCTTCTATGTTATAACGAAGGTTTATCATTGCTTACTGCCGATTTATTTAGACTATCATTAAAATGTATACTACGGCTATCAAACGTGGGAAACAATTCACGATAAGTGGGTCTTGGTATTTTCTGAATCGGGTTGATTTGAGTTCAAATGGGAAAGTGTTTAAATATAAAAACAAAATAACAATGACACTCGTACTTCATGCATCCGCATATCATTTTCAATTTTGATTACAAAACTGCTTCCAATGATAAATCAAATTTAGAAACATCTACGATACAGACATCATTTTGCTATCATTATTATTGAAACTGCAATTTGAGATTATGTGTTGTAAGCGTTTTGCTATTGTTACCTTATATGATGTCAATTATCCCACTTTATATCTGTCCGGGCCCGCAATTGTATGGTTGATCAGAGCCTAACATCAGGGGAAGATGCGAGGGGCTAAGAAAATCGTACATGTCGTACTTATATGGTTGTGTCTTTGGCAATTACTTTACTCTAATTGCTTTGAACAGCCTGCAACGGGTCTTCCCTATGTTTATTAAAGAAGGAGTCACCAGAAACTACAAGGGGTCCTGCCTCAAATTAACATTGACTTTTCATAAGCTTAGCAAACAAACCAGGTCTTTTGAGAGTTCAAAGTTAAATCAAAGGGTGAAATCAAAGTTTGTACACAAAATGCTGTATGTATATCAACGACATCTATATATAAATATCATGTGTATATATGCGAAATAGGACGGACATTGTACAGGATGAACGATGTCAGATTACATTTCATCCCGGAAGAAAGCTTTTTGTTGACTCGCATGCCAAGTGAGTTGTATATTTATAAAATGTTCGTCATTCATGAACCAGTTGACCAACTGATTGATACCACTCAAACGTGTGTGTTGTTGACAGCTGTATTGATATTCATTTATACTGGAATATAAGGTATGTTTTGTGGTCATTATCACTAATTATTGTCTATTGTTCTCTACTATTCTTTGGTCCTAACGACCTAGGTTGATAGAATATCACAATATTTGTTGTCTATATTCTAATTGATATCTAAAAGCACTGACTAGATTCATTAGAATTTAGTTAATTTTTGTGTTGGGTATGTCAGATCATATCAGATCAAATTACAACCGTCTTTAACGAGAATCAAAGGAACACATCCTTTCTGATCATTTATACAGCCACGGAATAATTCATTCCTGTTAAAAAAGAATGAAAAACTGAAAAAAACTATATATGTATAGCACATGCCGCTATCTTATTGTTTCTTAAACATATTTTCAGATATACTTTACTGAAGAAGAGTCATCCTTTAGTTATTTAGACTATGAAATTTAATAATAAAATTTGCTTTAAACGATATTTATTCACTGTGTGTGTAAAGTTTCAGAATCACAAGTAAGGCTTACACCAGAGCTAGGAAAGCAAATTCTCAATGTCTGTACACTTTGAGGACAGCACATTCCTTACAACAATCTTCTTACACCAGAGCTAGGAAAGCAAATTCTCAATGTCTGTACACTTTGAGGACAGCACATTCCTTACAACAATCTTCCTTAGTATGATCGTACGATCAAATCTATAGAACAAATCCTTTGGAACAAACTTTGCCTCTTTCTTTACCTTTGTATTTTTGCTTGTTTGATTTTAATTCCATATAGACTCATAACTCTATTTCAATGATATTATTAATAACAAAATGTATCGAGGTAACATAATTTCAAGAATAAATCATGTTATGTTTTTACACTTGTGTCACAACGCACTTTAGGTAATTATAGTTTGTTATTTCTGATGAACACTTTCCACCTGTATATATGAATAAAGTAATTAGTATTTTGTAATTATAATCCTTATTATAATTATATGAAATGTGATTGGTTATTTACCGTTTCAGGTTTATCTTTTGTTTTTAACAAAACCTTAATACCACAACGTGGATACTGAGGAAACCGTTATTTCGATAAAAGAATAGAACATGTCGGACTCAACATTAATAAGTTTATCAACACATTTATCCAATACTACAGAGTATAACTTGTCAACAGAACGGTATACCACCGACGAGATTCCTTTTCAACCACTTCCATTGTACCTGTTCATCATATGGTTTGTAATCGGAGTTCATGGGAACGTTATAGCAATAACTATTTTAATACGGATCAGAAGCAAACATAAATGGAGGCTATTTTACAAACTCGTGCTAATGCTAACCTTGTCAGATTTTTTGGGTCAACTGATAACACTTCCAATCATGATCTCATCGTATTCGAACAAAGACATTTTAAAGACTGGAGGAACTCTCTGCAATACCATGTCAACAATTACCGTAATGACGTCATTTATGTCCATTTCATTTGTCTGTCTCATGTCTATTGATCGGGCGATTGCAAGCTGGTTTCCAATATTCTACAGAAACTCCATCAAGTCCTGGAACATAGGTCTTGTCATTTCTGGTGTCATTTTAGTAGCTATATGTTTAGGGATTCTACCACTAGTTGGTGTAAATAAATACAAGTTACAAAGAGAAGGGACGTGGTGTTTCGTTGACCTCCATCCCACCCAAACAAAGGACAAAGTTTTCTTATACTTAAGCGCGTCCATTGGTATTTTAGCAGTGCTGATAATGCTGATGATGAACGGAATGGTTTTATACAGATTGTGTCGCATTTATAGCAGGACGGAGCGTCAGAACAAACGAATTTCAAGGGCGCCAACAGTTTCTTCCGGAGTGAAAAAGATCCAAACCATGTTTTTCCTGTTTACAATTATGACGGTGTTCATGTCGTCTTGGATTCCTATTATCGTAAGTATAATGCAACAGTACTCTTTAACATTTTAGTGATGTATCTAAACATGTGTGTATGAGGTAAATAAATTTGACACACTTTACTTTTGTTTTCAGGGAATACTTCATAAATTTTTGGTGTGTATACTTTATTTGCCTTTACCAACAAAATTGATGTTTTTTCCACGTAACCGCACAGGTAACAGGACCACTGTACAAATGCAGTGAATAGCGTGAATCCACTATTGAATCTTTATTTGAGTTTTTGCATTTGGTAAATGACTTATGTCGTTTTGTAAAAACTTACGTCTCAAAAGAGATATGAATTAAATTGTGGAGGAAATATTTGAAACGTGATTCTTGTGTTCCATGCATGTTCTGTCAGGTTTAATTACCTGTACGAAGGGCAAGTTTACCTTCTTTACATGTATGTTGTAACTTCCGTATCAGCTTTCCCTCAAGAAGTTTTAATAATGAATGTAAATTAAATAAAAAAAACCAAGTTAATCATGGGACAGCATGTCAAACTCATTTGCAATATGATAAAGTACTGTTTATCAAACTGCCTTGACATTAAACCCTACCATACGAACTATCTGAGATGAAACATGATAAATCTTTATTTGAAACAACAAAGAAAAAACTCCAACATGTCACTATAATCATATTCAAATGCGCGATTAAGCGAAGTATAAATAAAACAAAGATTTACATGGAGACTCCTAAAATGTACAGGGAGATTAACAGCAGATGTTCCGGTAGAGTAAGCGTCTCCTGATTCATCGACAACACACGCAATATAAATTTTAGTCAATCCAACTTAATAATTTTACGTTCTCGAATGAGAACAAGGTATACAACAACGGAACCAACAGGCAAACTAATAAACATCGAATACGTTCAGTATCATATCGCACAAAGAAATAGAATATTCCTTAATTAGATCACTTTAACGACCCTACGATAAAACAATAATTTCCTAGCCTTCCTGAACTATTTTGGTGAGGTATAATCCAAAATGTATATTATTGCGACCCATAACAAAAACTTTCCACTAAGATAAGAGTGTCACGACTCCTGCTTGACATACGTCTAAGTGGGTTTGTTTCATTGATGTGATATGAGCTTACAGCTTTTTATCCACAAGCGACCCATAATGACCTTCTATAAAACCCTATTGAAATATTCTGGACACGGACGCATTTTTACCAATATTGAACTCATTTGAGATATCACTATCATAAAGCAATACAATATTTAGTCAACGAGTGGCAGTAAAAGTTAATTGATAGAAATGAAAAAATCTCTTTGTTGTCGCAGCATACTAATTTTGGTTAAAAGCTGATGAAAACGTTATTTGACAGAAACCCTAAACACACAAACAGGCAGTGTTGTTGAGATTGATCTAGTAATTTCCAGTTCATATATCGCACCATCGGTAGATAGTACTGTTAAGCGACATTCATATATCACACTTATACGTTGTCGGAGGGTTTACCTGTTGTGAAATATCAATCAAAGCAATAATGAGTAGCCACCAAGCTCCAAGTTGGTGTTTAAATGAGACATGTGAACGTCATGATTCCTCTTTTTCCATTTACACTACCATCTGTATCTTTCTGCTTATCTAAAGAAAAGACTAATTGTAGAATGTTCGTTTCTGATCGGGTTGACGTCTCCGATGTCTTCTGCCTAGGGGATATAGGAAAACTCAAAAATAGGTCCTGATGTTTTTCACGACATGACTTGATAGATGCCACTAGCATGCGTATCTTGTTCATCGTCCTCCGATTACTAGTGTTAAAAGTGAATTTTTATTTTATTTCAGGTAAGGATTATAACCAACGCCATTGAAGTGTCAGATATTGATCACGTAAGGGACAGGAGTGCTGTAGCACTAGCTGTCATACATCAAGTCCTGAACCCCTGGGTATATATTATCATGCAGGAGTGTCTATTCTCTCGTTGTTTAGAATATGCACGAAAACATAGCAAACGAGGAAGTATCTTCCATAGAATACTTGATGACACCACAACTAAAGAGACGGAAATGATCATTTGTAAACGACGCAGTCAGTTTAAAAATTGAATAAAGTGTGTGACGAAGGTTGATCGACTGATATCCACACAAATATTATATTTCACTTTTTATACATTGAAATATAAATATTTACCTTCAACAATTCAAGCTAATAGGGCTTACATATAATTCAGGGATCAGATTGGAGTGTAGTCATTTTACATGATGGGCACTTAACTGCCACACATATTAGTTTATTAGGAGGACGAAATTAGTATTACAGATTATATTTAGGCAAAGCACTGCCTCAGCTACACACTGATTGAAGGAATACTAACACATAACAATACAACCAGACAATATGTAAAACAGTTTAATGTTTGCATAAGACACAAGGAACTTTTCGCACCTTATACAAGACACGAGTGAATGACACCGTCAAATATAAGTTTAGAATTAGATACAACAGTGCCAGATGCTGAATTAAAATGCATCATTTATATGTGTTCCATCCTTCTTGGACTCATCAGTGTGCTAAGCGACTGATTTTTGACACTTTTGTGACGATTATTAAAAAGCAAAATTCATAGAAAAACTCCTTTAAGGTTTATCGAAAATCGTCTGTCTATGATGACTTTATGATATATTTAGCTTCAATTCAGTCACATTTTCTAACGTGATGAAATCTTCAAACAGTCTAACAAAGGTAACTACTAAAACAAAATATACAGCGAAATCTTAAGTAACCTCATAATGATATTTTACGATAAAGTAGATTTTACACATAGTGATATCGAAAATTAAATTAAACTTTTAGCTTAAAGCAAAATAAGAATGTGTTGCTAATCTGAATGAACGTTAGTTTCAGATGAAGAAGTCAACGTTATGCTTTAAACTAAAACATGAAGATGTTGATAAGAGATGAAAATTTATACGAGACATAACCGGAAAGGACTAAACATATAACGAACGAGGTTACACATTTCACACACGCACGCACGCACGCACGCACACACACACGCACGCACGCACGCACACACACACACACACACACACGCACACACACGCGTACGTGCACGCACACAAACACACATACAAATCTTACATAACATACATACAATGATAAATTTATTGACAGACTAATCAATTTTAAAAAAGAGTAATACATATACATGTTATATATGTGGCTTATTGCATAAGGTGATGAAAACAATTAATCTCAATACATACTGCTTACACAGGAAACAGTAGATATTGAACAATATAATCTTATGTCCCTTGCCTTGATTTTGATTCTTTCAAATATTTATTGGTTATCATAGCATAAAGATCAACCCAAAATAAATACCATGCATTATTGTAAATTAATAGGTTCTATAATCTTAGCGATGAGCACAAAAAGTTAATTTTCTTAAGAAATACTCATGATAAAATAATTTGTTTGAATCTGACTTAAAGGTGCGCTGTTGTAAGTCTGAAAGTTTGCTTCGGTTTCGGATGTTTTGCAAACATAGATGAAGCCCCAGCTCAGGAAGGTTACCTGCATTTGGTTTTATAGATCATATAACTGACGCTTGTTATTTAATTTGAATTTGATGTATTAAAACATGTTTTTTTGATATTGTTGTGTTTCAATACTGAATTTCTTCTAAAATAAGAATACTGACTTGTATTTTTGCATACGAACTGCACTGTCATGTACAGGTATACTCCATATTTCATCATAAGCACACGTGGGATATTAATAGTAAACAAAAATAAGATTTAGGATGTAAATGGCGTATTATCCACATACATTTCATATTTTCCTCTTTGTGTTGTACAGATGAAGGAATACTTGATAGATTTATATAATACAAAACACCAGAGATGCACGAAAAATGCTCTGGTTGGATAGATGAAATCATTCTGTGTTACTATTTCTATCATCTGCATCCATAAACGGCTTTAATACCAACTTTTGTTCCTTAGTTAAAGAGATAGTTCTTGAAGCATTTACATTTATTTGATTTTTGAGATTTTCCAGTCTTCTCTTTTCTTGTTTCTTCAAATTCTGCTTTATTTTTTCTTTGGTATCTAACCAAAGATATTTTTCATCTCTCAATATTTCAACTAATTCCTCATTGAACGGTTGGAAGAATATGTCTAGGCGATGTCTTGTGCTATTTAACATAGGTCCGATTTTTTTCTTAGTTGGTGTTTGATAAGCCCGTGATCTCGTCGCAATTTTAGTGATGTCTTTCTCCGCCAGCTCCGCTGCAAGGGATGAAGGAAATATCGTTACAAAAATATGAAAGCACATAACATTTTCATGATCTCTTCAGTGTCAAACGTGAAAATGATGAAATGAAAGAAAACATAAATGAAAGCAAATATGAACAGATGTCCTCCATAAATTATTAAGTCAGTGAATAATGGATACGTTTATTTTACGCGCTGACACTGTAAAACCAGTCTTACAAAATAGTGACATTACCATTTATATAATAGCTGTGTATGTAACAAGTACGAACTCATTTTCAGTAAGGAATTTGTAGCAAACGCACAAATCGACCATACATTATATTGATCAAATGAATGTCATCGGATAAAAATGGCTGTTGTGTTTATATTCGGACACAACAATGCTCCGGCAGAATTTTAGTATTAAAGGGGACGTAACTCATGTCGAAGGTATGTCAGATTCATTCTCTCTGAATGCAGGCTGATGAAGTTTATGGGTAATTTCTACGGTAGTCATAAAGACGGCATCCAGAAATATTATATTTGTGTAATATGAAACATGAATCAGTATGACTGCAGAAAACATATCAAATTTTATTATATAGATATGTTTTACGTAGGAAAAGGTAAATATTTCCAGGGACCGGGACAATTTAATGCTAATACCAGTTGACAAGACCAGGTCTGGGAGTATATCATGACGCGCTACCAAAGTCTCACGTAATTTTCAACACAATATGGTTTAATGTAGAGCAACTACTACTAACGGCCAAATTGGAATTTGTAATAGCTAAGAATACAACAGTGATTTTTTGAGTCCGATATAAATTTAAGTAAGTGATTAAATATAAACAATTTAAATTAAAAATGGAAATCCAGAAACAATTGAAATTAAAACGTCCAGGATTCCTAAGAATGTAGAGCTTGATGCAAATTTCTTTTAATCTCGTCGCGAAAGCAAGATGATTTGAAAATTAACTGAACGAAAGTAAATTTAAATGAATAAATTATTACTACATGTAGTTGTCTACATACCGGTATTCCTATGAAAGTCAATGTTGTAATTTATTCCTCACTTTACAATTTTTAGTACTTACTAAATTTCATGATATATACGGTATCGGGATTTGAAGTTGCTGTAGTTTCATTAATTGAACGCCCAAGGAGTCAGAATCTTATCAGCATTCTAAATGGTACATCATGCAATGACTAACGTACTCAATATTTCTGTAAAACGTGTAAATAATCAAAACAGTTTTAATATTCAACTTACTGACACCAAGAAAATTAAATATGTTTTTCAGATGTGACGATATATTTTGTGAGTAATCCTCCGACCGAATGATCAATATCTGTTTCCTTGGGAAAACCTTAAGCCACTCCTTGAGGAATACACTGTATATACTGACATGAATCCGTGCCTGAAATAACAATATGCTGTTAATAAAACATCATATTTTAGGAGTACTGATTTGCGTGCGCGCGCGCGCGTGTGTATTATTTTTTAGAGAAAAATGAAAGATAAAGTTGCAAAATATGTAAAAGACAGAATTATAGATTTGTCAATTTTGACGACTAATGCATATTTTGAAATAACAGTTCATCATACGATTTATTGCTTCTAACCGGAAAATGGAAATATTCACATTCCGATTTTTTTAACATATATTTTTTGTTTTACTCTTTAAGACCTTTAAGTGGCGCGGCGGGTGATTCAGAACAAAAGAGTGGATGATTTGCTTGCCCTGCAGGTTGGCATAAATATTGTAACCGTTGTTAATATTGAATGTTTCCTGAGAGTGACTGAATTCGGAATTTTTCAGCACAACTACATTTTGCAATGTCACACTTGAGATCATGTCATCGTTGGTCTTTATTTGAGTGTTTGCGAAGTTGAGGAATATTTCGGGTTCTGTTCCCGGGTCAAGACACTCTAGAGTCTTATAACTAGCAGTTACTCAGCTTTGAGTTGGCATTAGGTCACTGATAACTGATGTTTTTTTATAGTCCCATTGCACTCAAAAGTCATAATTCGGGCAGAGCAGCAAATTAACCCACCTGATCACGTATGGGAATGTCACAATCTAGATGTACCACCTATACTCTTCCGCACTTTCTTGGACACTCAACGCTTTCGCGATAAGAGAACAAGAGAGATAATGTCAAGAGAGACGATAGAATTTTATGGTTTCAAGTCAAAGTTCCCAAGTTCAATAGCCTTTTACGATCAATTCTGATAAAGTGACTCTGACATAGTGGAATATAGAAAATCACTTATGCTTACTTTGACACGTGTATGAAGCTTGCGGTCAAACAAACACTTGCGAACACTATAGCGTTCTGTGCAATTCTTGAAATATTGAAGTGACTGTAGCACAGCAGCACCAAAGCCCTTTGGAGTCTGAACTCCACTCTTTAGAAACAGGTAGTCGGAATATAACCTATCAGAAATATAAGGCGTTGACATTAATGTGGTGACACCTGTATACAAAAAGGGAGAGGATAAATATACATGTATATGTACCATCATAAGTTTAGAATATCACGATCACGGTGAACAAGAATGTATAAAAAAACTTGAATGATGTTTGGCTGTGTTGGCAACCTAGAATTTATATATTTTCCGTCGATGACACTGTGCGTAAAATTAACCCCATGTTGGCCTCATATAAATAAAAATGCCTTAATATGACTGTTATGTTAACAGGACGTCATACAAGTAGAGTCTAAGGTTTCCCCTCACCTCGCTTCTCTTTTTCATTTTTGGTTATTATTCACCTCTGCGAGGAAGGCTTTTGCCTTCCGCCCAAGACATAGCAGAGCATAAACTTGCAATATAACATAGTAGTAACTAATTTCTGCTTAACTCAGCATTATTGTTGTGTAATGGCAACTTACCCGTTGCACGAATGGTGTAATCATTTGGGGGACCTGCTAGGTGCCCTCGACAGTCTTATTTAGCATGGTGCATTTGAAGTGCTTCAGTTCCGCATTATCACAGGAAGGCATATACGAACATATAGCAGTCATTCATACATTTAGTGTACATAGACATAACGTTAAAAGAACATGTATTCACCTTTCTGTCGGATCTCTTAGAACAAGAATCAGCTTTACATTGGGATTCACGTGTTTCAGCAGATGAGGGGTGAGTATTTTCGGTATGTTTTGGTTTCTATTTTGCGGGATCTTGGGCCAACCAGAAAAGTCCCAGAAGTCCATAGGTGTTCCATCTCCTGTAAAGGATTAAATGGATAATATGTATCAATTAAAAACAATTGATTGTTATTTCAAATACACATTTGAATGTTTTAATATCGTCGGTATCAGTATACCTAACAGTAACAGACAAAATGAAAATATCAATACCTGAACAGAATCATTACCTAAAAATCAAGGTTATATAAAACTATGGGAAAATATCAACATTTGAAAGAATCACACGGAGACTCATATAAAGGCAAAAGGAGAATAAGAACAAGGTATACAACAACGGAACAGGCACTCTAACGAGCATTTAGCTTATATCGTAACATTGAGAAAGTGCCTTTGGCTATCGAATCAACATAAAAACACAATGGGGATACTAGTATCTTGATAGGATAAATCCACAACTGTTGGTTTCGTTGTAACAAAAGATTGAGATAAGTGGAAAATGCGGCAGAGTCTGTCGTGTCCTTGATGTCTAATTTTGGTGGTTATATAAGTTGGGCGATGTCAATAAATGTCTTGATATACTTTGACAAGACGTCATCAATATAAAAGAAGAATATTGAAGAATTTTGCAAGGTAAAATCCAATACGGTATTGTGGTATTAAGATAAAGCAGGCAAGAGAGTCCTGTAATCAAAGCTAGACATTTAAAGTTTCAGCGATGAGGACTTAAACAAGGAGAGCAGGACATTGTTTCACTATATGAATATTTTTGTTGTTGTAGAGCCAAAACCGTACATACAATGAAACCGGTCTTAACATCATTTTTGTTTGTACAACGAAAATATTTGCAGAATCTTAATTAAAAAAATTAATCATGGTTATTTCATATTACAACCTGCGAAATCCACAGTTTTACCTGTAATAAGGAGGTGGAAATCATGGTTGTTCGCATTTGAACCTTTTTTGTTTAACTGAATTGTTCGTTCTATCTGTCCAGCTGCATTGTCGAAATAACCCAAATATTTGTCAAACGACTCTTTTCTGACTTGTTTTTTCAGTCCGTGACCTATAAATAAAAGGAAATGAGAGATGGAAGACAAAAAGGCATTAAACATTACATCTTAAAATATCATACTTTTAATTTGAACATGAAACATATCCGTTTGTGAACAGTAATCTTGTAGGAAAATCTTCAGTTTTCATTCAGCGTTAATTTGAACATAAAACATAGTTACACAATATGGAAAATGAATGTTTTATCTACCATAACGTGTCCAAGGCCACCAAGATGTTTCTTTTTCAAGGACTCCGAGGTTTGGTAGGACCTGTGGGTGCTGCGTAATCCTAGCAAATAGGTCGGTTGATCCACTCTTATCCACTCCAATCAGGTGGAAGTATGGAAGACATCGCAATGCACGTACAGAAACGGACCCTACTGTTTTACAAACGTCATAGAAACAAGGGTTTTTGTAACCTTCCGGTATGAAACTTATATTCTGTAAATAATCAAACATAAAATTAAGTAATAATTGTACGAAAATGCAGATAAAAAATTGAAGAGATACGCCTCGATTTTAGCTCTAGTCGCCCCTTAAGACATCAGTTGCCAAGAAGCACAAAGACGTATTTTAACATTCTACTTTACATATATCTACAAGAGATCCATGGAGCCCCTCATTGTTTTGTTTTTAAATGTCAGGTCGATCCCTTTTCTTTATCCCGATGTTTTCTTTTTCCTGATCAGTTTCAAAATTGGATGAACACACCTAGGACCAGAAACATTGATATGCAGTTTGAGAAAAATCCTCCCAGTACTTCTCGGAAATAACAACAGCAAAGATTGTTTCGTTTACGGGCGGACGTTCTTCCATATTAAACTTTTTAATTGCACATCACTTCATCCTGTCACTAAAAAGCACATGGCACTGGTCTCTACTGGTGATGCAAACAACAAATCTATGTATACTTGAACAAAGGACGTAGGGGGAGTTGAAACGAGCTTGATGGGCTCAAAGCATATTTAAAACATTTTGTATACCTCCAATCAGAAGGCAGTTATTATTTTACAACAACTGATGGGTTTTTGATCATAACCAAACGTTGTCATCATATTTTTATGTCATAATAGTAAAGGCCACTAATATGCTATTGTTGAAAAGTAGTTCACGGTAATTAAGTGCCCTAATTACTAATTAAGTCACATTTGAGCACTGTTTTTTGTCTTTATGCATCTATAAACAATACATTTTTCACGTGCAGTGTATTTATTTGCAAATATTTTTGCATGAATTAGAGTAATGACTAGTTACAATTTAAAGTGCAAGAGCACCAGTTACTATCTTATTCCGGTTAATGAAAATGAATATTGAATTATACTGTATGAAAAATTATTTCAAATAAATTTCACAGTATAATAATTCTTCCGTGCATTAGTTGTATTCTTGAGCTTTAACATAAGATGGCTTGACACTAGAGCTTTAACATAAAATAGTATGACATCATGACATCTCCCTGATGTATACCTTGTTAATGGTCTTGTTTCAAAAACTAGCAAACTTCAGTAATCTACTATGCAGTGTATGTAACACATGGTATATCCAGATATATAAGTATACTTTGTTCTGTGCAGTTCGTACATGCATTGACTTATGCACATATCTTGTGTATCACTAAACCGTGAAATATAATTTCATTCATACATATATATAATAGTATTATAGTATTTTGTTAGTTTTTATTAACTTCTTGTTATTTTTGTAAAATGCCAGTACACAAGCAGTGTGCTTGCTGCAAAGCAGATTATAAAGTCAGAATATATTGTCCGAATCAGGCAGATGTTCTGTCTTTCCTGAAAGATAACATCAATAAAGATTTATGTTTAAGTGACCCTGTATGTAAGAAATGCAGAGGGAGATTCTACAAACACCATGAACCAGTAGAGCATTCCAAACAGTGGTTTAGACCATCAGAATGAGACACCTGACTCTAAAAATATCAAACTTGATATTCCAAGAGCTACGCTTACTGCATCGCGATGTTTCGTTTGTGGAAAGTCCAGAGATGAAAAAAGTAAAATGGTGAAACCATGCACGGAAATAAGAGTTAAGATTTTCATTAAGACAGGTGTCTTGATTCCAAACACATCTAGGTGCTGTGCCCACATTGCATCGGTCCTATGGTATCTTTCTTATTACCGACACCAGTCTTATACTGCACAAATAACTGCCTCCTCAATTTTCCTTCATTGCGTTGATAACGCAATGACGGTGGAGAACTGGTCAGATTGTGACAGCGACAGTGACTCCTAAATGAATATCCCAACACCACCATTCCCCTTACTAAAGCAGTAAACAAAAATACAGTCCTGTAAGTAATAGACAAAGGCCATTTATGATCCTGTGAAACCCGGTGCTAAATTGATTTTTTCCATTTTGATATCATCCTTATTTGCAAATAAGTACACTGCACGTGATAAACGTATTGTTTATAGATGTATTAAGACAAAAAACAGTGCTAAAGTGTGACTTAATTATTAATTAAGGCACTTAATTGCCGTGAGCTACTTTTCAACAACGGCATATTTTTTTGGTCATTTTTTCTAATGAAGGCTTTGAAATATATCATCAAATGACATTTAAGCGAAAAAAAAAACTAAAAAAAGATGTTTTAGTTTGATAATTATTGCAATAATTGTGAATTTGATCCCCCAATCGTCCCCCTATAACAACTGAACAGCCTTGAGCTGACCTTAGATTAATGTCATGTCATTACCGCCTGACTTCAGGTTTTTAATAGACAAAAAATTAAAAGTATTCGTCATGGCCACCAGAAGGCCCAAACTGGCACTCCTCCTTTGTTAAGTGTACCGATGAGGTCACTTATCATATAATTGCGCCCAAGTGGGATAAAGTTTCCCTATGTAGGACTAGATGGGAGCAAAATACAAGCAAAGATAATATTGAAATCGTTATTGTCGAAACTTAAGTTGATTCTGATATCGATAGAGGAATTTATTATTGAATACTTAATAACTTAATAAGTTGATTTCTTGCTGTGTTGAATACATACAGGAAGTACTTACGTATTTCATTATATCCTCTGCATATGTACTGTTGTAATGAAATTGAGACGATTCATCAGAGCACCACTCATACGGCTTCAAATTTTGCGTTGCCGGAAATGACGTAATGTTTTGTTCTGAACTCACATTAGTTACGTTTAGAATGGAATAGTTTATTTTAGAATGGCTTTCATTCGTGAACAAAAACGTGTAAAGGTCTTTTTTGAAGATTGATAAATGTTCTTTGTTGTTTCCTGAGGTGTCTTTAGTGACTAAGTTACGGGTGTGTAGTTGAAGATACCCTAGGATTGCACCTAGCAACACAAATCCCAACAGTGTCGATGCCAGATGACTTCTCCGGTAGCACGCTAAATGACGCAAGCGCATTTTAGTACGATTTTCTTTCAGCAGGCTGTGCCTGTGATATTAGAGACCGTTAGCAGATGACTGAATCTACAATAAAGGAAAAACGAAAAAATGTTCATAATGGAAAAGTAGCTGTGCGTATTGTAGTTGATATGGGTTTCGTTGTAACGTATACGCTGTAAGAAAATAAAATGTATTTCATGATTAGATACCTTTTTTGAAGTAAAATGCACATAGAGTTGCTATGAGGTGTACAGCCTTTTATCGCCATCAGCTACCACTGTATCACACCAAATATTCATTGTGTCATTTTGACGGCGACACAGTTGAAACTTGATATTATTGTGATATTGCAATGGGTGATTGAAAACCAGATATAGAAAGACTAAGTGCAGAAAGACATTACCTTAGTATGGATGAATTAGCAAACACATTGCTTCCTAGGGTATACGAGGTTTTTTTACCAGAATCATCATTTTGTAAGCTGTGTTAGTCATTCGAATAACATTTTCTCCATGTCACCTTCATGTAAACTTACAAAATGTCATTGTCTTGTTTCTTATCGTCGTGGGAATCACCTTTCGTCACCTACTTCTATAGATTTGGGCGATAACTTATATAATGGTGTCATATCAACAAGACCATTTTATCTACGAACATCAATATACTGATAAGAATTCAAGAATGACAACACGAGGTCTTACGTAATTTCTTCCCAGGCAGGTAAATAAATAGTGGCTCGATTGTAAAGAGTGAAGTGTTACAAAAGGATTCACAAAAGTCATTGGGATTTAAACATGTGTCATTCAAGGATATGAAAAAAGTCTCACGTGTAATTGCATTGCTATTATCAATACTAATGATGTTAGAAATATATCTAACTCCAAATGTGTTATTTTCTCATATATTTCTATATAAACTATAGTTAATGATTTATATGGTTACAAGTACCATGGTATAGCTTTGATAAAGCATCATTGGACCTTTTCATCTACGGGAAAACTTATTTTTCTTCAGCAAACGAAACAGTTTTATGATGACAAAATACCTTTTACATGAACATACTTTCTTTAAATAAAAGAATGGTAATTATGGAATCTAGTTCTATTTGACAAACACCTTATCCTGTCATTTTAAAATATTCATGTGCGTATGATCTGTTTACTGTACGAGGCTATGTTATGTTTGCGCATGTCGTTATGAATAATAAATTCTTGTAATAAATATTTGTGTGTTCAGTTTTTTGCGTAAGAATATCATCCCTACATAAACATATACTTACTACACTAGTAAGAATAGCAGACAAGTCTACGTGTGAATGATTTACATCTTGATCCAGATATGTCACAGTGACTAGACTCGTTACAGTCGCCGTAGTAGGGTGTATGTCACGATTGCAGTCACAACATACACCGGTACCGTATGTGTCCGATTCCTGTGTTAACTTTCCGCGGCCCGTTTATCTGTAAACGGTGCCTCCTGTTAGGGGCAGTGGTACAGAATGCGTCACGGCCTTGTTGCGGTCAAAATGATAAGAATAAGAAGCCTAAAAAGATTTTTAAAAATCAACTTTTAATTAATTTTTACTTGTGTATATTGATCTTCGCGTTCAAATTCCATAATAGTTCTAATAACGTACTCCTCACAATTCATCAATATACGACATTTAAAAAATGAAACCTTGCTTGCATGAATGCGGAGGAATTTAGTATATCATACGTTTTTTTATGTTTCTTAAAAACACAGTAAGCAGTGTCTTTAAGTCAAGCATAAAAAAAAGTTCCGTCAAAATAGTTCATAACTGACACTTATATTGCATTTTAAGATTTGTGTTTCGATCGTGAGTGGCCATCTTGAGAACAATTATGTTCATACGATTAATTCTGAATTAATTCTGAAAACTAGTTCTGAGCAATATCAATAAATAAATAATAGTGTTCTTGTTGATAACAAAATGTTTACCGTTGTTCATAGCACACATTGTCTTTTAGATGATTTGGTATCGTACAAAAATGCTTGTAGTAAAGAATGCTCGTGTTTGTGTTTTGTATGTAGATAAGGTGTGTGTTTAAGTTATGTACCAATTTGAATTTAATGACCTATGCAACAATTACATGTATTCAGGGATTAAGTTCCCTTGACACTTTCAAATGAGGATTCTCTAGTGATTCATTGTTAAAAATATCTTCACTAATTTTAACTCTCAAAATTGGAATATGTTAATTGAAAGTCATGTTTAAAGGGTTCTGTGTTGTATATATTGAAATTACTATCATTGATGACCTGATGTATTTCTCATGATGATATAACACTTCTGCTTACACATTTTGCAGTGGAATTAGGTTAAGTAGAAATTAAATTCTGTTCTGCATGCAAAAATATGTTGGCACTATAATATATGTTATCATACCTCAGCAGTAGTCAATCATTGATTTATACTATTATCTATTTCATATTCATTGCAAACTGAAATAAAGCCATAACATTCTTTTCCAGCATATTTATAAAACACCTTTGGTTTGGGAAATCATTTTGATGATATAGTGACAGGGAGTCATTTACCTTTGTCACTTGGTGTGGGAAATTGGCTCGTCTGAATTAACGACCAGCAAACCAAAACGAAACATATATACCTTTATTTACAATCCAAGCAAAATAAACAAACAAAAATCTACGAAGAACTCACCACACCACTTCACCTTACCACACTCATACTTTCCTCTTACACTACAGATACGGAAGCGCCCTGTAGTAACAATTATACTATATACTATAACATGAGAAATTATCCCTAAATCAATAATTATTACAGTCTCTTGTTTTAAGTTCATGAACTTAGCGCGACGACGTTAAGCGAGATAAGCTGTCACTCCTGCATGGAGAGCATCAGTCGAGGTAGTATCATGATCAGTTCCTTTGGTTATAACACTTTCATCAAGGTCCTGATTCTGATCACAAAATCCTAACGAAGGCCTCAGGACCTTCTTGGTCACATATAGTGGTACATCAACTCCTAGTTAGCTTCATCCCGAACACCCTGGACGCACAGTGCTGGTTCTCAGAAATATGGCACACAGCCTCTCGAACACACGGTGCTGATTCTCAGAAATATGGCACACAGCCTCTCGAACACACAGTGCTGATTCTCAGAAATATGGCACACAGCCTCTCGAACACACGGTGCTGATTCTCAATAATATGGCACACAGCCTCTCGAACACACAGTGCTGATTCTCAGAAATATGGCACACAGCCTCTTGAACACACGGTGCTGATTCTCAGAAATATGGCACACAGCCTCTCGAACACACGGTGCTGATTCTCAGAAATATGGCACACAGCCTCTCGAACACACAGTGCTGATTCTCAGAAATATGGCACACAGCCTCTCGAACACACAGTGCTGATTCTCAGAAATATGGTACACGGCCTCTCGGACACACAGTCCTGGACAAAACCGCTACGGTTTCGTGGACACAGTCCTAAACGTCTCACGGACACACAGTCCTAGACAAACATGGCACACAGCCCACACAGCTTCGAAGCACACAGTTTGGAAAATAACACTTACAGGCATACAGCCATCATGAACACCCAGCTAATAAAATGACATACCGACAGGTACCTGTTCTAGGCTCCCAACATATTAATTCCTGGAATTAGGTACACAGCCCTCCCAACTGTACTGCCAATATTTATGGTGACGAGCCCTGGACATCACAACCTCCACTGTCGAAGTTCTGTCTGGTACTGTTCCATCAATTTATATGGTTGTGAAGTTTGGGGGTTTTGTGACTATAAACTTCTAGAAAGTCTACATTTAAAATTTTGTAAACATATTCTCAAATTTAAAACATCGACCCCCAACTTCATGGTTTAAGGCGAACTCGGAAGATTTCCAATGAATATTAAT
Organism: Ylistrum balloti; assembly: GCF_031769215.1. Taxonomy (NCBI): domain Eukaryota; kingdom Metazoa; phylum Mollusca; class Bivalvia; order Pectinida; family Pectinidae; genus Ylistrum; species Ylistrum balloti. The sequence continues at coordinate 460,474 of NW_026782733.1, read as the reverse complement.
ATCAAAGTACGTATGGTTGGATTTTGGGCCAAATTGATAGAATCTTCACATAACAAGTTGAGTCATAAACTGTATCATTTAGCTAATAATTATAATACAGAGTGCTCTAATTGTATCAAAAAGATTTTTGAAGAATGTGATTTACTTAATATCTTCGAATCCCAACAAGTCATCAATATACCTTGCCTGAAAAATAATCTTCCATACTCTTAGAAATATTTTTTTATAGTTAGAAAAACGATGTTTTCAATTCCCCAAAAGGGACAAATCATAGATTCTCCCTCTCAGAGTGTCTACGGTTTATTGTAAATTTATAACATGTAATTTAAAATTAGCTGTTGAAATAGAGGGATGGAACACTGTACATAGAGAAAATAGAATGTTTAACTTTTGTAATATTCATGAAATTGGAGATGAGTTCCATTATTTATCTAATTGAAGTGACCAACAAATATTAGTTAATACAAAGAAATTAATATTTATATTTATTTAATTATGTTGCTAATGATGAATTGATATCACTTGTAAAATTTATTAAGATAATTAATGATCGGCTAGACTAGGAAAACTAATGCCATTTGTACTAAAGTGATGTAATTGTGGTATAGCATATGTCTTACTTGTACTTGTATATAAATTCTCTACACTACTTTGTTCACGAGAATAAAATATTTATCATTGTCAACAGTCCAACCTCGGGTTTCCCATAAAATACCTTGTAAGTGCATGCTTAGCACAAGTTCCCCAACTACCTAGTGCCTACGTTAGCCGACACAGGCCTGACAAGTTCCCAGTTACCTGAGGCACAGCGCGTGCATAACAGGTAGGCGAACGACCTGTCATGATTGAGTAACCTCCATGGTAAACTTCTAGTGACAATTGTTAACATTGTGGTAAAATATTTAGGAGTATTCTGATAGCCTTTATGCGATAATAAGCACGCCTTTGTTCTAGTCGTTTTGTAAGTCTGTTTGTACAATGTGCAATATCAATGTTTAAAGTTAGTAAAAAATTTCAGCAGTCATGCGTAATGTCTATTTTAAAGTGTATTGTATTGCTCTGTTACCGCCCTAGAAGTCTAGAACATGACAACGTGCTCAGAGAGGTGGCTGACTGGCTGAAAGTCGAAAGGAAGAAGGAGCGGATGAGTAACCCCTTAACAGTGTCACATCAACTTTGTTAAGCCGGGTGAAACCGGCAAGTCAGAGCCAAAACAGAAGTCAGCGATCAGAGATGGCACCACAGGATGGTACATGGAGATGGACCTAGGAAAAAAGCTTGTGTTTCCTGGCATTGTCCAGACAAACCTCAGACCGGACTTCGTGCTGTGGTCTGGAACAGGAAAGAAGCTCATTATGATCGAGCTAACAGTACCCTGGGAAACAAGATGTGCAGAGGCCTCCGAGAGGAAGAATGCCAAGTACAAATAGCTCCTCAACGAATGCAGGAGAGGAGGCTGGCGTACGTGGCTGTTCCCCATCGTAGTAGGCGTAAGGAGATTCTGTTCCCAGTCTGTGTGCCGACTGATGGCAGCAATTGGGACCACTGGCAGGGAAAGGTGCAGGACGATCCAAAGACTGAGCCAAGCTGCAGAACGTGCGTCTAGCTGGTTGTGGCTACGACGCGAGGAAAAGAGCTATCGTCCTCCACACCGTAGAACGGTTGGGCTTCTCGCTATCAGATAAACATGGATAAGCTCCGAAATATCTATGACGGCGAGCACCATGCTGATGATGGAGGGCGATGAGCAGACTACTGATGACAACCCACGACGAATCCAAGGTCTCTGGCCGGCGGTATTCTGGGGCACGCTCAACGGGCCTGGGGAAACAGGTTAGGGACAGATGAGACGTCACGGACTCAGTAGTATGTTTCTCACTTGTTAGGTTTTGTAAGAAAACATTTCATATCACTTAGCTACGTAAATATAAAAAATACCCTGTTTCTATAGGTCTGGTTTATTGTTTATCTCTGTACATCCTAATAACGGCCACGGTAGTTTAAAACTGGCTTGGATGGGGATGCAAGCCGTAGTTTTCCAGGGAAAAACACCGACCTGTGGCCACTACTTGGTGACTACCGTACCTATGTCTTAGAATATTGAGTTAGTGTTACCTAGGTGTGTTTACTATTACATGTATATAATTCGAGTACCATCCAGATGTGAAGCGTGATTCTTTCGAATGGTTTTGATTTGGTGATCTTCGCGTATTTAATTGTATTTGTGATTAAAATAAATGTTTTACATGTACAATGCTCATGATCGGGAATTCGCTACTACCGTGCACCAGCTATGACCCTGATTTACATACCATCTATAATGACTATAACTTTCACGTGTTAAGTGAATCTAGTGTTAGCATTTGTTTGAACGTTGATGTAGTTCCATGACTGTAAAAAAAGTTTAATAGTGTACTCAATGCGATAATAGTCGCGTTTAGTTTACATTTCATGCTGTAAATTGATATAAATAATTGACATTGTTTTCTACCGAGTTTAACTAAAGACCTTTAATGTTTAAATTTTTATCATGAAACTAAAATCTCACTATTTCGCATTCAAAATTAGGGCATATAACGATTTTTATACACAATTGTTTTTACAAACATTGTATACACGCTATTGTAAAACGTCATAACTTTGACAAGCATGAACACAGATATATACATTTTTCCGGATCTGATGCATATTTTTTGTGTTCGTGATATTATTAATGATAAAGTAACCTGTAATACAACACTTACATGATGGTTTACGCATTCTAGTGAAGCTCATGATGTTTATAATGTACATATATATACATCCAAACTCTGGACCTTGTTCAGCAATACTAATCTTCGTTATTTATTTATTTGTCATATCAATATTTATTCCTTAAGAAACAAAACCCATATTCTTGACGCCGAATTCCCTGAATACGATATTATTTGTGTTACCGAAACCCATCTTGACAGCTCCACTTCTGACAGTAATTTCTCCCTTGATAATTTTGGTTACATTCACAAATGGATAGGACTAACAATATTGGAGGCGGAATATTTGTCTGTGCTAAAAATAACATAAATATAAAACGTAGAGTTGACTTAGAACCAGAAGATCTTAAATTCATATGAATTGAAATTAAAACTTATGATAAGCCCATCCTTCTTCGGTGTATATATAGACCCCCTAATTCTCTCGTAGGTTTCTGGGATGGACTTGACAATAACCTTGGCAATGTTGATGATTTACAGAAAGAAGTTGTCCAGGTAGGCGATATCAATGTGAACATGCTAAATTTTCATCCAAATTCTCATTTACATCGACTCTTATTAAATATGGTCTTGAAAATACTATTTTTGATGCTACCAAAGTAACTCCCTTTTCTTTAACATCTCTGGACGTTACACAAACTAATAACGTAAATTTTGTAACTAACACCACAGTCCATCCTCCTTCCTGCGGTGACCACTGTCCTGTCAGTGCTGATCTCTATTTCAAAACCTTAAAGAAACGTGCATTTAAGATAACATTACTGTACTTTGATAATACTGATTTTGACGGAGCGAATGTTTAGCTTAACTCAATTAACTGGGATTCTCAACTACATGGGAATATTGAAAACATGAATTTTTTTCTTTCTGATAAAATCCTAACTGCCTTAGATCAATTCGTTCCACACAAAATTGTTACTATTAGGCCTGATGACAAAATTTGGATTACTAATGACATAAGACTGAAAATAAGCCAAAGAAAAGCACTCTAGAGCTAAGATGTACAATACTGCTGTCTCCTTGACCTAATTTAGACATATTCGAAATTAAGTAGTTGCATTAATACGGGAGGCAAAAGAAAAATATCTTTCAAAGTTACAATCTTCCTTAATAGAAAAATCAATATCCCTCGGAAAATGGTGGCGTATTGCAAAATCTGTTCTGAACTTTAAAAATAAATGTGAAAGTGACTCTCCTTTGGTTAGAAATGGCATACTCAAAACACATCCCATCGATAAAGCCGAGTGATTTAATGATTATTTTATATCAATATTGAAAACTGAAAAGAATGCTGACGATTTACCCTCCGAATGCAACCAGCCAGAGTACAGCTTCTCGATCTTTGACATCACTGAACAGGCCATTATTCACCAGTTTCACAACCTAAATACAAATTAACCCCAAGGATCTGATTCTATACCCCCAAAATATATTAAAGGGGTATCTCAATCTCTAATTAGATCTCAACTCTTAATCTTTAATAGATCTATCTCCACCGGTATTCTCCCTCCTGTATGGCAAAATGCTCATGTTACACCTGTGTACAAGTGCAAGGGTGCAAAAATAGTCCATCCAATCTCTGTTACTCCTATTTTTAGTAAACTTCTTGATTTTTTCTAAAAAATGTATGTTTAATTATCTTTCAAAATATCAAATTATTTCCTAGAATTAATCCGGGTTTCTCTCCAAAGATTCAACTCTCTACCAAGCATTAGCTATATATGCTGGCTATATGTATAGCTAATTTTATGTGGCGACACATATAGAACTATTGTCCTTTCTGTTGTCCCTTACTTGTTTAGGTTAACCCTTAGGAGCCTAATATCAGTTTGTTTTTGATTGGCTGAGATTTAAGCGATTGACGTCATTAGGAATCCAGCCTCCTGATTGGCTCATAAAGTATACCTTTGATTAGAGAAAAAAATTTCACTGGCGCCATTTTGTTTTCGAAGAATTGCTCAAATTAATTTTAATTTAATCCACGAAAAACAAAAAACCACCCATTATTTTCCCACCCTATACTTAATTAGGATATATATACCTTACACGATTTCATTGTTCTGTTTATGTGGCGTTTTTCTACCGAACCCCCACCTTTATATTAGGTGTGAGAATTAGATAAATACTGTATTTTTATAATATTTGTATGTATCTTGTTAATAGTTACATATGTTTCCTATAATTTCTAATAAACTTGTCACCTTATGGTGGCCATTTTCAATTCATACTAATCTTTTAGTTTTCTTTATGTGGAGTATACATAAATGATGCTACTGTAAAGCACTTGGATAAAGGTAAAGAAGCAAGAATGATATTTTGTGACATCAGCAAAGCTTTTGACAGGGTCTGGCAAAATGGTGTAATATCAAAAATAATCCAATACGGTTTTTCGGTAATATCTTGAAATGGTTTTCTTCATATTTAATTGATAGGAGACAGAAAGTGGTCTTAGATGGATTTAAATCTAATTGGAAAACATTAAAGACGGGATACCACAGGGTCAGTTTTAGGGCCATACTGATTTTACTACATAGAAATGGCATTGGAGAAAATAAATCATCTAATGTCAAGCTTTTCGCTGACGACACATCTTTATATGTACTGATAGAGGGAAACAGACAGGAAGCTGCTGACATATTACATGAAGACTTACGGAAAATTTCTATTTGGGCTAATAAATGGGGTATTCTATTCAATCCGAATAAAACTTATCATTCTCTTTTCAAGGCGGACTAACTTTGAGACGTTGCATCCAGACTTATTCTTTAACAATGTAGTTATCAATAACGTCACTGATCATAAACACCTTGGTCTCATAATAAATGGCAATGCCAACTGGTCAACTCATATAAATCATATTTATGATAAAGCTTACAAAAGATTGAGTACACCTAGAATATTAAAATTTAAGATCGACGGAAAATCTCTAGAAACAATTTATATTTCATTTATACTTCTGATTTTAGAATCTGCTGATATCGTATGAGCCAACTACTCTCAGAAAGAACGTGACGTCTTAGAGTCAATCCAACTTGAAGCAACATGCATTATTCTGGTTTGAGATAACATTTAATATAGAGCATCTGGACTTGTTACACTGAGTAAAAGAAGACATTTACTTAATAACATAATAATAAGTGTTCTTTTCATATATCAAACTTGTTGCTACCCTTTCTTAATAACATCGTAAATTACAACTTTCGACACATAGGTTATTTGATGTTCCAGAACCAAGGACGCAATTACATAATTCTACTTTTTTTTCCCAAACCTTTTGTCTGAATGGAACAATCCAGCCTGTCTGTTTCTCACTATGTCATCTCTTCGAGCTTTGAAAAAGGAATGTTTAGGTATATCAGATACGGATGCTTATCCAATACTTGGTAACATTTTAAAATATCACTGTCATACAAACGTAAATTTACATTTTTATGTCAGATAAGAAATTTTTGAAGTAATCGCAATTCTGATGTATACAATTCACATCTAAACGATAGCCCCGCTTGTACATGTGGTTATCCTTTCGAAGATCGTGAGCATTATTTTCTGCACTGTCCTTTACATGCTAACCAGTGACTCATGCTACTTACATCTTTATCAGAGATTAACGATTCTATTCCAATCAATATTCAAACTTGTATTTATGGTTATCAGCCTCAAGATATAAATATGAATATAAATATTGTGAAGACGGTTCATCAGAAATACCAGAACATTTCTATAAGACTCTTAAGTAGGTTTAAGCAAATACAGTGGATTATGTCGAAAGCGGTCTCTAAGCAATCCGAATGTCTGCATAAACCAGCCCAATAATATAGTCCCAATAATATTATACCAATTAGTTCCCTGCAATCCAAAATTCAGTACAAACCGGCCTAATTAGCTTGTCCCGAAGAAGCTCAGTTTTGACAGAGTTCACTGTACTGTCCCAAACATTTACTGTCTTTGCAATGTGTATTATCCATTGAAATTCATAGTACAAATGATCTCCTTACGTATTACTGTCAAAGTAAGGTTAATACGAAATATGTATGTATATACTGTATTGTTTTGTAGGGAGAGGGCTGATAAAGGCTTTGCCTGTTGCCTAATTCCCCTTAAGATCAGCCCAATAACATATTCTGAAATGATAAATTCTCCCGGTAGGGAAAAAAAATAAGCCTTTCAAACTTATTGTTTATAATTCCAACAACCTCTGTGTCAATCCCTCTCAGGGGAAGAAATTAAGAGTATGCTTTCAGGTTAAAATGACTGTTGTAATTGTAAACCTGTGAAGAAAACAGAACCGAAGATTAAAAATTCACAAACAGCATCGCAGGTAATATCGATTTTAACCGTGTTCTAGTGTTATATATACTGAATGTATCAGTTGGTTGTGTTGGACTGTTGAAGGATCACTTGGGCGAAAAGGTAAGGTATTTATTGCTATTTGACCTACTGAATTGCATTTTATTTATCAATACTAACTTCACTTCCTATGAAACATTTTATTAATTATTTTCTTTACTTTCAAACCTTTATTAGAGTACTTCCTGTAAAACTTTGACTAATAAACGCTCCTTTGCTAGTACTAACACGACTTATTGTTTGAACATGTGATACTTTACAAGGAAAAGTATAGTTAGTCAGGTACTTTATTTGAACAAACTTCATATTCCAAACATGAAATAAGATTATATGAATTTAAAGTATATGGAAAGTGCACTGATCAAAAAGTGTCAATCACTTTGTAATTTGTCTCCATTTATTATAAACTAAGGCGGTTTAGCAAAGTCGATAATTGAAATACTGAAGTAGACAATGACAATGTGCCACCCTTATATATATCTATATATACGTGTGTGTTTTTTCTCCCCTCCTCCCTTTTTAACAAACACTTCATATTACATTATGACACTGTATACACGCTGTTAGAGGCGTCTAACGTATTAACCCTACAAAAGTGAAAATTGTCTTACGTGTGATGTATTGTACCTGTATAACAATGTAAAACCTCGCTTGACTTTAATCGATAAAATTAATTCTTGTCCCGTTTGCCTTGTGTTAAGCATAAAAGGATGAAATGTTCTTGGCCTGTAAGTTGTAGGGATGTTGTGATAGTACGGAGTGGCACTACCAAATACTCAAGTGTCATTCACCTGAAATACCATGTCGCAGACACATTGACAAGGAATACTCCCCATAATTATACTGATATCAGGCTTCGGCAGTTAATTCCGTGCGAAAGAAGACTTTGTCATGACAGTTCTTTGTGACAGTATCTTTCTCAATATCATTTAAACTTGAACTTATTCCCAGGTTTCCGTGGTAGGTCACAGTGCATAGATATTATTTAGAAACGGCTTGCTATTCATGATAGACAAACACTTTCCCCTTTTGTGACACACAAATTGTTCATATCATTGAAGTATCAAACTAGGAATATATAAAAGATTTTGTAATTTAGTAACACTTAATTAAAATATAAGTACATTTTAAAAATCTGTTTATATGTGTGTTTAACCAATATGAACCCAAACTGTCCCTTTAACGGTAGTTTGGATAATAAGCAAAACTATTTTGAAAGTCATGAACATTCGCACATCCATTCAACTTGAAGATCAACAAATCATCTACGAAAATTCCCTTCTTCTCCCTGTTACGATTACTGTAACTAATGAATAAGAGAACAAGAACACATTGGAGGTATATCGTATCAATCTTCTGAATACTGCTTTTGAATTAGCGCCCAACGTTCCACTCATATCTATTCCTGTCGGGCCTAATTCATAATGTGGATTTCAAAAAAAAGCCCACTCACTAAATAGTTTATATTTTGGATAGTCATGTATTAAGGTTTGAAATTGAATGTTTTCGTAAACATCTGAATGACTATACTTATTTTGAATTGTCTTTAGGTCAGTGCAGATAGCATGCAACCCCGTGGTAACTAATCGACGATTGCGTTAGGTATTGCAGCTTTGCGAAAATATTATAATCATTTGGTTCTTTGGGGGGTACATCCCATTTCATGGTAAATGGATGATTTCATTTGAGGGAGTATCGTGAACACTTTCAAGAAGAAAATAACTTTGTAGATTGCACAACAGACACATAAGAGAATAAGCCATCAGTGCATCCATATCGGGATCACACGATATTTTTTTGTAGATAATGTTTCTACAGCGAAATCATCGTTAAACTACGTCGTTTCCCAACGACAACCAAATGAATTGCTATTGTCTCTGGTTGTGGAAAATAAATCGATTTATGTTAAAGTTCCTTTTTCATTTTTACAACAAAAACGTTTTTTTTTTCAATCGCCTCTTCATCTACATTTCTATCCTTATTGAATATCTGTTCAGTCCATGTCTATTTATGTCTTAGTATTCAGATCTCTCTGATTTCATTCATTACAGTAGATGTACCTTTACCGTTAAGTTATACTGCTTTTTCTGTCCTAGCCAAAGTAATTACCACGCAGATTGTTTTGTAGACGACTTTGATTTGCTACTACAGCACATATCTGGGCTTCACATGAGACAGAAGAGACATGAACCTTCGTTAGTACAATGTATGAACTCTCATCAATCCTTGTTACTACAGTTTTTTTTTACGTGATTATGTTTCGTGTTTATAAAAAGTTATGGACTCATTTGGATGAAACAACAACATCAAATGAATTTTTCATTTGTATGTAGAAAGCACGAACTCGCAAGCTACCACATGTAATCAAACTACAACCTACATTTTCTATATTTGAAGCTAAAGGGTCCCTTCTTTAGTGCACAATTACGAACATATAACTGACTGGAAAATAAGTTTGAACCATGCTGTAAATGCAAATCAAATTTCCTCATTATTGGTATCATTGTATGACTCATGTAAAATGAAAATGTTGACAGAAAAAAAGTAAGTTCGTTTCAATCGTTTAGAGTACAATTCAAATACTTTGATATTCTTATAAGACTACTTTTATGTGGAAAAACTATAGTGGTTCTCGTGATTATATTTGTTTTAACACCTCTTGAACAAACATTGACTTTTGTGTGTAAAGGACGGGAAGTATAATCGGGCCAGGATTTCAAAAGACATAGTTATTGCGGGATAGAGAAGCGAATGACTTGTACGATAATACTTCATACAAAATGAAATTAGACCTATCAAACATGTAACATTTCTATATTTATAAATATGACTACTATGTCAAAATCAATTATGCAGAAGAAAGTCACTAGTATTGACGTCTAGATCAGGTCATTGAACCAGTAATTGTATTCACTGAAACGAACCCTCAACAACGACGCTAAAAGCTAGGTATGGCATGGGAATAAAATGGAAACAAAACACATGAAGTGATGAAGGGCCTCCAATATGCAACTTGCTTTGAGTTACTCGTCTGTAAACGAGCAGGGAAATGATAAGAATTCACTGCCACATTGTATGCAATAAGAGATGACTTATTATATGAGGCCCTCTGTTTCTTTGCCTTCGCCTAGAGGTACATTAAGTAAATCCGCTGGCTCTGTTGCAACACCTGGGTCTGATTTATGTTACTGTCAAAATATTTCAACGTTATCAGCGTATCACATATAACATGAAATAGACTTGGATTCCTATACATTTATGAGTACCGTATACATTTATGAGTTTGAGTTTTTAAGATAAAAACCAGCCTCTGGAAAAAATCCTAACAACTTAACTTCATCGGCAAACAGCAGGAGGTATATCTTTATATTAGACTGGATTTGTTTTCAGGTCACATGCTATTAAACACCAGTAATATGTCAAAGGGGCTCATCGATTTTATACCTATTGCTTGAGTTTCATTGTATGATGGTGCTCGTCCACAAGTCGTATTTTACGTCTGTTTGACTTTTTCGTTTTACCAATTAAAAAAAATCAGGCATTACCATTACATTATGACACGTCGTAGAGTTGCTATTTAATCTAACGTTTTAATATTATTTGTTAAAAACGGCAACTGTTAGAGAGACGATTAAAATATTAAATGCTGAAGTACAAATAGGTGTTATCATGACTCTTAGTAGTATTGCTATTGGAAAATAATGACGACATTTTCATGAAAGCTTGTTCCGAAAAGGGCAGGCATATGTCTTCTCTTTCTCTGTGCTTAAAGTAATATTTGTTGAGGTTATGATACATTTTCAACAACACTTCAGCCATCTACAGTCTCAAGCAATCGAACTTTACATCTGCATGTCTATTATATACTATTTAATGACGCATTGACCAACCTCTAAAACCAAGGATGACTCTGATTAACACGATACATTGTATTCAATCTTTCACATGTCTTTTGTAGCAATCCTCAACATGAACATGTCTTTTGCAATCAAATATCACAATAGGCTTATATCTCCAACCAACACCGCATTTATCCACGCATTTCTGAATGTACTAAATCTTCTTACATAACCCATCTCTGCAAATATCGTTGACACAAAATTAGCAAACTAACAATGCAACTGGACCGGGTTGTGTGCCATACAACAGTGCCCCTTTCCAGGTATCGTGTTTCAGTAAAGTAGCAATATTCAAGCGCCAGTGGTAGCGTAATTATATAGGAATCCAGTATCTCAATGAGCTTTGCGAATACGTTAGAACGCGAACAAAACAGTTTCTAAACGCGAAAAGATGTTTTCGGATATTTTGGGGAGGCACCATTTACACTAATATTGTGTATACAGATTTTTTCTGTTCTTTTCAGATGCGGTTTCAATGATACACCATGAAAGTCTGCATACTTTTTCCATGGAGGCATAAGGTGAGGATGATAAAACGACTCGGCTTGCTTTTTCTTGGATCTTGTATTTTGTGTCTGATTTCTCAGGAGTACATAGATGTATCTCACAAATTACGTATTCCACCAAAAGAAGATGATTACGTCTTGATACAGCAATGGTCGAATATTGAACCTTCACCAAAGGTTCCGACTGTAAAATATCAACACGCGGGTAAATTACTACAGTTCAATAATGGGAAATGGACGGAACAGCCACAAAACTGCTTCCTGAAGCCTGGAGCATATCCTGAAGGAAGACTGAAACATTCTTCAAACGCTACAATATATGTCTATGATCCAGAAGATGATCAGTGGATTTCAAAAAGCATTTTATCGGAAAACGAGTGGAAAGGAAATTTATCGTTGCAAATAAACAAGTTGATATTGCAAGATAAGGAACGAGTCTTCATCGATATTGGGGCACATCTTGGGGTGTTTTCAATACCAGCAGCCTTCATTGGATCTCATGTAATAGCAATTGACTGTGTCAAGGAAACTCTGAAAAGATTGTGTGCCTCTGTGAGAAGAAACCAATTGTTGGATCGGGTGACCTTGATACATAATGCAGTTTGGCGAGATAACAGATTTGCCACTTTAAGAGTCAGTCCTAGTAATATAGGTGGCGTTAAAGTCGACTCAGTTCACGAGATGTCGGAGTCACGTGGAAAAATTCGGGATATGGTCTCAACAGTAACGCTCGACAATCTATTGGAAATGTTTGAGTTTTCCAAAGTTGTGATCAAAATGTCAGTTGAAGGCGATGAATTAACAATATTGCAAGGCGCAAAGCGGTTCTTCAAGACAGTTCGTGTTGATTACTTGATCGTAGAATTTGCAAACCATCGACGAGAATTAAGTGCCCTTCAGATGAGATCCCTATTACACTCTTATGATATGGAACCAATGGTGTCTGATGCAATGCTCAACGAAAAAACGTACGTGAGATGGCCTTCTACAGTTATATGGAAGCGGATGTGAACTGGTATATGATAAAACTTGCAGCTGAGTAAAGAATGCAGATGATTTCTGTAGAAAGTTAGCTTCCCTAACATTCTTCCTCAGTCACTCAGGCACTTTGGACCTTAGCATCACCAAAGAGTCCCAAAAAGATGTAACTACTTTGTGATACAATTCTGTTTAAAAAATCTATATCGATTTTGCATTGTTTTATCGTACAAGCCTTTGTTTCAGACGAAGCAAATGGATTATTTTAATGTAAAGATCGGTTTCTGCAGTACTTGATGTTGAGAAATTCTCACTTGAGATAATTAAACGTTAGAGCTTTAACTCATATAGACAACGTTTTTTTTAATTTAAATTTTGATTTTGTTTTACTTCCATTTTCATATTCCTGCTGATTTTATGACCAATTTGTATTTATGACACAATAAAGAGAATAAATATCATAGGGATAATCATTACTGAATCTCTGAACACGCAAGTCTGTATTCTACATTTCATTAATACAGAGAAGTAATGATACTTGGCATGATTTTTTTAAAACCCTACATTATGTAAAGTGACCCAGCAGAAGGGGGTCGAGCGAATTGTACTCGTTTACCCTAACCAAAGAGACCATTAAATCCAGGATCAATATCCCTTCATCCTACATAGAATTTTTATTTATAACGTAACCCTTCATATTCAAAAGTTTCTGTCCATACGCATAGTTTAAGCACCCGATCGTAACTTCCGTCCGAAGGCTGTGACGCAGTCAAAAATAAGTTGTGATACTCAGTATGTCATGGGACAAACAGGGAAACAAGATCAGACCTTATCTAGTCCAGTGACAATCACAAGTAGGTTGATAGAGATATATGATATGATGATAAGATCTGTAAGTTTGTCCCGTTGATCGCCTTGACGTCACATGTTTTAACCCATAAACCTAGTCTCATTTATCATGTGTTGGTGTTCAACGTATAACTAAGCCTGCTGACGATTTTATATGAATCATATCAATAAATTTTACTGTATCCGAGTAGAAAAATTACAATAAGGTATACATGCATGTTGGTTTATTGTTGAGTCATGTAATGAATGCAAACAGAAAAAATCAAAACCACATGAAGGGTGAGCACAACAAGACACATTGCTACGTCAGGAGAGACAAAGCTAAATAAGATAATACTTAACATCGTGTTTTTATTATACAACGGTGCCGACGCGTCTCCTTTACCCTGTAAATATCGTTAACGCTGGCCTAGAGGCAGATTTCCTCATACAACAAAAACCGACCAAATCTTTGGAAGAAATGCATGTCTGATAGGCCAAAAATTGCCATCATGATAATGAAATTTGTTCAAACTGTTCTTCGATGTACATTATACAAGATAGATGGATTACTGGATGTGACGAGTACATTATATACATACTGATTATGTTGACATCACTGTTAGATTCATGGTATTTTATTGTTATTCCGCGACATTTCACGTTGACTTAACGACCATATTCAGGTATCAACAAAGAAGTAAGTCAAACGGGGAAACTATTGAAAATGACGTGAAATTGATATATATGCCGTGTTGATATCAATTTAGCTGATGCGACTCCAAGACAATAAACAAAAAAGACTAGACTCATTAAATATGTCACATTCGACGGTTAAAAAGTTCTCTGTGCAATGTTCAGTCGTTGTTGATTCTCTAAAAAATGTAGTTTGATTTTTCTCAGCAATACACCAGTTGACATTGTTTCAATATTCGAATTCCTGCAAATTATTCTTCCTACGAAGGTAGCTTTAGCATTTCCTAATGAAAATTGCCTCGCACTTTCCTTTGAGACAGTTCTTATGATCAGCTATGTATATTTTATAAGCAATTACAAACATATAACTTCACCAGATAATCTATATCCTTTACATGTTCTGTTAAATTAAACGGAAAAAAGCAACATCGGGAAGCCAAGCACATCGACTCAACCAGCTTTCATAGAGGATTAAATGTGTATGACTTGGATATGTGTGATAGACAATCTATTGATTATATTGATTTGTTCAGCCTGCAACAGTGCTACTTTAGGAATAATCGCTTTTGTATCATGGAGTTAAAGACAGATATTCTTTGACCATTTGTGTTCTAAGAATATTCATGGTATTTCTGTTCGCAGGTTTTGAATTAAAAAAGAAAAAAACATCGTCTACGTATTCATTTTCGCCACAATAGTGTGTCCAGAATGACATGTTCTAAAAAGGCAGAAATGTTCGATTTACCGAGTTAAGAGCACGCGAGTGTCTTTATATTGTGCATGTAGATGGCATTATCCTACGGTATACTATTATGTATATTATAATACCAACCGTTGTTTACAAGAATTAATATGGTAACTGTTAGATAGAAATAAAAGCTCACTGACACTCCAAAAATAATTCTTATGCTTCTTAGAATGACGAACAATGGAAATGTTTGATGGCAGTAAGAGCCAATACCTGGTTCATCCAAAGACACTTAGTGAAAATTAAAATCTAACTACAAATTACAATCTGCTAAATATAAGGTACGTATACATTGTGCCCTTTTTAGTGACAAAAATCAATAATGATCAATAATAATGAGAACACGTACTTAATTATATTTTAAATCATTTAAATTTCCCCTTTGTTGTATTTTGATATCAAGTTTGCTGAAAACCAGAATGACATTTCTATTTATGTCACCAATATGGACACTTAAAGCGTCTTTTAGACAATCCAATCGACTATACTTAGTAATAGGTAGGACAAAAATACTCAACAAATTATTTCAACAAAAAGAATTTTAAAATAGCATGGCTAAACATGGTAACATAGATAAAATTGAAAATGAATAATACATGGACACCTATTTTGCATTTTGTTTATTGTGATAACGAAGAGTATATCATTAATATTGATATTGATATTTATAACGTTGAACAGTAGATATAGACATGTATCCACGTTGAATACCAAGTAGCAGTTGTATTACTTTGATGTATCGAATTTTTCATAACATTTCATCGGCATTTTGATACCACGCATACCTACTTGTCCATATATTTATGTATTTTAATATAACGATATTTGGTAAATTACACGTGCGTGACTACAAAAAACAAACAAAAACAATAACAAAAAAACACCTTCCACTCTGTGTTAAACAAACGTCATGCCCAGCGAATAGACACGCACAATTACATTTGCACACCGGCCTAAACTAATTAAGACATGTGTATAGTAGCATCGAGAACACTTGCAAATGACCATCTCTATCTACACATACTGCACCTATAATGCATAATATATGTGCATATTTACATTCATACAAACAGCACTCACACAAATCCGAGCACATTATCTGTAATATTTCAAAATATATTTCATGCATTATTTTGGAACATTTTCTTCAGGTTGATAATGTCAATAGAATAGAATTTGTTATAACATAACAAGTAGATTTGAGAATGACGTTTCCATGACTGCACTGTCACCTTAATAAAAATGTGATAAGTGTGGAATGTACTAACAATGACATACATTGTACATGGTGTACGAGATGATTAGGAATATTTTTTTCGGCAGTGCTATAATCCTAAGTATATCAAGGTCTAAAATATAGACACAAATACAGAAGATGGTGACAATGAACGCAATTCGGTTGCGCTTATTGAACACTAAGGATGACATGCCATTTCTTATTACTGCAATAGCCTCCTGACCCAGATCAGTTTTGGATATCTTATACGCGTAATAAGATTGGCCATCTTCAATCCACAAGTAGTTATCTCCCTTTTAATTTCATCGGGTTTTCGATTCTATAGATAATCAAATAGTACTGAGTTGAGTTTGTTAGAATATCTATCATCTGGATTAGGTAGAGAAATAGACGGAAAATTGAATTGAGAATTAATCAATTATTTGATAATGCTAATTTTTTTCAATAAAACTTAATGACCTTCTCTTCCGTATTTCTATTTTTTAAACTTTAAGTATAATAAGTTCCCTGTCCTACTTAAGCTCCATTTTATTTTCTCGTCCACCATCTATCGTCACCTTTTCCCTGGAAACGACTTAAAAGGTTAATGTATTGGGTTTGTAGAATGTTGGGATAAAAGACTACCAAAGTTGTTCTAAATATAACCTTGAACCACTTTCAAGATCACAAGGGTATTTATAGTGATTCCGTGACACGATGAAATGGAGGGCTCTTAAGTTTGTTCAAATGAATGGCCCTGACTCGCTTCAAATGCCAAAGGTGTAAAACAGATTGAAGACTTCCACTGAATGACCAGCTGGCCTTGGAGCATGGTAGAATAATGTAATGGCTTGCTTAGGGAATTTGGCTTTCGCTCTTGCAGATACTAACTATACCGACGAACATTTCTTTGTTAGCTGAAAGATGGCTAAGCTATTTAGGTTCATTGGGCCTCAGGTATTGACACAAGGTTTGGTCAGAGATTTTTAAATATTTATTCTTATAAAACCTTACAGATGAAAATAAAAAAAAAAAAAAAAAAAAAAAAAAAAAACAATAAAGAGAATGGAGGGCTGATAGTCATTTTTTCGCAAACGTTTGGGACCACCTTATCTTGTAACTTACTGGTGGAACATGCACGCATATGGTATAGTTGTATGGTCTCCGAGTCATATTCGATAGAAGGGCGACGCTATATAGACAACTTGTCTTTTATTCAAAAGTCTGGAAGAGTGACGGGCTTAGGTGGTGTTGACCTCAAAAATTCAAAATACTCAGACGTGGTTTTATTAGCTTGCTGTCCTTGGACTCCTCGGATCCTGGAAGCTAAAACAGTCCCCGGAGAGGACTTTATCTGTATATTGATATCTTGGCGACGGAGTTCGATATGGATAGAGATGGAAATGATTTTCAACAACTTGTCGCAAGAGTATTAAAACTATTCAACTTTAAATTATAAATAACCCGACGCGAGAATGAAATTATAATTAGTTGCATAATTAATAAGTCATGACGAAAAAGTGTCTGTTTTTTCTCATTTTACGGCCTGGTGTAATCATACTAATCCCAGGGAGTACGGTACCAAGCCTTTGATTTACATATATTAATTTCAAAATAGGAAAACTCGTTACAAGTAAATTCTTATCAAATTTTATTGTAAAAGTACAAATTTAAAAGATGTTGCTTTGATACAAACCAACTTCGGGTGGATTTCGGTAATATTTCACTTTTTGAAATTGTTGACAAATTTTTGCTATAAAATAAACAAAGTTCGAACATGAAATAGATGTATACACATGCAACAATTGGCAGCTGTAAACAACAGAGACATGGCTATTGTTATCCCAATTAGCACTGCGAGATTAAATGATGATATCGATGGATTATGCAGTATGAGACGAGAGTTAGATAAAGATATGTGGAAAAACAAGCAGGTGTTGATTACAATGGTTGTTATGTGTTATCTATCTGATTGCTTAATGCACTTAAGCTTTCCCAAGGCTAGACTCTATCGCTATGATACTAAATATCTATATCTAGAAATAGATTTTGTCGCTAACACTTTCTGAAAGGACTACATGTCCTATAACCATTACAACATTACAGTTAACATCAGTCTGTTTTTCATCTGTTTTACCCCGACAAAACGCTTTAAAAAATGCAGTAACATATTGCTTGTTTCAAAAAAGCATTAGCAGAACAAACAATGAATTTTAAAAACCTTTTAGCGTCCAAGTATTATATATCCAAGATAGATCATATTGGCTACCATACATAATGTGGTAATGCATCAATTATCATTTCAAAATTATTTTTAAAAAGTCAGATATAAATTACTATTCCGTTTAAAATCACATCAAGGTTCAAATCATCTTTAATGTTTGACATCGTTTCATTTATTGGAAGCTGTAATTATGACATTTTCACTCTACGCGTTAAGAAAAATAATAAAACACAAGGGTATTGAGAATTGCTGAAGCAATACACGCCCCCTACCGGCCCCACTGTAATGATTTATAAAGATGATTCTCCTTGATTTTAATTTGAGGAAAAAGTATAAAATTCGTTTTTAACTGATTTTTAATGGAACATAGAAATAAATAAGTATAATGTATGATAATACAGTTTTATC
The DNA here is from genome assembly GCF_031769215.1 of Ylistrum balloti. NCBI lineage: Eukaryota > Metazoa > Mollusca > Bivalvia > Pectinida > Pectinidae > Ylistrum > Ylistrum balloti. Next base: position 441,871 of record NW_026782733.1, on the reverse strand, counting down.
ACGAATGTGTACATACATGTTATGGACAATGGAATGAAGCCACCTAAAATACTATATATACTTTTCTAAAAAAAAAAAAAAAAAATGGCAACGATTTTTGACAATATTAACGGCGACCTTGACCCAACAAGTCTGATCCCCAAGCTTATCCAAGATGTTTTAATAAGTATGTGAAGTTTGATGAAAATCCTTCAAGTAATGGAGCCTGCAGTAAAGCAACGTCAAGACAGACGAAGAGGAAACCTGTAGTCTCTGTCGTAAGACACTAATTAGGGTGGTCGGGTGGACGGGTGGCGCAGCGGTAACGTGCTCGCCTTTTACCTAGCCGACCGGGGTTCGATTCGCGGAACGGACGTGAAAAGGTAAGAGGTCACCTGCCCGACCACATGGGTTTTCCCCGGGTACTCCGGTTTCCTCCCACAATAAGACCCTCGCGCGCTTACATCCGGGTCTCTCAACTCTCAAGTACTGAACAAAAATAGTGTATCTAACATAGATTTTGTCGGGTAAATAAGTCATACTCTGATCATATCGTGCTAACAGATTACAGTAACATAATACACTGCTAATACATGTCTCAGCTATTATTACATAGTAATGTAAATGTATATAACAAGTTACACACTCAAACTGAGAGAAAATAATTTAGTTTGGTTTCATATTGTTTAACGTCCCATCATCAACAAGGGTCAATTACGAACGTCCTCCCGATGTATGTGAGGGGAATGCAGGTGTAGGTTGCTTATGCTTTTGGGAGATTGCATTATGTCGTGTAAGCCTTTCCTGTGATACAATGTAGCTTGGAACTGAAGCCGTCTTTATAGTACTATCATAATGAAGTACACTGCCGAAGGTTCCTAATCTGGTTACATTATACTGACAACGAGCAAACCAGTCGTTACACAATCACGATGCTGGGCGATAAAAATGAAGCAGTAACTACAATTTTTAAAGAAATAAAACTTATGCATGTTCGTCGAGCGCAATCTCCTGTTATATAATCTAGGACCGATAAGAATGGGACTCGTTAACAGGTAAATGCACACAAACAATGTATATATGGTGTGGTTAACAATTTATTTAATGTGTTCATGTACATGTATCGGCCTTTCTCGATCAATATGAAAACAAAGATTTTAATTTAGTTTGTTTTTGTTCCCACATAAACCTAAGTACAAGGGATCTCACATCGGTATAGCATACAGTTTATATTGGTAGTCACTAAATTAGAGCTTAACACCTGTTAAATAGTATTCACGATTGTCGTAATCCAACACTGCTACCAAAACAAACACCCAAACTAACCCTTCAGGGACCCCCAAAATAGCATAGGTCGGGTATTGATACTTATCCGTCTTAAAAAAAGAAATAACAAATAACACCTATATAAGTATTATTATCGCGAAATTGTCAGGAATCTCATCTGTAAGAGTAGCCTCCCCTACAATGCAACGAACAGTCGTTGGGTCAATTGTTACGACGTGAAAATTAAACTTTCTCTACGATGTTCTCCTAGCCGGATACAATTCAGACGATATTTTACTGTTCGTTGCGAAACATGAATTTTGATTTTTATAATTGTTCCAAATTTGAAAGAGTCAACTTTCCCTGTGTGTTTTGTTAGAAATTGTTTTCAAAGTTGAAATAGATTTTCAGGGACACATCGCGCTCAACTGACTTTTATTTTTAAAAATTTAAGCACTTTCTTGAGTGTAAGACATTTTCTTAGATATTTGAAGAGCGGTTATAATATGATAAAGATATTTTAGTACATCTTTCACAGTAGTTATGCAACCACACGTAAAAGAGGAACCCTTTCAAACTATGTGAATTGCGTCATTATTTTCAGCAGGTTGTGTATTACGTCAATATTTTCAAGTGAACACCTGCGGTGCATGTAAGTGTTTACTGGATGAAGAAGAATTGTTCGTTGGGTTTATCGCCTTTGCAAAGAGCCGGTCTTTTTGAGGGGGTAGGGGTCTCCTTGTAGTTGTTGGTTGGTAAGTTACTGCACAGAATACACGAGGTCCGTCGCATGGCATGCAGAGCATTTATTGCTTAGCTTCACAAGAAAAACAAACCGTCACGGGTAGGGAGCTTCGAACCACGCACATCGGATCTTTTCCTTAGGCTTTCGTAGTTGCCGGAATGAGAATAAATGGAGAGTAAATTGTTAATAATATATACGATATTTACATTAGTATATATTTATCTGTAGAATTATACCGATAATCGATTTGAATTGATGTATCAGAAACCGTAAAACAAATAACGTGTTTGGTATGAAATGAGGTAAAAGAAAAATCTTCATGTCCTTACTGACGCTAATTCTAAACGACACACAACAATTCAATGTTATCTACTCGATTTAGACGTACGAACGCCCCGCTAAATACAGTTACAGTCTTCCTATCGTAAATTGTGTGTCCGTTGATTGATACAGATTGTCGACACACACAGACGTACTGCCTGTAATCGTGTACTTTGTTTCGAAGCAAAGTGTAATCACATAATCATGGCTATTCCGAGTCGCCATTAGAGCTCCGGCCACGTCTAGACACATCTTCGCTGAAAGATATGTTTCTCATATTAGGTTACAAAAAAGTTGTCCTGGACTCATCACGGTATCGATAAGTAAACAAAATCAGTTACATAGTCGGTTTCCGGTTTCGCTTTCGTGTCATTAACAGGAAATAGACCACGTGCTTTAATAAAAAAGGAAATGCATGGCCGATAATTGTATTGAGAATACATTCTTTAATTATGAAATGTCCAGTACAGAGTGACAGCCAATTTCTTTAAATGTTTCAATACCGCTGTCAATTATATTAGGATCCACGATACTGTGCATCTTAAATGAGTAAGGGTATGTTTATCGTATTCCAGTGTAACTGCATAACAGGCGGTAATGAGTGATTCATGCACAATAGGAGATCTAATTTGTTCCTTTCTAATTCGGGATGTTAAAGCGATGAAATCTAACCTGTCTATCTCATTTCAACATATTTTCACTCGAAGTCTCCATTTGGAAACTCTTCGCCTTCGTCCTTAGTCAAGAAAAAATATATACAAACGGTTGGTTTCACCAACTCGGCAGTAAGGTAAGCAAAATATGGTTACATGTCTCTGTGTTACACGGATAAAATATATTCTGTTCAGTGTTCACTGTATCTAAAGTTGGTATAAAAGACAACAAGAGAGCTCTTTCTCTGTCCTTTAGTAGTTCATGTATTTTTTTTGTTATTTTTTCACGGGATTCTACTTAGAATATACCAACTGCGAATTGGTCTATCGATATTCAACATTGCAGTAGGAACTTTAATCCCAGGGAAACTATACCCGAGAGTAAAACCACGGAAATTAACTTGCATTGCCTTGCGAAATCAATTTATAATAGTGGTGTGACATATTTTGACATGGGTGATATATAGAAGTCAAAATCAAATGGTTTATTCAGAAATACAGTCTATTCCATTGGTATTTGAATATACCTTTTCTGTCTGCGATGAGCGAATACCTTACGCTCGTCCAAGGAAACTATTAGGTGGTAAAGGTGACCGGTTCAAACTAGATGCAATATACAGCAGAATATGCCTTTCAGCTTTTGTAAGTGAAGTTCGAAGTTATAACTCTCACTGCGACCAACATTATCTCATCTAAAAATAACATCCATATAACCAGCATTTTAAAACCGACCGAGCGTTTTAATTGCTCGCATTGTAGTATATTTCCCGATCAAAATGACCTTCTATAAGAGGCGTTAGTAAGTACCTCTACAGGAGATACGATCAATGCACCATGGATGCAAATAACCTTGAATTAGACAAAATTTGGTAAAAAGTCCCTGTGGTAAAGTCTATAAAACAGTTATTACAGTCTCAAGATTCCTCGTTAACATAGTGGTGTGTCCTCTACTGCAGTGTTTCCAATAAACCAAATTTATCGATGTTCCTAATATAGAAATGTTTGTATGTAATATTATATCGCCGTGTTTTCTAAACAGCTGACGGAGCAATATTTTTTATTGTCATTGAACACAGAGACCTGAACAAGAGTATTAAACTTTTCTCTGTTGTGATGTTTTTACTTTACAACTTTCGGTCAATGCTGGTTTGGTTTATAATGTCCTATCTCCCTATGCGAGACGAGTGCAGGTGTTTTTGGGATGATCAGATATGTTCGTGTACGCCTCCTTGGAAAATATAAGTCGATTTTATAGTACTGTCGAAGACCTCCAGCAGGTCTCACTCTGCCTGGACACATTATAATTAAAACGGACAAGAAAAGTCGTAACGCTCCCACAATGCTGAACGCTAAGCAGGGAAAAGCAACCACTTTATCTAAAGAAGGTGGTCGCGGCCTGTTGACATAACTAGAAGTTTACCTCATCCTCCTACTATCATGCATCAGCGGAATGTCTGCTCTGTTTTTATGGCAGTCCGGTCATGGTATTGAATTATGTCACTGAAGGATAACGGACACATAATTTTAACGAATGGGCTGTCACCTGCGTATGTAACAAAATTTAACAATAAAATTAGTTAACCTGTAATCTTTGACAAGTCAAATACATTATTGTGGGATAGCTAGGCTACTCGGCTTTGGATTCATGACACTTTAAACACGCAAATTGAAGGTGAGTGTCATTATCTTTCAGGGTTATATCATTTTTCATGACGTATCAGAGCCCGTTGGGGCTGATGACGTCATGGAGAATCGCCAGCCGGGCTTTATATGCAATTAAGACATTTGTAAATGGGGTTGTCGTGGTTATTCGGTAACAAATTGTATCATTTTGTTACATGTAAAAAAAAAAAAAAAAACCAACTTAGTGGGACGGTTGAAGAAGGGATCCCCGTCCCTCGGGTAAGGATGTCTCTGCCCTAAAGGTACAATGCTGAGATCGGTCGTGCATTGTAGAATTACCCCTATCACAACCATTGTATGTCAATAGCATAATATACATCAAGCGGCAAGCAAAGTAACATATCTACCTATATATACAGCTCAATACTTTCGAAGACGTTACCAATGTGTTTACAGTGTCAGTGTCATCGGCTTGATACATATGGGTGTGGATATATTGACTGGACAACGTTGAGCTCTCGGCCAAAGATCCTAATTCTCTAATTTGATTACTTAATCAGACAGACACGTGATCACGCGGCATCAGTTTGACATAGATCTGTAAATTAGCAGTATCTATACGTACCTTATTGATGTATACGTGCCGACTTTGTATTGATTTTCATGAAGTTTAAATAATTTTTTTCTCATTATAAAGTAACATTCGTAAGTAATGTGGTTTAATGTCTTAGATCGCCATTAATGATTAGTATATATATTGAAATATAAGAGATCACCGTCGGGATAACCCTAAATAGTTTCTTGTTTTATGTTAATATAAACACACTTGACGATTAGAGGACACAAACAAACAGATCTTGGGGACACCTTGAACTCTCTTGTCTTTCACTTGGATCATTCTGTCACTAACCGTGGCGTATGAAGTGGCTTCGTCTGTGCTCTCGAATGATGAGGTTACGTGGTAAAGAAACTGGTCTGTTCCTCTTCCCTGCAGCCTGTTCTTCATTAAGTGTCTTTGATATTTCCGTCTCAACCTTTAACTCTCCATAGGAACATCTGATTACGAAAACTAACGTGATCAAAGCGACGGGATAAATTATAAAAAAAAACTACCATTTAAACAAAAATGAATACAATATGTAATAACATACACTGTATTCGTTTACACGGCTTAACCATTCTTTCATGTAAAACATATTGGTAAGGATTGGTTTGGTAAATTGAATTGAAAAAAGTAAAATGGAATAGCCCAGCAGAATACCTGTGAAATATTTAAAGATACATTCAATGAATAAAGCAGAAAAATGGCATTAGATTTACTGCCATGTAGAACAGTTTTAACATTCTCTCTTGGATATGTTGTGAAGCTAATCCTTCATTCTCACCTAACGTATTTACATTACAGTTTTAGGTACATTAATTCCATCCCTTGTCAATTATATGTCGTAATGTGGAAAATATTATTTTTATTCGGTATTCATGTATCCTAGCTCCCATGAATCAGCCTAACTAGACATGCTGTATATTGTATCTACAAGGCAAAATCTGAACTCGGAGGTAGTGATGATGGGAATGTTTAACATGGAGAACGCGGATTCTGACAGCGAGGCATATAGAACTCATTTCATAATAAAAGAAAATATCATTACCCTAATTTAAATTATAACGTTATGGGATCAAAACAACATTTCCTTCATGTCAAAGTCTTGCCCTGCAAATAGAATGTGTAATTATATAACTATAAGCCAGTATATTACCACTTTCAAATCTGATTTCAAACACAGCGTTGTTACCAAAGGTTGATCATCCGCAAGGCTAGTCTATATATGAATATGCTGTGTGTCATCGACTTTCCAATGTCAGTATCATTTCTAGAACGTCACCTGAAGGCTATTGTACTTCAACTCCTGTTTCATCCATGAAAAGATTTTATTACAATCTATGTAGGAAAATGATGTTGTTAATGGTTTGATTTCGCCCTACCATGTAGTTGTGAGCACAAATATTGCTTTCACTGGCTATGTACTCTATGTTTAGTCTATACAGATAGTATGATTAACTGTAAAATACAGTCAAACACAAAAGATAAGTTTTAATTGATTTTACAGTCATTAAAAAAGATTGAAATGAAACAAAAATGAAGTATTACAACAAAAGATAGATATGGTGGTCACGCATGGTCATGCTCCAAACATTTGAATCTAGCTCTTGTTCATGCCTACTGAAATAAGAAACCTGCCGTTTAATCAATACGAACAACACATCACTATATCGCCCATAAAGATGGAAGTACTGTTAAATGTCTTTTCCATATATAGAAATGTGATTATCGGAACATGTATAGAATAGGAACAGAATAACACTACAGCCGTGTCATTAAGGCTCCTCGTGTAGTTGTGGTGTCCAGAAAGGTCAGGCAAAGTCAGGTACTGTTAATAAAGCATGGACATAGGAAAGTTGCATGTAAATTTTTCAACGTTTACGGAAGCTTGTAGTTTATCATCAATATCCTTACATGTATCAATAATTGCACTTTAACCATGAATTAAGGTCAAATTTTTCCATATAAACCACGATGACATTCAAAGAAATGAACAAAAACTATCTTGAAACGTAAAGTTTGCTTTAGTGTAGTCATAACTATGTGTCGGACAGTCTGGTTTGACCCGGTCAGTCATGATGAAGGGTAAGTTATCCATGTACTTGATCTTCTTCAGTAAATTTAGAATTTAAATTCAACAAAAAAGGAGGAGAAAAACAATCCGAACCAACGGTTCAAACACTCAGTTTATGCACTAGGCAGATATATCACTTCAGCTGCTTTCGTTCAATCGATTTTAGGATAGAATCTATATTTTGTACATTATAATCAATACAAGATGTTTACATGTCAGTTAAAAGGTCAATGCGACAGGATAACCACACCGTCTTTGAATTTCTAACCTGCATTTAACACCATTAAAGAACATGTTTGTTAAATTCATCTGAATCATAAAATATTCAGTCTGTTTTTATTTCCGCTTGAAACCTTGAAAAGATATTTTGTCGGCCACGATATTTGTATCCAATCAACGGATTAGACGTTCTCATTCCGTGCTGCGATTAAAGTTCCAGCGACCAGCTGTGCAAAGCGAGCACGTGTATCTACGCGAACCGAGAATATCTTGCTCAACACACGAACAATGCTTACCTATGGTTTTCCTATAAAACCGAGATGTCAGCTACATATATATAATTGACCATGACAATTTTCTGAATTAGCAGTAAACAGTGAAACGTTAAAAACGTAAAAAGTATTAAAATTCAAATCTAAACTAAATACACATGTAACAAATTTGGGTTTCCTAGGAAATACATCAATAATTTGCGTCCTTGGCGCGATATCTGAGAGTCTCTACATAGCACAGAAGAGAAGCAGAGTAACTTGATAGCCTCGAAACGATGTTCCTTAATAGCTCTCTAAGTAATTAAACCTGTCACAGAAATTAAGGACCAGTAGCTTCCTTATTTTTCTTATCGTCAATAACTGATTATGCGCTTGTACAAGTATACAAACTATGCTATTAATCTACTTGGTATGCTTAATTCGTCATACAAAGTATAGACAGCTGTAGCTACACAATTCAATTTTGATCGAGGTATTTCCAAAATCAGAGCCATGTCACGAAAACAACAGGAAAATACCAACATGTGAACACAACCATAGCTCAAAATCAAATGCAATAAGATTAGGGCTAAATATAAACAAAAGTAGAAACCAAGACCCTTGGACAGTACAAAGAGAATGAGACCAGTTGTTCCAAAAGAGAACACATCTTCTGCTTCATGACAACAGTAATGTTAATCTTTGTCCACCGAAGTAATTAATGTCACGTTCTCACATGAGAACAATATCAACAACAATAAACCGACGGGCAAACCAACGAACATCAAATACGTCCATCTCCATATCGCATAAAGAAATAGAATACTTCCCGAGGAGATCATCATGGCGACAGTTAAACTTGTAAATCTCGAAACCATATATCATGAACTGATCTATTGGTTGTCGAAATCTTCAACAAAAATCATGATTATAAAAAAAAAAATCAAGAAACTACCAACCTTGCAACATAAACATAATCCAAACTCAAATTCAGTAAGACTAGGACAAAAGAAAGATTTACACGGAGACTCCGGAAAAAGTACAAGGCGAATAAGATCATGTGTTCCGAAAGAGTAAGCGCAATTTAAGGCTTGCTCAATCCAAACAAGTCTTGTCACTTTTTCAAATGAGAACAAAGTATACAAGAACGGAGCCAATGTCGAATCAACTACGATATGTTATGGTCAGAGGTTGGATAAGCAGGGATTTTGCTATTCAAAAATGAATATTTATAATAGAGGATAGAAATCATCATGTTTATTATCTATCAAATGCAGGGACAGATCGTGATAAGTGGCTGATGAAGAAGAGACTACCATGTCCTTGATTTCCAAATCAGGTGGGTATATATGATTGGCATAGTCAACAAAACGTCAGGTTATTTAACGACAAGACATCACCAATGCATCTTAAAGTGAAAATGAAGGACTTCGTGGCTCTTTCTGGCAAGGTCCTCGATAATTTCAGCATCTATTGTATAAATAAGAATTGTTTAAATAACATCTTGAACAAGGAATATAAACTTCTGTTTTGTTTCCATTTTAGATTTCCAATCTTCGTATCTACCCTGAAAGTGCATCCAGCGCGGAAAGTTCTCGTTTTTACCCGCTCTCTACCATATTATTTTCATGCATTCTGTAGTATCGTGAGATTCAAATTCCAATGAATGCTCACCTCACACCTGATGTTTGGAAGTTAATTATTATCGTATTATATGTCGGGTTAATGCCGGTTTTCAAAACTAGCCAGTTATTACGGTATAAAGACACTTTTTGATGTCATAGATCATATCTACTCCTTAAATGTCTTCAGTACATACAAACAATCTTTATTTTACAGGAAATTAAAGTCAAACAATATGTGTATGAGTGTTTACATTTCAATTTACTTAGATATATCGGTCACCAGTAGAAAAACGGAGTTACGATGATACGCCCATTTCACTCACCATTCATTTAACGTTAATTTCCCAACCAAACATCAAATTTTTCTATTCGTGTTTTTTAAATTGCACATGCTATTGATCTCCTAAAAATAAACATCATGTGGGAGGAACCTCTGATCATCCATCACTACATCACAAGGTTAAAACAATTTAGGCCAGTGTAGCAGAATATGAATCACAATGTCAGCACTGCTTTTCTCCATAGAATTTACATAAAACAAGATTACTTTAAATATCAATGAATATTCCATCAGCTCTATTAAATTCTATAAACATTTATGCGATTTTTGCCTTGTACTTAGCTGTAATATTAGGTTGATTCTTTGCTAACAATGGCTGGTAACATATCTTAACAATTCCTGTTTTGTTAATAGTATCTCTCCACGAGGTGATGGAAATGCGTAACAAGTTATTTCAGAAAACGCTTCCAACATTTCTTTGAGGCACGAATACATTATTCAAAAAGTCAATTACGAAATATCTTATAATTTTTAACTTTTTTTCATGTGGATTATATACCACTTTTTATATCCGAAAGCTTTCGGAACATGAAATTACAAAATAAACAAAGACTTCTACCCAAATATTTCCGAAACACAACTTATTCCGAAATAGCATTTTATCGGAAATTTCTACCAAACAAGAGAAAATATAGACTCCTTTAAATAGTGTGGCTATTTTAGGTTTTAGTCCTCCAATACAACGCCAACACAAACATCAATGCATGAGCTAGCTTCCTTGTAAGACATATAGATAAACAATAGATTTGATAATGTTGTAACTAGTTACAGACTTACGTTCGTTCACGTGTCAATGCCAGCAATATTATGTGTATATATATATATGTAGATAATTTAGAAATCAGAAATGCTTTATGATGGCTTTAGGTGCTTACACAGGAAATTGTTCAGTTTGAGTTCAATATACTTAGGAACATTAATGGAAATAAACAAAAGATCAAAGGGTTAAAAGCGTTTGGTTGTCGAACATCATACCCAACAGGCAACGCTGGTGTTGTAGTGGTGAAATCTGAATTCCCTTAGGTATGAACAACTTTTAAATGTTTACATATTCCTAGAAATGTCTAAGGAACACACAAAAATGTTGTATCATACTACTCCATTACCACATATAGCATCTCTTGGCGGCCACGAAGTCGTTAGCCCGTGTCAGAGTTGGAAACATGTTACTAGTAGACCCATTGAGTGAGAATGAGGTTAGATCAGGATATGGAACTTCAATGAACGATTCTAAATTTCATTATCCTATTTGGGAGTCGATGACCAGCAATATATGACATTCAGTAATGGCGCATAGCTGACAAGTGGAGTTGGGGAAATAGCAAAGACATGGGAATACTAACATATCAAAAAATTCGTATTTCAAAATCTAAATCTAAAAATCCATGCAAAATATAAATAAAGGACAGATGAAAGTTTAATCGTTTTAAAGAGAGAAATTGACTAATATGGTCTTTATATCCTGTATTCATACATTTTTCGATAAATGCAGTCAGGTACAAAGAAAATGGGTCATCTAAACGGGAACTCCTTTAGTTCCCATGAATATAGTAATAATCTGAGAGTAGACAACACAAATAATGGCAAAAAGATACCATTTTATCTTCATATACCTCAACCGGCGACCAATAATGTCGCTTGTTAGATCATGAGTTTTGAAACTTTCAGTTGTTTCCCCCTCTCTTGGTTGACTTATAAATATTGTTATAGAAAACTATGCATGTTAAAGCAGGCCAAGAAGACATCGGTAACCCCTACAATTTAATCTTTTTAAAGATATTGACGATACCTTATTCTTTAGGTAACAAGAATTATATAGATTAGTCCCTTAACCAGAAACATGTTTTACAGACAAACTTTACCTTTAAGTACATTGACTTATAAACATTTAAGTAATGTTTTTACACAATCTGTCCGTTTGGGGCGTTTAGGAGTTTTGATGCAAAATTGCAAAATTTGTAAGAAAAATCGCTGAAAATTGAAAAAAATTAATTCCTATAATTTTGTGTTTTTAAACATCCTAATCTATCAATTATCAATTCTAATACCTCAAAACACAATGTCTTTTATTTTGCTATTTTATTGGGTAAACAAATACAAAATTTTGATGAAAATCATTGGAAGACTAACTTAGATATATTTTTAAAAGATATATGTAAATAATGGAAGCCGTATGGTCATCTTTCTGGATAGCTGTTACTATATTTCTTCTATAATTTCTCATAAAACATTGAATATCTGCAGGATACAGGTATGTTTGATTGAAAGAATTAACTAATTAACGTAGAAAAAGTAATTACGATATTATCATTGAATCACTATATGGTTTTCATTCAATTTCATTTCAGACTTAATATGGCTACTCGAGAAGAAAAAAAATCAGTAAAAACAATTAATTAGTTGATTGGTTAATTAATCAGGTAGGTAAGTTAGTAAGCCATCAAAGAGACGTTGATAATATCTGAGCGGTGTTTATAAAAATCTTTACAGTAATACAAAACTTGTCTAAATAACTATAGTACATATCACAAGTTCACTAAATCAGTGTGATAACCAGTTTTCGGGTCAAAGGGGCGAATGCTGCTTTAACACGTATAATTTATTTTTGTTTCATTTTCTACTTTCAGGAAATGAACTCTATATATGGGGGTGCCTATGATGCTGAAGCACATGTGAAAACACACTCGGAGTTCGTCTACAGACACTATCAATAAAAAGTGTTTAGAAAAGTTTAAAAATATAGTTTATGGTGAAGTTGATGGCCTAATAGAAACTGGTTTTAACAAGATAAAAGCGGTTGTTAGGAAATTATTGACATATACATCTCCAAAAGACAGACTAGAACACATTTCCTTCAACATTCCTGATACCCTAGACACATCTAAACATAGAGCTCACAGCCGGTGTTATTAGAACAAACATCAACAGCCTAGAGAATAGGATATCAACATCATCTACAAATGACGAAAGTAATCCAAGTAGTCAAAACGTTAACGGTCCTCATATACCCCTTCTTGCTTGACCATGTAGTTTCCAGCTGACAGCTGCCTCTTCTGTGAAAAGGAAACAAAGAAAATGGTAAATTTAAGTATCTGTTTCCATTAAATGTGATCATAAGTTTTCTTGTAATGTTCTTGTGGCAGGAGAAGTTTGGTACCGTATAATGTAAGATTTATCATTTTTAATTCTCGATTGTGAATTTTCCGTTTCTTGATAGCAACGTTTCTACTTCTCCAACCTCTTACACGTGCACGATGGAGTTAATTCGGTATTTAAGGGCCTGTTTAAAATATCACGATTTCCATGTAAAGCGTCAACATCTGACAAATTTACAAAGCAATGTTTCGATTGATGCAAGTTGATAAAGATTACAGGTGGGAGTTTACGATCGCAATTGCCATATTAATTTATAATTATTGCAGGTATGTAATGCAGTGTATGAATATCGCGCTTATCATCAATGAGGAAGCTGTTATAGACAAGGCAAGCATGTGAACACATATTGACATACATAGCATGGTTGGCATATACAGACGAGTGGATACAATGTCATATGGTATATATGACAAATATGCATATATGAAATATCCTTTATGCATAGTGGTGATTATATACTTGTAAACTCAGACCTGTGCGTTCACGGGCTGTAAACGTTCAGTTTGTATATGCGATCAGGTAGAATGTAATCAAAGTATTGACAAATTTGATGTATTGTTACTTTAAACACACATGTACTGGTATGTGCGTAGATATAATGCATTTTTAGTTTGTATTTGTGTTATATCCAATTTATGTATTAGTGTAATCTAACTCCATGTATTTCAATGTATGCGATATAGATATACTTTTAATTCGTCCATACGTGTATAGATGATGTCGCTTTCCAACTAAGGACTTTCGTCGTCGATGGTTGTATGATTGGAAGTCTTTGACCGTAGTATTCTGTCATAATTATTCTTATATGTGTGCCTTGAATTCACTGATCGTATCCTGCCATACTTATCCGTATTTGTGTGTCTTGAATTCACTGACCGTATTCTGCCATACTCGTACCTTGATGGTTGAATTCACTGATCGTATTCTGTCATACTCGTACCTTGATGGTTGAATTCACCGATCGTATTCTGCCATACTCGTACCTTGATGGTTGAATTCACTGACCGTATTCTGCCATACTCGTACCTTGATGGTTGAATTACTGACCGTATTCTGCCATACTGGTACCTTGGTGGTTGAATTCACTGATCGTATTCTGCCATACTGGTACCTTGGTGGTTGAATTCACTGATCGTATTCTGCCATACTCGTACCTTGATGGTTGAATTACTGACCGTATTCTGCCATACTCGTACCTTGGTGGTTGAATTCACTGTTCTTAACCTGCCATACTTACTCGTACCTTGTGTGTTGTACTTTACCAAAGCTGTATGATATATGAGATGTGCAAATAAAAGAACAGGTAAAGAGATTGAAAAAAAAAAAAAAAATAAAAAAAGAAATAAGGTAATTTCAATCATTATTTTTATAGATTTTTTGTCTGCCTTCTTTCCTTCCAGACTTGTATGGCTATTGGCCTTTACTTGAGTTCATTAACCCAGGATCACGCATATAGCATCAGACGACGGGAAAACGAGACAATTATTTTAGTGGTGCAAGATTCCTTCCGATTTGATGTGATATTGGTAACATAGACTAGGTAATTTCTTTGTTAACATTTTAAAGAAAACCTGGATATCGCGTGTGATGTCTATTGTGACTGCTATTTTAGCAACACATTATATACTGTTTTATCATATATGATTTTCATCCTTGATAAGGACTATTTCTGCTATAGCAACGAATGACTTGAGATCGGTCTGTTTCATTCAGTTGCATCTATTTTGAATTTGATTTATGAGTTTGTTAACATGTTGGTATTTCGTTTTCCGTTTGGTTGGTAGTGAAAATCCTACTCCAAAAGAAATTCACCTAGATAAACCAAAAGGTTGGTTTTGTAAATATAGCAGTAGTATTGGCTAGGTCAGCTGGCGTTTTGTTCCATGATTGCCAGATGTCAGGTAATACTATATATTTTTGATAACCCTTTTGAAATGAAATTTTAGAGAATCACACAAACGAAATAGGCCTTTCTGTCCAAAATATGAAAATTTCGAAGACTTGCAGAGCTATACAATGTACCGAACAGAACGATGACACGTTTAACATAGAATCACAACAATTACACCGTGACAAAACGTTATATACAGGCAAATCTTCAACAAAACGTCATACTTATCGTTCCATCTCACTTTAAACTTACAATTATACATGACATATATATATACACACATATATTGGGTTAGTAAGGGCAACAAAATTGTCAACATGACCAACAGTGAGTCACATATTTACTGTAAACACTGTTTTAAGTATATATCAATGAAAACTTTACTGAACCTTGGCACTATTTGTATAGGTTTAGACGTGACATGCAAAAACAGCACATGAAACAATTTTTTACACAATCTACCAAATTATGAAAGAAACAAAACGACATGCATGTTCTCACGATGAATTGAAACAAACACGTTTTTTTTTTATTGAAGAGCCTATGGTACCCTTCAGCTTCTTAGAATGTTGGAAAAAGGCCCGAAGCCGAAAAAAAAATTTTCCGATAGGATTTATTGATACGGAATGATTGTGTAAAACAGTCGAGACATACCATTGTTTTGAACGCCAATTTCGATGTACATGCTGCCTAGAGTCTTTCAGGACAGGAAGATAATATAGCAATTCCTTTCAATATATCATCTCCAAACGGGAATTCGGCTTTCTTACTGAACCCGTGTGAGATCGTGTTATCAATGATCTATTGACTTACGAATAGAAAGCCTTTTCAAGAATCATCTGGCATACATGTCTGTATGTGTTATATCCGACCTTTCCCGAGACGATCTATCATACTTCCGGTTGACCACTTGACCACATGCAAAATCATCCAATGTAATTATTCTTCGATAAGCTAGATTTTTATGCAGCTGGAATTGTGTATTCTATGTATTTGGAATCAATCATTAAGATCATTCATAGGCAAAACAAGGAAATGCTCTTTCGAATCCCATGGAGTTTTTACGTGAACGTTCAGAAACATTAGATATCTGTGTGAGTCAATTATTATTCAATACATCATCCTACTTCACCCCAGTAACAACACAAACTTAATTTCATATATAATCTTAGACAGGACCAATGTCTGCAGATCGGAAATCAGTTTTGGCAATCACGTTTATTCCCAAATGACAAACCATTAAGTAATGGTCAGATTTCATCTCGCCTACCACTGACCAGTTATAACCATGGTCATTCTGACGCAATTAAACGCTGGTATCAAAACCATCAGACTTTGACTCTGGGCGTATAAATCTATAGCTGTTGTGCAAACAGACTGCCGCATCACTGTAAATGCTGACAAAGCCCCAAATCGCACCGATATTGCTTTGATTCCCTGGAGATATTAGGACACGAAGTATGATACAAATGTCGTGGATTAGTAATTAAAGGCTACGTCATAATACCAGGATCGAATGGTGGGCATGATAAAATCATTTGCATCCTCCATCTTTTATGTAGTTATATCACTGTTATAGATTACCATTAAAAAAAAACCGAAGATTTACCTGAAATTCTCTTCATACCTTGTGATGTTATAATTGTGACAGTTTTTGGGAAAGACTCAATATGTGAAAGTAATCGATAATGGGTAATGGGCACGATAAGAATATACATGTGTTGGCTTTCAACACACTTTTTAATTAAACATTGCAATTGGATCCATGAATCTACATTCAAATTGACAGAAGCGGTAGTAAGTCAGTCTTTCTCAGTAGATTTCCTGTGTATATTTTGATCTCTTCACCACATAATCAAATATGAACAATTAAATCATATAATTGACATACGTTGGCAATGTCAAGTTTAGTTTCACTGTAATCGTTCAAAGCGACATCGAAAGTTACATTAAAAAATCCCCGAAAAATGACTTAACAATACAATAGTTACAATAACAGTGTTTTGGGAGAGAGACCCTACAGAAAGTCCTCGTCATGTTCTTCCACTGGCATCACAGAATATTGTGTAACTAAAAACTTATAAAATTCATAAATTCGCAAAGTATCTTTTTGTCTTAAAGGGCTGCAATAATGCATACAATAGATATATAAAACTTTACAATAAACTGACTAGTACTGGTCTAGATACAAGTTAAAATGGAATAGTTAGCGCTACATGAATTTTATTCCGTTCCTCTCAGCTCTCTTAATTTACATTCAAACTCTTTCCATTAAATATGATATACCTGCCGATTTTAATTGGTTACTTGAGAATATCTCGTTTGTGTCTTTTTATGGAAAGTGTTTCATTTGATCTATGAGATAATGCATTCTCGATAAATTTTGCCGTAAACTCAAGTGTTTAAAATAGTCAATAACGTATTTCCGTTGTGGAGATGGATAAACGACTTCGATCAAGAATATTCTCAATTCAGGAGATTGGTATGACGCGCGTGTGAAATAAACAATGTCCCAGTGCTGTAATATACGCAGTCACTCAGTGTAATGGAGGAGTCGTCGCCTGCACTTCCATTAACTCTCATAGATAAATTTGGCGGGAACGTCTCGTCACATACTTACGTTGTTATTAATGTTTCAAAGTCAAGAAGTATCCGAACGTCACCTAAATAGATAAATGAATAATAAATAGGTAAATAGTTAAATTTCTAGAAGTATCCGAACGTTAGCTATATAAATAAATAGACAGTCAAAGAAAGTTATGTCAGTTTCCCAAATGAGAACATGGTAGCAACAGCGGAACCAGTCGGTACACTTACGAGCATCAAACACGTCTAACTTTTTTTTTTATCTCAAAAGGATATAGAGGGTTCTGTAATGACAATATTATGACGACCATAATAATTTATATCACCATGCATCTTCCACAATCTTGTGTTGTGAATTTGTCTGTTAGTTGTCGACATCTTGTGGTATACAGCTTGGTAGAAAAGCTATCCCTGTTCATTTTGCGGTATGAAAATATCGAGATAAGCGGTTGATGTAGAAGAGTATGTTATAACTTTAACCTCGAATTCAAGAAGGTACATACGACGGATAAATCCAATACATTTCTTGCTATTTAAAGACAAGATAAAAGGAGGCTCGTATGAAAATAAGTCAGTCAAACGAGGCACTGTTTGGTCCCATGGATTTGACAATACTCTTTTGGAACATCTTTCCGCAACATTCGACTAAGATATTATCGATAAAAAATTCGATAATTTTAACAATGTCTTCTTCCGAATATTTCTTCAATCAGGCACACCATTCACTAGTAGTATACTCCATGTCATCATTTATCTATCATTGCATAGGCGCTAAATTTCGTGGAATTAGAGTAACCATGATCCGACGAAAAGTAATGAGTTTATGGTATACGTGATTCCACTTCTGGAGTCAACAGTATCACAATACGGCTGTAACCCTGATTGGTTGTTAAAAAAGAGACACAGATTAACCAACGACTAGATAGACAATCACGGGATACCTGTCCAATGTTTAACAATACCTTCTGTAAATCAGGTTTGTGCCATACTTAAGCTACAATTTATTCGAACTCTTAAAAAAGCTTATTGATTTTATCTATTGAAAAGTATTTGAAAATATTATCGATTGGATTTTAGTCTTTTGTATTGTGCGAAAAGGTTTGTCTCATGAAATCAAGTACGCCATTTTAAGCATTGTGTTTTACAATTCAAGTTTTCAAACGAAGCTATGTATTTGCCTGTGTTAGAAGTAGGCAGAAAGATATACGGAAATGAAAGAAAGCATTTATTTAATTCTTAAATAATTTTTTATTATCCATTTTCAAACGCGGCTTAATTAACCGAGCTCTTTCATTCCATCGAGGAAGTTATGGTCTCAGATTTATACACATGTATGTATTCTGCTTGTTCTGTTCCGTAGTCTGCCTGGTAATACAATTGTTTATGTACAGTGTATCAAGCAAAACTTGCATGTTAGTGTTATATCTATGCTTCTAAGCCAGACTGTCAAGGCGTTGAAGTCATGTGATAGAGGTTGGTTTCTCGACCTTCTTCCCTAACAACTTGAGTTAGATTGTTGCATAGTCGATGCAACCTGAGAACAGACGTGTAAAGCAATTTTTTGCAGTTGTTGCCTCTTAGCGAACTGTTACATAATATAGTTGTTTCTGGTATTTGACAAATAAACTTACATCACGGGGATGGGAGAAGCAGGCTGATGAAAATTGTACAGAAGACGTATAAGTGAGTAAAACCATCTTTCATTTCAAATTTTGAAATTGATATCGAATAATCAATTAGACTGCAACATACAGCTGTTTCCTCCTTCAGTGATGATAACACCTAAATCTGAAACCTAGGGGGCGACTGAGGGAAATCCAAAGTGTTTGAAAGATGAGTTAAAATGTAAATGGAGAGATGCACTCTTTTAATTGGTTGGCTGGTAATAGGTATTGCCTCACCGACGAAAGTCAGCGTTCTGACGACATGACGGGATGACCTGCATCCCCCTCATGTGGTGGAGTCGTCTGTCAGGATGTCAGAAAAAAATAGCGGTTTTAGAAGACGGCTCCTGGGCCTTATGGTGCTCTTTACAGTCAGTTGGGCATATGATGTTCGCCGCATGGTACCAATTGAATCTAGACATTCTGGTTGGAGGGGCCAACAGCTGGGAGGACCCACGCAAATTTGATTGAATGTTATGTAATCTTGATGTCCATTGAATGCTCTAATAACAGATGACATTTATGTTAAGCCTAATCCTTCCAACATCTGGATCGCTGTTATCACACCTACCCTTCTTCAAAAAACCACAGAGGAGTCTTTATCGATCGCAGATGGGCAGTCCTCAGATGGGCAAAAGTTTAACCTCGTCAGTCGGACTAGTCAGTGGTTTGAAATTCATTTGAAAGTCCAAAACTTATACATACACCATCAGATACTAACCACTTTAGTAACCAAAGATAGTACACTGTATAAACACCTTAGTTCTGGCCTAAGGTGGTGTGTTTAATATTACTGGCACCCATCACACAATTATCATAAGTAAAAAGATTGATAAGATATACAAGTGACATATGTACACCCCCCCACACACACCATACAAGACCAAGACCCTATCCCTTCCCCTGCTCCATCTCTCATCCTGTTCCAGATATCACTTATGCTGAAATCGTGGGATAAAACAGAATGTATATAATAGTATATATGACAAAATAAAAAAAATCAATTTCTCTATATTTCTTCTTAACGCACGTCTTTCGAATAAACATAAATACATGGCGTATAACATAACCTGACCATCTTACCCGTTTATTGATTCCCACTCTCTTTCAAAAGTATTATCATATTTTCAA
Organism: Ylistrum balloti; assembly: GCF_031769215.1. Classification (NCBI taxonomy): domain Eukaryota; kingdom Metazoa; phylum Mollusca; class Bivalvia; order Pectinida; family Pectinidae; genus Ylistrum; species Ylistrum balloti. The sequence goes on along the minus strand of NW_026782733.1, from coordinate 421,746 downwards.
CTTAGTCTAAGCCTCTCGCAACCTTTCTTAATCATTGTAAAAAGTCGGAACAGTGAACAGGTGTATGAGGCCGGAATGGAATAGAGCATAGGGAAGCAATGAACATCACTTAAGTGGTGCAACAACTCAGCGGAATGCTTAGATAGGATTCAAGATATGAAAAAAAGTGTTAATTATAACCGTACCTGTACCGATCTGATCACCAACCACAACGTGCACTAGAATGGAGAATTTGGATAGTCGCTATGATCATACTTAGAATTACATATAGCAAAGAAAAATGATAAATTAAATCGATGTTCGTTAGTATGCCCTATAATTTCGTTGATATAATCTAATCCTCATTTGGAAACATATCATTATTTTCTTGAATTGAACAAGATTAACACACTAGTTATCGTTCATGGTTTGCTTTTGTTTAATCGAGTTTTAGTTAGAATACATACTTTGTTGTCATATTGATAGTTGCTTCTTGTTCTGGCTGTGTTCTATTATCGTTTTAGCGTTTTCATCGGTTACATCCACATTGCTTATAACCCTTTGTGGGCTTCATGCTTCACATGGATGTAACCGATTAACATCCATAATTACACAGTCACCTGTTACATGTAAGACATTCCATTGCAACTGCTCCATATAACCTCAAGTGATACGAGAACAACAAAAAACAGACAAAAAACAAACAAACAAAAACAAAAAAAACAAAAAAAAAAAAAAAAAAAACATGGTTCACTATATTGCTGATAATTCATACTAATGCTTGATCTAGTTAATGAAAAACTGCCCATTGCCATCTGTGATCCATTCCTGCCTATAAAGCATGACAAATATGGTTCGGCATATTGTTAGAAGTGCATATAAATACATGAACTATTTAATGAACAATTGTACATTGACATTTGCCAACCAGTTCTGCTTGAAACAACTTAAACGTTTTCAGGTCTCACACCGCCGACGCTGAGCTGATTATATAAGCCTTCCCCCACCCCCGAATCCCACCCCAACCCCAACCAAACCGAACCGCAAAAAAAAAAAAAAAAAAAAAAAAATTTAAGTGCAGTTAACACCTATCTAAACTGTTAGAATTGGAATTTTCAATTATATGACATTTGTTACAGGTTGTAATTGAGATGTTTTTTCACTAAGTGAATAACCCTCGCAACTAGACAATTTTGCCTAAAGCAAGTTGGTACGAACATGTTCTTGTCTCTTAAACAACTAGAAAACAAAACATTACAACGAGTGCAAGATATAAAGAAATGAAATATGCAGCAGGTGTTCCAGAAGAGTTCTGCTGAGTTGAAGACACGCGCAATGTAAATTTTGTTTAATCCAAGTACAAGATGAAACATTCTCATATGAGAACAAGGTATACAACAACGGAACCTGCAGGCAAAATAACGAACGCCATCAAACACGTCCAGCTTTATATCACACACAGAAATATATTTCTCAATGTGATCATTATGACGACCGTAAAACTTCCCCATAATTTTCATCGACCTGAACATTTTGCACAGAAATAGTGATGAAGAAAACAAGTCCTTGAATACCGAGTCAGCATCAGTTGGGGATGCAGGGATGTTGATACCAAGTAATAGGAAATTCACCATGAGGGAAATTCAAGTTATCACGCTTATCATATTGCTTGGTGGAAAGCTGTCCATGATTTGGCTGTAGGAAAAGATTGAGATAAGCGATTGATTTAGAAGAGTCTGTCTTGTCATTGATTTCCAATTCTGATACGATGAACGTGGTCATTATATCTAAATATGACATTGAACCACTTTTTAAGGTGTTAGTGACCTGTTTTGATAAACCCTTTGATAAATTCAGCCTTGTATGAAAACAAAAACAAGTCAGGGAACAGAGGTGTACAGTATGTCTCCATATCTCACAATCTAACTCAACGAATCTGTTGTCAACCAGAAACTCGATCATTTTTATGCTTTTTACTTTTCAGTCCTCCATATTTTGATTCTTCATTGATTTGGACGCATTTGGTTTTTTTTTCTTCTTTTTTTTTCTCATAAAATACATAATTTAAATAAATCATATATTTGTACCGCCGCTTATCTTTCTTTTAAGGGCGCTGTAAACCCACACAAGTCTATATGCATTATTTGCCATTGGAAACATCGTAAGCTGTAATCGTTATCTGGAGACGTTGTCAGTGAAACCGATAATGGTATGACAACGAAAAATATTTCCTTCGTCATATTTTGTATAACTTTTAAAAGTTGTATTACCCATTGCATGAGTTATAATCACTATTATGTAATACCGCTGCAACACAATCAGCAAAACTTACGTAGAATATTCCTCTTAAATAATTCAAAATCTGCTTTGCTTGGTATCACTTACCATAGACACAACAAATCATATGTCACTTGAAGCAACCAGTCAAAAGGTGACGAAATATTTTTTTTCTCTGAAAAATAAAAAGCTCATGTAGGCGTTGTATTGTTCATAGCAAGGCACCTGACCGTCTTCATCACTAGACGCCTTCTCTAGGCCGTGGATTCAAGATTTATGGTTGGCAGTCGGCAGCTACTGGCCTTTTTTTTCTACACGGACTCTGGTTTGCTCTTCCACTTAATGCTCATTGAATGACCATGGCTGTTAATATCAGGACGTAAAGTAACAACAAACTAACCATAGCAAGAAACAGCACATAAGACAGTTAAAAACCAAGACATTTGTAGTTTGACCCTAGCATCTTATCTTAAGTAATGTATTCGTTGAAAAGAACACCTATTTACCCAGCCATGAAATATAACTGGTAAAAAGGTAGCGAAAAGCCATGAATACATGTTTTTAATGAATATTAAGGTTTAATAAATATAAAGTTTCCTCGTAGTGGTGAGACCTAACAAACAAAAAATGTCCCAAATAATCATACATACCATTTGTCTCTTGCATTTTATGTTCACACAGAAACCTATTCTTTGACTTGTTTGCTTAATTTGGAAAACGAATTATTTGTTATAGTTAAAAAGTCATTTGCTAAATATAATTGCCATTTGACAGACAAACTCACAGCGTTTCGAATTATTCAGATTGATGAAGATTATAAAGAAGTTATGCGTATGGTATTGGAAATATTCAATTTTCTGCTATGGTATGAGGTTGGACATATGTAATGCTCGTTTGTCTGCCTCCGGGTTCTATTGTTGATAACCTTGTTCTCGTGTGAGAACATGGTAGTACTTACTTGGTTTGACCAAAATTTGCATTGCAAATGTCGCCAACGAATAAAAAAGTTAACCCTTTATGAACACATTGTCTTTCTCTTCTTGAAATTTTGTTCGAGAGCCTCCTCGTAAATCTTTCTTTCGTTTATATTTTTCTAGTTTCACCGATTTTGAACCTAAAACGAAATGTGTGAAGGCTGTTTTAATGAAAAACAAAAAATAAAAACAAAGAAAAAAATGACACGACGATAGACCTTGAAATTATGCAAACCTTTATGCAAGCCCAGACGCTTTACATACCACTGTGCCAATTCTGATTTAATGCATCAGTTTAAATGTCACTTGTAGTTGCACCGTTTTCTCTGAACAAACCCAACCACATATATATTGATTTATCCGTGTATAAGATACAAATATGTCGTATAATTTCTATATTTTCATATTACCCTAAATCGATTCTCCAGTGATGAATTTATAGACATACTGGCAAAGTGCCTAGACAACAAGAAAATACATGAGGAACGTTCCAAACTGTTGTATTTTCCAAAAAATGTTCAATGATATTAAACAAAAAATAAAAAGAACTGACACATCGGCCATATGTAAAGGGGTGGAAATGTATTGGAGAGACATGAATGAGATATAATGGTAAGAGAGCACTAGAAATATATATATCGATAAGAAAGTTAACACTATAGCAATCTTTAAGTAATAAAATCTCCTTCCAAAAAATCATCGATCATCAGTTGCAAATCAAATTCATTTACAATTGATAATTGCCGATTGCTGTTACACAGAATTGTAAACATTTCTATGAATCATACGGGATAGTAATTGGAGAAGAGATTTTACACATGTACCACATGCTGTTAGCAAACATCAATACAAAAACAAAAAAGCAAATCTGCTGTGCTTTGTATTCTTACATCGAAGTTTTAAATGTATTACGATCTGAAAGGATACGGTTCAATAAGATGACCGATACTAAATATATATATATAAAAAAATTATTCCGGTCTGAAAACAACTGAAAGGTATAAACCTGTCAAAAAGTAATAAAATACAAATTCTGTTTGCCAAGCCGTAAACGAAATGCAATCCATATTTGCGTTTGTATTGGGGAGGAAAATGAGAACACTCGTCATAGCATTTTGCAATTCATGCATTTAGAACTTGATGCGTCCCTTTTGACTTTAATTGATATCATATATTATGTCATTAAATATAATTATATAGTTTATCAAAACATGTATAGACTTACAAATGTATCAATATCACACTCTCTTAACCGTACCAACATAGTTGCATTTCTTATGTGTGAAATTGAGGAGATGTATCCCTTAATCTTTAATTTCTAGCATGTTTTGGTGGAGTCATGACAATTAACCAGCAATATATGAATTTGTTTTCCCTGTAAATGATCTGTTCAGTACTAGCAAATGGAGCAGTGATAAAAACAAATATCAAAGTGGAAAGCATAACAGATCGACACACGACAACGTACCGTCTTACATTCCCTCTATTTTCATTCGCACAGCTGACATTTACTTTACGTATGAGTAGGATGTAAACGACAATCCTACCTAATCAAATTAGCAGTTCAAAGACACCCATGATTTATATTTTTTTCTGTAATACTAATCTATTCAGCTCTTCTCATCAACGGACACCACGCACAGGAATATGTCTTGTCAATCACAATACGTTAAATTCTGTTTCAAATACTTTCCTTTCTCTTTGAAAACTATATCTACCTTTGGTATGAACGTTTTCAAACCATAATTGATGACATGTTAAATGCCCAGTGCGTCGTTCATGACCAACAGAAGATACATGATGGGTGTTTATCCAAAAAAGGAGACAATACGGAAACGAAGTAAATGAAACAAAACAAAAAATAAATTCCGATGGAAATGTCTTACTGTTCGCCAAAAGCAGTGGATTATCAAAACAGTTCGTTTGGAATCACTGAAGGAAGACAGTTACAAGGGTAAAAAATAAGGAGAAGCAACAGTCTGATCAGTCCAGTCATATCTCACACGCATGCTTTGGTTATAGTAACAATAAATGTACGAGCAGTATTGAAGTTTCACAGTATACTAAACTGTTTGTAAAGGACTGAAAGCTCGAAGTAGTAAACATATATGTCAATGTGACTTTTATTTGTCGAATAAACAGCGAAATCTGTGAAAAGTCACAGAAAATAATCGAAGGACATATCTTATCTGCACTTGGATCTTTCTACAGCTTGAATAGCCTTTCATGCAAACTGTTTGTTCATTGTATGACTATGTCATTGCTACAGATAAACAAATATGCAAGTACTAGAACGAACTTGTTTTAAAGACTGTGGTAGTCTCAAATTGAACAGTGTAATCAGAATGTCATCTGATTCGTACACACTATATATATATTTATATATCGGTCATATTGCAATCGGCGCTTGATGAAAAAACATGAACGATTGTCTGCCTAAAGGAGAATAGATTTTTCATACACAAAGCAGATCACTAAATGAAAAACGAAACCAGATACGTGTTTTGTTTTGTCTGAATCCAGCAGACAATTTGTGCGATGTGGTTTTAATGTTTCGACATTAGTTTTTGTTCGTCAACTTCGTGTATCACGCAGAGATGCTGGAAAGTTTGCTCTATCTGGATAGTTTGATACAATTTAAATGTTAGAATTGCTATAATCTTAAAAGAAACGACTTTCTTGATCATTGTAAACACTCATAAGATTATCGTTTGATTCTAAGTGAAGAATGATAACATCACTTTCAGTACCATTGGTACTTAAGGAGATGAGAGCTATTATCTGTTCAGACTCTCTTTCTGTTCTACAAAGTCTTAGCAATAAAAAAATATCGACAATAGTTGTATATATAACACACTGATACTATTTCAAGAATTTATCTCAAATGTTCATATTGTTTTTGCTCGGTTCCTTGGCACATGGGAATACCAGGCAATGAAACAGCAGAGCATTCTACAAAGACAACTTTATCTATACCACCTGTTGATTGCAAACTTCATTTTACCGATTTTAAACTATTTATCAAACATTTTATAACAGTTCAGTTCAGTTCTCCAAGCAATAGAGCCAACCACTGAGACGAAGTTGTTCTTTGCCCGACTTCGAATGAGCTATACTTACCTTACATATTGATATATGTTGAAAGGTGAAGATAATCCTCGGTGAACATCATTTGATGCACCATTTACAGTTAAACATTTCTTATTTGACTGCATTGACCTTCTGTATACAACAGAAAAAAAATAAAGTAATGTTTCAAGTTTAAATGCCCTGTTTTGACTGTTCATGTTGATTAAATTCTAGAGTATCTGAAAGATGTTTGTCTGTATTATAGAATATGATTTACAACTTTAATCTTTTGTAGTATGTAACTATATGAGATGTTTTATCAGTTGTCTTGTATCTTTAAACTCCTTTGGTGTTCTTTCATTTTGGATCGCTTTGTCGTTCACCGGTTGTTGGCTCTAATGACCTTTATGTGTTGACATTAATAATGTAATGATACTAATAAGTTCCGGGAAATCATACGTGCTTGTCGAGACGACAAATGCTAATTAAAAATATTGTAGACAATTGTTAATTATGTTAACAAGATTTCATTAAAGACGAGCAAATATAATGGAACAAATTTATGGCCATAGGAATGGCAACCAATCAAAATCACATCAACAGGATATTGTCTACCATACAGCAAGGACACAATTAAATGGAGGTTTATTCATTTGTTAGTCCCCTTACCAATTAAGTCCATTTCTATCACTCACAAAGGATCATTGGTATTTTGTTGCCATTCATTATGCTAAATATAGACATTTCTATACAATCGAAGATCACGTTTTCTTCTCCGATTGATGTAATTTCACTAGCTTTTCTGAAATTAATTTGTCATCTTTATTAACACACAAAAATAAACGAAATGTTTTTCTTTAGAATACAATGAAATAACACAATACGAACTTCTTGGTCTCATAATATGAAGCAATTACCCGGGGAATTTCTAAAGAAAACAAAGGTTCCTTACAGAGTAGACATCTTGTATAAAATTGCTGAAATAATTATGTGTTGATGCAGGTCATAGGCAAATGTAATAAAACCCAGTAGTGACATGTTGGCTCTTCCGGTGTGTACACATTTACTTTACATTGTTCCAAAACTATCAGATACATTAAATTTCGAAATTTATGAATTTATTGGGCTAGTGCACCTTGACATTTCGATATGGATCTTTCATTTGACCGCTTCCTACTTTCTATAATCGTCTAGTAATCTTTAAAAAATGGCAATCAGCATCACCTACGAGTCCAGAAGGACAAAACAGCTGTATAATGCAGTACAATGCATTGTTTGGCTCTACTGTATCTCATTCTACAGTTCTATTAACAGATTCTATTCACTTGTTTGTCTTTTATACAATATTTGAAGATAGTCAGAAAAAAGGAAGAAACAATATGTCTTCATATCGGTGATGGCATTTTCTATTATTTTTAATATTTTCATTGATTTTGTTTTAAAGTAAATATATGAATACTATATCGGATTACTATTGCCTAGTTAATTTAACGTTAATTTTTATAATTTGCAACAATCTTTTCCCCTAAATTGATGAACCATTAGTAAATTTCATAATCTAATTTTGCAGTACATTCACGATTATGTCAAAAAACACGAAAGATTGGAACCACATGTCATGTATTATGTTTTTCTTTGAACGCTTTAATTATCTTTGGTTTGTTCCCAAAATATATAACATTTGAATAAGATTGAAACAAGGATGTATAGTCCATTAATTCATATTATTATCAAAATAAAAAAGACAATCAGGTTATAGACAGAGAAAACAATGCGATATCAAAAAAGATATACATGTTTTAGTATGCAATTTCCTGAATTTTTGAAGGTATAGTAATTTTTCTATCACTCAGTTGTTCTACATTTTACTTTAGTGTACACTGTAGAGGAATAATATAGAGTTACGCAAAATGTCAGTCAAGATAACAAAAAATTGTAGCTAACATTATGTACAATTATGTTCAGTTCGATATTTATCTGGAATGAGTTTTACGGCGTTTTTATATTCCAACGAGAAATATCCTATGCTTAAAAATTTGATAAGTGCATCCTTTCAAAATGCGATAAACATTAAATGCCTTTGCCGCCTTCAGATCAAAGAGATGACTGCAGCTATGAGCATTTCAGTGTTGCTACATTTCCATACTGTTTGATTTACGGCGTTGTTTTCTTCTGTAACCGTTATTGTCTTCGTCTAGAAAATGAACACACATAAAAGGACAATACGTATGGTTTCGTCTAGTTCAGCTTCGTTAAATTTGAAGTCATGTTGCTAGTTGGTTGTTAGTACATATTGGTCTGTTGGTACTTTTTTCTAATGCCATGGGTGTCATTGAAATATGAGTAGGTATCGGCCTGTGAAATTGATTTGTGACATTGTGGGAGTTGTAAAACTGTGAGTAGGCATGGATCTGTGGTATTAGTTTGGGACATTGTGAGAGTTGTAAAATTGATAGTAGGTATAGACTTATTGATATTGGTTTGCGACAATGTGTAAGTTGTAAAATTGTTAGTAGGTTTGGGTTAAGTGATAATGGTTTGTGATATTGTGAGAGTTGTACGATTGTGAGTAGGTATAGGTTTAATGATAATGGTTTGTGATATTGTGAGAGTTGTAAAATTGATTGTTAGTAGGTATAGGTTTAATGATAATGGTTTGTGATATTGTGAGAGCTGTAAAATTGATAGTAGGTATAGACTTATTGATATTGGTTTGCGACAATGTGTAAGTTGTAAAATTGTTAGTAGGTTTGGGTTAAGTGATAATGGTTTGTGATATTGTGAGAGTTGTAAAATTGTTAGTAGGTTTGGGTTAAGTGATAATGGTTTGTGATATTGTGAGAGTTGTACGATTGTGAGTAAAATTGTTAGGTATAGGTTTAATGATAATGGTTTGTGATATTGTGAGAGTTGTACGATTGTTAGTAGGTATAGGTTTAATGATAATGGTTTGTGATATTGTGAGAGCTGTAAAATTGTTAGTAGGTATAGGTTTAATGATAATGGTTTGTGATATTGTGAGAGTTGTACAATTGTGAGTAGGTATAGGTTTAATGATAATGGTTTGTGATATTGTGAGAGTTGTACAATTGTGAGTAGGTATAGGTTTAATGATAATGGTTTGTGATATTGTGAGAGTTGTACAATTGTGAGTAGGTATAGGTTTAATGATAATGGTTTGTGATATTGTGAGAGTTGTAAAATTGTTAGTAGGTTTGGGTTAAGTGATAATGGTTTGTGATATTGTGAGAGTTGTACGATTGTTAGTAGGTATAGGTTTAATGATAATGGTTTGTGATATTGTGAGAGTTGTACAATTGTGAGTAGGTATAGGTTTAATGATAATGGTTTGTGATATTGTGAGAGTTGTATAATTGTGAGCAGTAATTTGTTTATTTATATTGGTTTATGATATCGTGCGATAAAATGAATGGAGGGGATAAATGGACATTAGTTTATGATAACGTAAATGTTGTTAAGTTGTAATTAGGTGTCGGTATTTGATAATCGTTTGGAAAAGTATTGGTGTGGTTCAAAGGATAGGATGTACGGGTCTGTGTATGTTGATTTATGATACTGTGGGTATGGTTGAATGGTGTAGGAGTGTGGTGTCACGATTCCGTTGGTAAGTTTTATAGTACTTTTCCGTATGATATTTTCGTTTCGTATTCGATGGCCTGAAATTTAGACACGCCCAGGTAGGTATCAGAAACTCAGTCACAAACAAGTGAAGCGACAAGACGTGTCACCTTTATCAGAAACCAGAGAGTAGTGTACTAAAACTACCAAAGAAATGAGGTGAGTATTTGGTCTTTCTCATCGTTTCTTTATTCTGATTCTCTTAATTTATATTTCCTTATTTTTTCGGGTGTTTGTTGTTTACAGTGTGCACGCATTGTTTAGGCTAGGCTAGGTACAGGTGCGCTCCATTCATGCATAACATGCATGTTTACATGTACATTGCGTGAGTACAATTCCAGGTGAAGTATTTTGTATATGTTCGTTATTGCATAGCTTATTGTTAGAAGAATTAGTTGGCTTACCCCGTAATTCATTTTGTATGTATTTAGAATTTTGCAATAGAGTTGTGTCAATCACGATATATATAAATACATCAGGAATTATTTATGAAACTTATTCTAGGATCTCTAAGCATGCACACTTAGTGATTAATAAGCATATGGAACTCTATTCTTACAATATCGTTAACATGAGGTTGATAGTCTGTAAATATACATGTTTATCTGTAAGCTAGAGTGTGAATATTTTATGTAGTGTTTCATGTGGTGTTTGATGGTTGCTAGTTTGAAGTTGTTCTAAATTATGAACATTGGTGTACACCTGTATTCTACTGGAGATACACTGGTACTTAGTAAGAAGCAGCCCTTCATGACAAAGGTAAGTGGGCATGCTTATTTCCTTGTTTCGCCCTTCTGTTTTTCCTGGTACACACATTTAGTTGCATGATTAAAAGATTTAGGACTGTAACAAAAAATGACTGAGAGAATTGTAACACTACAGGAGCTGATAGGTAATTGTAGAGAGATGAAATTAGATAGTAACGTCTTGCAGAGAGTTGTAAGTGAACAGCAGGTCCTATAGCGTAATGAGTGAGCGGAAGCAAAGGCAGAACAGCAGACTAAAGCAAAGAGAGAGTATGAGATGAAAATTGAGGAACTCAAGCTACAAAGAGGGCTAGCGATTGAGAAAACAAAGAAGTAAGACTGCAGCTACGCAAGACGAATTGCTGAGAGAGGAAACCTCAAGCGATGCCTCAGGCAACGCCCACTGGTACTCCTATAAAAGGACCGAAGTTACTACCATTCGAAGGGAGGGCAATATTGACGCATATATCAGTAGAACTGAGCTTTACGCAGTAGCTCAGAAGTTTGGGAAATTGGGGAGCCAATTTAAGCGCTTTACTCAAAGGTCGTGCTCTATGTGTGTTTTCCTGATACGTTGAAGACGGCACTCCTGAAGAAGTTGGAGCTTACTGAAGAAGGTTTCCGAGAGAAGTTTAGATCTGCGTAACCTGAAAAAGGTGAGACGTTTGCGCAGTTCGCCGCCGTCAAACTCGACAGCTTTTTTCTGCGATGGATCGAGATGACCGAGACCACGAGGGATTTTGCTGTATCAAATGACTTCATGATCAGCGACGAGTTATTTTTGTGGTAAGGAATTGTCGTTATTTCTAAAGGAGAGGGTGCCACGTAGTCTGAATGAGATGTCTGAAATAGTAGACCAGTTCGCCGAGACGCGTAACACTACATCCGGTTTGATGACTGGTAAGAGCAGAAGTAGTTAAGCAGACAAGCATCATGCACCGAATCAGCATAACACACCCAAGACTGATATTGCTAGAAACAGCAATTTGTTACCCATATGGGAAGACAGGGCGCATGTCTTATGATATAAGAATCAGAATTAACAGATAACAGCTGTCAGTGTTCAAGAGAAGCAGACTTCACCTGTTCAGAAGCATACAGGATCGTCATCACGAGTTAAATGATCAGATACAGAGGGAGATGTCGTGGGAAGACAGCCGTAACAGTCAGGAGTCTTAGTGACTTCTTTAGCAGTAAAGGAGTGGTAAGACGCCGACCCGTTAGTAACAGCCATTAAGGAGAAGTCTCGAGGAGCCGAGTCAAATGACAGGGATGACCCAGTTGTGTTACTTAGTGGACAAGACTCCAAGATATGAGCCGGTGACAAACGTATTTGAAGACCATTCTACACGGGTCATTGTGAGGCATTAAAACAGGATACCCCATTAAATGACATTATCATTGAGGATGTTTCCGGAGCTAGAAAGTCCAGTGATCCAGATACAGGCTAGAAAATGGAAATACATGTTACTCAAGCGGTCGAAACAACGGCACAAAGACGAGCCAACGAGAAAACTTACAGACACATGAAGGTTCCTACTCCACTAAATGACGACCTTAGTGTTGCGGAGCTAAAGAGACAGTAGCATGACGACACTTCAATGGTGAAGATAAGGACATTCGTGGAAAAGGGAGATGTCTTCTTAAAAAAAGGTACCACGTCATTACACAATGAGCGGAAGGGGATTTTGTACAGAGCGGTCAAGAGTGAGAAATATGCTGGAATTCTGACAGGTCGTTGTTCCAGAGAAAATGAAAACAAGAGCAATGAAGATGTCACATGAGTCTATTTTAGAAGGATATTTGGGTATTCGTCGGACGGCACAGAGGGTATTGACGCAGTTTTTCTGGCCAAGGGTACAAGATACTGCAAGTCATGTAACATTTGACATTGGACGTTACCAAAGGGTCGAGTGCCAAAAGCGCTCTTTCGATATTAGCTTTTTATATTTACTTGTTGGTATCTCTGAGTCTTATATGTAAAGCAAAACCATTCGTTTTCAAAGTCCAAATTACTGGAGGATCTGTATACAATATAGATACCATGCAATTTGTGAAGAAAATGATTCTGCAAACGACACACCTTTCAATACCTTATAAGTTGTTAAATATATATACATCTGTTTAAAAAGTGAAACCAGTGGTTCTATTATCTAGAATGTTGATGTATAAATGAGGGATTCGTTTTTCCATTTTCAATAAAAATGTAAAGGTATTGGGACTATAAAAATAATACATATTATGAAAATTAATACACAAAGTCAATCAATGTTTTGTTTAATTATATAACCATTTATCATTGTACTAAAACCTAAAAACATTTTTGTTTTTCGTTTTGTCTACGTTTTTCTTATGATACCATTTATAGTTTATATTCTTCCTTCTCAAGCTATTTTGTTGCTGTTCAATAACCAACTCGTGTAGGTATACGTTAGATAGTTATCTTAGCACAACTCTGAAAATCCGGTATTTCTGATACATTATCTACCGGAATACGACCTCTGCGATATTACATTAGTGTCTTTTCAGTGATTTATTAGTGTCAAGGGCAAGGCAAGCAGGCAATTATTATCGTCATTTTTATGACTGCACTTCTTGAAGTTCCGTAGAAACCATTACTTAAAAGGAAATTCTTGTAGACTACAGTGAACGCGTACGGGATGATAGGATGACTCGTTCCTCAACTGGAAGTATCATCTGTAAGCTTTCAAGTTGACAAAAGAAAATCAATATATGTATATATATATAGTTTTAAAAATGTATAATACCTCTTTTAACAACGTTGTTTTCAATGTTTTAAAGCTAAAAGGCACGCTTGCACTTAAACGTATTCCTACCTCGAAAGTTGAAAGTTTATGTGCTTTTACACTGAGCTAGGTTTCATGTTGGAATCATTTAAAGAGTAGACAATATAAGAATGTCACAGTATTCGCATTTAAGAAGAACGTTGATCTCTCTGATACCAAGGTCGGGCCACATTCACAATGGATTGTCACTTCTGGTATAATCCCTTTAACACGTATTTTAATATCATACATTGCACAAGATAGACATTGCCATTTTTTATTAGAGAGGTTATGACCGAACAAATTAGGTAACTCCATTATATTTTTATACCTTGTTACATTCGACATACCGTTAAACGATAGCAGTTTTTAACATTGAACGATTAAAACGTGCTCAAGAGTTTAGCTTTAAAAAATAGTAGAACGACAATTTCAACGTAACAGTATTCGATAAATCACATGAGTGAAATAATGAGGCTGTAACAGAATCAATCGAGTTGGTTTTCATTTAAATTGCAAAGTTTTCTGTTTTTTGTTTTTAAAATAACTGAACGATTTGAGTAAGTTTAGATTTTAAACGTATCCAATCAATCAATTCCGGTGAGTAACGACTTTACCTCTACAATATATACATATTTTGTAGCTTTTCCTTTCACAATACTAAAAATGCCCAACACTTGAATTTTGTGGAACAGTCATGAAACGTTGACCTGGTTCATTATGGTATCTATACTCAACAATAAAGAAGCGCACAAAGTTCCCACTGCAGTGCACCTCAGCTGTAAGGAAATAAAGGAATATTTGGTCTGGTATTACATCAACAATGATCTCCATTCTCAACAATCTATCCTAAAATCAGCCAAGTGTGACGATGTCAATGTCTAATTTTGTGAGCTATTTAGACCAAATTACGCGGCGTGATCAAAACAAGCCGGATTTATTCAAACGAATAATTTCAACGGATAATCTAAGTTCAACCATTATCGGTAAAATCGGTGGTGTTTCTGTAATGGTTATGGGAGGCATCTCCCACGGAGTAAAATCCCACTTAATGGTCCTGGATCCAAACCTCAATGCTGGTCGATACAGAGACCAGATCCTCCAACAATATGTCCTTTCACTTCTCAGATCTCATAACCTAATTTTCAAGCAAGAGAATACTCGACTGCATGTTGCCAGAGTCTGTCGTGATTTTCTCTGGCAAAAAAGGGTTCAGCCTCTGGAATGGCCCCCATTTAGCCCCGACATGTCTCCCATTGAAAATCCGTGGGATGAGCCGAGCTGGAGTATTAGTAAACGTCAAAATCCCAACTAACCGTGCCCATTTGATCGCAGCATTAACACACGAATCAAACAACAATCCCCTAAGGCGAATTAAAGTTCTGATGAATTCAATGCACAAGAGAATCCGTACAGGGATTCGTGAAAGAGGTGCCCACACCAGGTACTGAAGTGTCATTTTGTTTTTCACAGGTATCCCACTTTGAGTAATTACTGACGACACGAGTAGACTTGTCCCTTCACATTGATTAAACATTTTGGACAAATTTCCCAAAATATCATATGTTATTGATTACATTTAATTGTGCGTTTCTTTTTTGGTTGAGTATATATGTATGGGTGCTTTGTTTGTTTGTGGCACATTATTACCCCTTTCGTAAACTGAGGTCATACGAAGAATGGACAACACGGTTGATCGCACAACTCGACGACCAATTTGACGAGTCGTCCCACTGAAATGTTATTATCTAGACATGAAAATATCTCAGTTAAGCCTCCAGCCAAAAATAGTTATAATGACGAAAATGTTGGTTTGATGTGGTCACTTTATTGATGTAAGAATCACTAGCTTTATTTTTGCTTTGACGAACACTCAATACCAAGGTCAAGAGCGAGATAAGATGTATTTTAGGAAATGAATTTGCCAAGATGT
This sequence comes from Ylistrum balloti, assembly GCF_031769215.1. Taxonomy (NCBI): domain Eukaryota; kingdom Metazoa; phylum Mollusca; class Bivalvia; order Pectinida; family Pectinidae; genus Ylistrum; species Ylistrum balloti. The sequence continues at coordinate 406,343 of NW_026782733.1, read as the reverse complement.
CACGCAGAACAGATTACTTTTAATGTATTTTTTGTGACACGATCATATTCCCATGCGATAGCAGAAGATATTGGAAATTCCTATGCTGACGGCATCACACGAAAATGTCGAAACCAACAGGTATTTTTTTTTCATTTGCTTTCAACCTGCAAGGTATTCTCATATGACACCGATATTTGGGATAATGATTGATTGTCTTACTGAAAATGTGTTCGTTGATTTCCTTTTAATATATGTACAAAAAACGAGAAAAAACTCAATAAAACTAAAATATGAACAAAAGAAATATTGGAAAGGAGGGTCCTTAAAAAGCACAAGGAAAATAAGATCAAGTGTTCCAGAAGAGTAAGCGTCTTCTGATTCGTCGACGAAATCTGCAATGTAAATCTATCGAGCATCAAAACAATTTCCAGGTAACTGACATCAACGTGCATCTCTTGCAGCCCTTTTTTGATGAGTTTTTGTATCAGTTGATCATGTCTTGCATGAAAAACTGAAGAATGTAAACACCATAGGTTGGGGATGCGAAGTTGATGATATCCAGATATTGAAAATTCATAATAAAAAAACGAAATCGACACATTTACCATACAATTTGATGAAATGCCGTTGGTTTTTTTTACAGGAATAAAGAAGGGTCGAGATAAGCGGGTGATGTAGAAGAATTTGTTATACAATACAATTCAGTCAATATAGAGGTACAGAGTACCCAAAGTACACGTAAACGAATAGTGTGTTTGAAGATATAACCATCAAAATCAACGAAGATATTTTTGACTATTTGTATATATTTTTTTTTCATTTTGACATATGTTTCATGGAATACGATTTAGTAAAGTTCACAGCTATCACTTTTCTTTGAATAGAAAGTCTCATAACAAGAGAACGAACACGTTCTTTCAGTTCAGAATGGCTTATGGTAGTGGGAAAAAAACGTATGTTCATATAGAAGCAATGGTCTTTTAGAAGCAAATATTGAAGATTGGCGAAACATTCTTCGACGTTCTTTAAAATCCACATTCTATTCATTCCACTTCTTGAGTAAACAGTTTTACAGCGAGATTGTAAATCAGCTTTGATAGCATGAAGAATGGCAGTAAGAGGTTTGGATAAAAGTTTGATTAAACAGCTAGGCGAACCAGCAATAAAACGCTGTTTACATGTATTCTCGTGAAATTTAGGAATTTAACATATACAAAAAAATCCTTATTCTTATCATTTCCGTGCAAACAAACTGAAGCATGATTATCTAGTATTTCGTCTTTGGGATTGTTGCAGGTAGGGGTATCCTTCGTTATCAAGCTAGCCTATTCGTTATGTATTCAGGAAATGGAACAATGGCTGCAGACAAGAATAAGGCACAATAACAATACTGTCATGTAAATCTTAATTGAACATTTGAATCAAGGAACATTGACCTGCGCTTTGTTTTCATTTAATCTTTCAAACTGTTAATTGTTTTTAAGAATGGTGGACCAAATGGATTTATCTCACTACCATGTGAATCAAACGTGGCATGTTCTCGTTTCATCCATTCTTTGGCCTAGTTTTCATTAGAATTCATATCAGTCTTGAAATCCTGTACCAATTCATGGACGGTATTTTACGATATCAAGGAACTTTCCTGAAAAATTCTGAAAAAATGACCTCACAGAATAACGGTCATAATAAACAGTTTGTGAGTAAACAAATTCTGACCTCACTTATATGCACATCAGTCTCCGAGATAACAATTACACGAGTTATCCGTTTACTGAACAGACAGATTCTAAGCTCACCTATATAATATAGACAAGAAATAACGGCTACAATGACCAGTTTAGTGAACGGACGAATTCTAAGTTCACCGATATAATATAGAGAGGAAATGACGGTTACAATAACTAGTCTAGTGAACAGACAGATTCTAAGTTCACTTATATAATATAGATAGGAAATAACGGCGTCAATAACCAGTTTAGTGAACAGACAGATTTTAAGTTCACTTATATAATATAGACAGGAAATAACGGCGTCAATAAGCAGTTTAGTGAACAGACAGATTCTAAGTTCACTTATATAATATAGACAGGAAATAACGGCTACAATAACCAGTTTAGTGAACAGACAGATCCTAAGTTCACCCATATAATATAGACAGGAAATGACGGCTACAATAACCAGTCTAGTGAACAGACAGATTCTAAGTTCACCTATATAATATAGACAGGAAATGACGGCTACAATAACAAGTTTACTGAACCGACAATTTCTGAGTACACCTACATAATATAAACAGGAAATGACGGCTACAATAAGCAGTTTAGTGAACAGACAATTTCTAAGTTCACCTATATGATATAGACAGGAAATAACGGCGTCAATAACTAGTCTAGTGAACAGACAGATTCTAAGTTCACCTATATAATATAGATAGGAAATAACGGCGCCAATAACCAGTTTAGTGAACAGACAGATTCTAAGTTCACTTATATAATATAGACAGGAAATAACGGCGCCAATAACCAGTTTAGTGAACAGACAGATTCTAAGTTCACCTATATAATATAGACAGGAAATGACGGCTACAATAACACGTTTTGGGGGCAGACAAGCTCTAACCTCACACATACGTATGTACATTGTTGAATAAGAAATGTAAGCATATACTAGCAACAGACACTTCTACACCTCACAAGCAGTTGGATATATAGTAAACAGCAACAAGGAAAGTGGTTAGAGATCAATGTAATAAGACGTACTTGTATTTCATGAATGAATTCATATACGAATATAGCTTTTGACAGCATCCGATTTCCAACGACCCATTGTTTTAATGATATGTTCGGAGGGAGGGAAATTTTTTATATGATAAGATATTGGGTTAACTTAATATCAATATTTATGTACAGTGCAGTATCATGTTACAGTAACTGTTGGTTAACCGATTAAAAATTCGATATCATAAGTATGTGTACTATTCATGATAGGGTCAACATTTTCTAAACGCTTGTGTTATTCGATGACAAATAGACAGTTTTTAAGTATTCGAGGAATGGTAAACAGCTTTTAAAATATTTGTGTTACTCGAGGACAAGTTTTCATGTTTTAAATATTTGTGTTACTAATGGCCGAGATAGCAAGTTGCAAAATAGTTGTTACTCGAGACTCAGGAACAAGGTCGAGTTAACAGGTTTGAAAATATTTGTAACTCGAGGACAATTTAACAGGTATTAAAATATTTGTTATTGGTAGTGAAGTTAACAAATTTTATATGTTTGTAACTCGAGGACAATTCAATTAATTTTGAAAAAAAAATCTTTCTTAGGATGAATTAACAAGTTTAAAACGCTGTTTGTGTAATTTTTGGCCGATTAAGCCTGATTATAAAAGTAGGTATAATAAGCAAACACGTTAAACGATTATATTTATATAGAGTGGCAGGTGTCGTGAAGGAGATTTAGTTGTTTATTAACCTTAGCTGACTGGACGGATGGTGTATTATCTTCGAATATTACATGTTACCACTGTCAAAAATGTCTGCATAAAACTTTGACAGTTTCTTCATGAATATTGACAAAAACCTGTCAGTTCCGTTAACAGAGCGCAATGACAGATAGCCCATATAGAAATCAAAGTCGGATAACTTGATCCGTCCACACTTTCCAAAATTACATTAGACGGAAGACTAGAAAAACTGGGTCATGTCAAAACGCACGGATGATCCGTGTTGACAACTTACATATACCTTTTCGTCGATATACCGAAAGCACAGCCGCGATCCTTGACCCTGGTTGAACATTGATTATACCGAATATCGTCTACAGCCATATTTTTCGTAGAATGCCTGGTAACATTTTGCGCGACATTTAGCGAATATAATGAACCACTTGAATGCTTTATGTATTATAATTTTGACGCAGTAGTTTGGAATCAGATCATGCGTGGGAGTATGTGAGAGACCTACGCTGTGTGGACGATGCTCTATCGATGGTGCATTGATATTCCTTCACTGTTTAGATACCCAATTGAGTTTGCATATAGCCTTGTCGATTGCCACAAGGAGTTAAGGCCTCTGTTACCCAGGACAACGATAAGTCTAACACGTAAAACTCATGACATTCATGAATGTAGGGATGGCTGTATGTGCAGCGATTTCTGAATAATTGTACGTCTTTGACATTTAATATAAAACTCGGCAGCACATGTTAAATCGCTTGGCTCGTTAAAAACATTTTTTGCCGCCCAGGAACGTTAATGTAAACTTTCAAAAGGTTATGAAATGATTTTTTTTTAAATTGGTCATTTTCACCCAAATATTGATAAAAATCTCTAGATGAGATTTATTACTTTATTTAACATCTATTAACTTCTGATTATCCGCTTCATGCTATTCTATACCAGACAAAGGTAAACCCTGGAACACTTTAATTTGGAAGCAGAAATATTATAGAGACAAGAATCAGACGTGTAGAACTGGAAAGTTTATAGGTCTAGTTAAAATTAAAGTAAGTGAAAAAACTATTTTGAATGTAAATTTTATCAAAGAATTTACACAATTGTCAGTTAACTTTAAGACTGTATGCCCTCGGAGAAGATATTAGCGGTTACTTAATCAGATATTGAATATTGATGGAAATCTTCCGTATACAACGTAAGAGATCGGAGTAGATCCTTTCGAAACATGTCCCTAAATGAAAACGATATTCTAAAGAATGTTACAACTTGCACAAGATACTTGTTACATGTGTACGATAATTGCTTTCTTAGATAAGATTGCCATGTAGACTAGTACAACACATCCTCAATATGTTTGTACTGAATCCAGTCTATATGGTTTATAAACATGTGCATGAAAGTAGTGGCATTCACTCTTAACTGAGCGCCTTTTTCAAAAAGATGAAAAATATGTAAACATTTTCAAGACACCTGTGGTCTTCCTTAATGGTTAAATGAACAAGTCAGTCTTCTCCGTGTGCAGCTATTTTAACCAGCTTGGGTTTCGCGTTTAACACTGTAAGCGATTAAAACAAAAAGCGGACACGTTTTGTGTGAGCATGTGCCAACGACATAGGTATTGAAGATAAATAATTATGATATCATAAATGCATCACACCAAGAAAAGAGAATTTGGCGAAGTGTTGTCAGAGAAAAAGCCGGTCAAATAAATAGCCACGTAGTGAAATAAGACAACACACGAGTCATTTGACAAAACACCATTACATCTATTAAGGTAGCGTGCCCCAGCAATTGTTTCTAAGATCTCCCCTATACCGTCGTCATCTGATGATGTGTGTTAAATAGGACTAAAACTGATATCGATGACTGATATTATCCTACTCAGATATGGCTTGCAGTACGATGAATTACAACAAATAATGCTTGCAGCTTGTACAAGCCTATGTATTCATAAACAAGTTTGATATATATATATATATATATATATATATATGATTGAATATATCAAGCGAATCTGGCAAGTTCATCAACTCACCATTGAAGGACTGCAATGTCTCGTTCCGTTGTCCTATAAATAAAATAGCTAGTAAGAAAATCATGTTTGTCGTTTTCAAAGAACTTAACCAGCATCACCGAGATATTGAAAAAGATAGATGGAATAAAAAAACGTGTAAAAGTTCGAGTAATTACTTCCCTGTTTTTGACATTTTGATACGGTAGAATAATTAAAGCAGAACTCTGCTTTTGGTCGCATAACCAGAAACAGAATTTACAAGGTTTACATATTGGCATCGCTACTTTAATGTTAATAAAGGAGTCTGACTGATATAATGAATAATGTTGTATACCAAATAATGGAAATCAAGATTCAATGTGCTTTGGTTTTGTCTAACCTGCTTAACGTCATCACACCAGGGCGGGATTTTAGAGATACAAATAGAAAACGAAAGTGCTTATTTCAACTGTTTAATCAATAAACTCATATAGAAAGAAACACATGTACGATGCATGGAAGTGATCAAATAACGAAAAATATCTATAAAGGATTCCATTGCGATTATGCACCCATCAGGCTATTTTCAACACATCTAATACTGTAAATTCTGACAACGAAAGGACATTTTTAAATCCATTTTATGCTTTAAGTATTTTATTGACATCTGAAATGTAAAGATATCGTGAAGTGAAAAGGAAATTCGTTTTTATTCGGGCGTCGTTACATTTTATAGCCAGCTAGCCCAAGTTTTTTTATTTGTACGCGGCATCAGCCTCTAAACAAGGTATTTAGAGGTCTTTAACAAGAGAAAGAACAACAAAAGTTTATTCCCAGGTCACTGATAGCAAACCTTAGGCGAGTGACGTGTGAGGTGTTACCAAGACAGCAGTGCAGATGGAGTACGAATAAGTGCATTTTTATGGTAAAATAAAAGTTGGCTGAAGTTAAACGACTAAAAAATACATTTACATGTAGACATTGCAACACTCAAAGGAAATACAAATATACATTATCTATAGCAAGCGTGCTATTTGTCTCGATCATCATCTTATCTTGTGTTAGATAAAGGATATTGAACATTTAATGACCGATAGTTAATCGTTTTATATACACAGCAAGTGCACGTATTTAAATCTACACTCTATACTAACAAAATGTTTTCATGGTCGGATGAGAATGATTCAGGATAATGAAGGCGTGAAATTTTGTGCGAGATATATCAGACCAAAATAGAAATCCATGCTTTTATTTAACCGATTCAATCCAAGATATTGCTGGGTTGGGGGTCCTGCTCTATTTCAACAAATATTAAAGTTATTATTGGACATTATGGTGGTACTTATATCATACAAAGAAACTGATGGAATTCAAAAACAAGTACATACTACATAATTCGTCTCTTTGTATTCTTAGAGCAGCCATTGAAAAAAAGTATGAATCTTTCATGCATTAGTTATGTAATGCAAATGCTGAGAGGATTTCAACAACTGAAATAAGATTATCTTAGACATTATAAATATTTTAAAGGTACTATATTACTTGTGTCGGTTAGCTATTTTTGGTATTGAATGACAAGGCTATCAACCAAAATAACTTATGTTTAACACAAAATATTTACATGTATGTTTATTATCGCATAGATAACGTCCAGATTGGGCTTGCTATGTCTATTTTTTGAGAAATGCTGAATGAGTCTTCCTTTAGTCCCCACGCACCCATGTCATTTTTATTTTGGGATTCGTCAGGTAACAAAATGGTTGACAGGTGTCCATCTTGGAAACTGATAATGGATTTTTATCATCGTTATTTCTTAAGAAGTTACTCTTTGTCCATAGCGGTATACCCGGATTTTGAGAAGAACTGTTTATTTTCATATAATAGATTTTATGGTCCCTTGTGCCGTTTTGATTTTTGAACTAAGAAAAACATGATTGACAGGCGACATTTTAAATTTTGTCTCTGAATGTTTGTTATGGCTGTTTCTTTCGAAGTTCTGGTTGACTTTTTCTCTACATTCACATACAGCTACTTCTGGAAACCTAGTGGTATCTATCTTTTTAAAATTTTAAACTGTCCAGAAAAACTAAATTGCTGATATACGGATATTTTGGATTTTGACTATGAAGGTTTGTTACCGCTATATACTTGAGAAGTACTTGATAGATCTTTTATTTAGTTAAAACAATACTTTTATTCAATATTCAACTATTTAACACATACACTCATGATACTTATGGGATAATTTTGAATTAGGGTTCTCTTAATCCCTTATAGTGCCCTTTGACTTTTGAGAGTAATCTGAGAGCAAGATGATTGACAGGCTTCCATCTTATATTCTGAAAACAAAATAAGAAGCGGTGACATCCATTTCTGTTCTACCTATATTTAAAGTAAAGTTGACCCGGTTTTTCAACCACTGAAAGTCAAAACTTGAACCCGTACCAAAGGCGATTTTTTGTGAAGACGTGTGCATTTTGGTAAAATTCGGAGAAGCACAGAGCTTTTTTTAGGGCAATAATGTTTCTATTTATAGAAATAGTACCCTAGCATTTGTCTGCTCAAGGTTGGAAGTCAAACTGGTTTAAGAAGTAACGTTTGTGATCGTGTGTCTGGAGTTTCATACCAACCAGTTTAGAAATGCAGCCAGTAGAGAGGTGACTTGTAATTTTCTAAAGATTTCTATTTATAGCAAAAGCGACCTAGTTTTTGACTGCACAAGGTTCGAAGTCGATTTCATTCGGGAAGTGATGTTTGTGATCATGTGAGTGGAGTTTTGTACTAATCTGTTTAGGAATGCAACATGTAGGGCGGTGGCGTGAAATATGTCAACTGAAAATGATTTAACTACATGTCAGTGACGTTTCCCCTTCATACTCAGCCTTGTTTGACCTGGATTTCACCGGATAGCTACATCGCCGGTTTTTGTTTCGCATTCATAGTGAGTGAAAGATGTGGGAATTTAGTCTGTTGTATTTTAAGTTGTGCATAATTTGTTATATTTATATATAGCTTATTGGTGATTATTTTGGTACCAAACATATAAGAAATGAACAGTATTTGTTATTAAGCTTGACGTCTTTTTCTCTATGATATGTCTTTACGTCTTTTTCTCTATGATATATCTTTACGTCTTTTGCTCTATGATATATCTTTACGTCTTTTTCTCTATGATATATCTTTACGTCTTTTTCTCTGTGATATATCTTTACGTCTGTTTGTGTGTAATTTACCTTTACGTCTTTTTCTCTATGATATATCTTTACGTCTTTTGCTCTATGATATATCTTTACGTCTTTTTCTCTATGATATATCTTTACGTCTTTTTCTCTATGATATATCTTTACGTCTTTTTCTCTGTGATTAATTCTACGTCTTTTGCTCTATGATATATCTTTACGTCTTTTTCTCTATGATATATCTTTACGTCTTTTGCTCTATGATATATCTTTACGTCTTTTTCTCTATGATATATCTTTACGTCTTTTTCTCGTCTTTTTCTATGATATATCTTTACGTCTTTTTCTCTATGATATATCTTTACGTCTTGTTCTCTATGATACATCTTTACGTCTTTTTCTCTATGATATATCTTTACGTCTTTTTCTCTGTGATTAATTCTACGTCTTTTGCTCTATGATATATCTTTACGTCTTTTTCTCTATGATATATCTTTACGTCTTTTTCTCTATGATATATCTTTACGTCTTTTGCTCTATGATATATCTTTACGTCTTTTGCTCTATGATATATCTTTACGTCTTTTGCTCTATGATATATCTTTACGTCTTTTTCTCTATGATATATCTTTACGTCTTTTTCTCTGTGATTAATTCTCTTTTGCTCTATGATATATCTTTACGTCTTTTTCTCGTCTTTTTCTTTATGATATATCTTTACGTCTTTTTCTCTGTGATTAATTCTACGTCTTTTGCTTTTTGATATATCTTTACGTCTTTTTCTCTATGATATATCTTTACGTCTTTTTCTCTATGATATATCTTTACGTCTTTTTCTCTATGATATATCTTTACGTCTTTTTCTCGTCTTTTTCTCTATGATATATCTTTACGTCTTGTTCTCTGTGATTAATTCTACGACTTTTGCTCTATGATATATCTTAACGTCTTTTGCTCTATGATATATCTTTACGTGTTTTTCTTCTTGGTTTACTTTTATGCCGGTTTTCTGTGATTTACCGTAGCATTTTTTCCTTTTTTCTTTTCCTTGTGTCTTCGCCACCACGTGTGACATCGGAGCATTTGTTTTAGGTAACCTTAATATCAAATTTTCGAAAACACGGAGAAACAAAAGAAAGGAAAGATTAGGAGTCATGCTACCTGAAACTAAATATTTACTGACCAAATTCTACAAACCGTATATAACATAACTTGAAGACTTTCTGGGAGACAGAAAATTCCACTGGTTTGACTGAATAGCTAATTATAAGTTCAAAATTACAATACTGCGTATTATATCAAACTATCGTTCGAATGTTTACATTATTTAATCAGTGTGGTTTAAATGTTCCGTGAGTGAGTGAATGAGTGAGAGAGAAAGCAAGTGAGAGTGTGAGCTAGTTGACCGTTATGTACATTATATGTATTCACGTCAAAGTGATTTTTGTATTGAAATATCGAAAGTGTGATTGTAGAGGAGCCGAGACAAACTAGGCTTATTAACGTCTACACGATTGTACGATTGTACGAAAGACGCACAAGCGATTGAGAAATTTAAATATTAGCTAATGTAGCAATGTTGTTTCGTTGGTCTCGAGCTTCTTCCATTACTTTTGTGTATGTGTCAATGTTAGTGTGCGACACGCTGTGTACGGCCACCTCAAATCCACGATCATAGTACTTTTTAACAATATCGTATTTAGTATTTTGATGTGAAATATACAAGGTGGCGCTGATTGGACAACCGTTAGGGTTATATCGGTTACGTCCGAAGAGAAAATCATAGTGTTGAACACTTTCCGGATTAACGGCATCATCGAATCCAAAAAACACCATTTGAGGGATCTCCTTTCGATTCAAGGGATGTTCTAATGTACTACAGAAACAGTCCGGTAGATGACAGTTTACACCTTGGCGACACGACTCAACACCAGACAACACAATAATAAGCATGAACCACACCACCATGTTGGGTTGTGCTTTTGTTACAGTTAAGTGTCGTATCTTAGAGTAACTTGTTGTGTTCCGATAAATTGCAAGTTGTTTTCGGTTGTAGCAATGGTAGCGGCTGGAGCTCTGATTTTGTTGCTTGAACCCTAATGTCTGGAGGCAAGTAACGACGCATTCCGTACCCTTAGGTGAATAATGTATTTATTACATATACGTATATTTAATGATAGGAGAGATAGATATCATATAAGTTTTGCAATCTTGCAATCAATTTGTCTTGCAATCATACGTTCCGGTCAATGGAAACGGAAATTGAACATTGTAGTTAATTTGTGTTTATGCAATTGATGATAAAATCAAGTGTCAAGTACAAACTGATGTATATGAATCCATATATCTACCTATGTCCATTTATTGATATTAAGTAAAGCATGGACATGGAACGAATATGACTATTTCAAGGCCACAGCCAATAACTGATGTATGTGAATTTGTAAATTTAGAAATGTAGTACCAATTTCATAATAAATGCGGTGACCAGAGAGATATAATATTTTAAGTGAAACGTAAGAAAAACCAATCTGTTTAGATCTGTTTTTTTTAATCACACATGATCGATTTACGGTTCTTGTCGGTTTGATCATACGTTTTTCATGTATTAACATGTCTAAATTTGAATCAGCCATATACATCTAATCGTTTATCTAAAGTTTATGTAAAATGACGATATTTATACTCCATATCATTCAGTTTAATAATATGGAGTCGAGATTAAAGGCGTAATGATTGAATACACGATTTGCTTTATATGCAGCATATTCCAGGAAAGAATGTCCTTCTGAATGAAATTAATTCTGTTGTTTTGTTGCTGGTTTGAGGTGAGGTGAGATCTTAGCACATAAGATGGTATATTCTGTAAAACTGTGTATTTCTTCCTTGTTGTATTTTTTTTATATAAATTTGTTATTCAAAATCTATATTTGGGTTTGCGTATTCCTTTCACTTAGCACCAGTCCTTCGGTTAACTCTACAATCTTCATTACCATAACTGTTGCAACGAATAGTGTGCATCATAAGAGTAATTAAATGTTAAGGATTTTCTTTTCGTACGAATAAATTTAAGAGGCGATATAGCTTTTGGGGAGAAATAATTTGGGGCGATATAGCTTTTTGGGCGTAATGGATAAACGTTGGTGTGAAATTTGTTAAGGGCGAAATGTGTTTTTATTATTGGGGGAGGGGAGGAGGGTGCGTCTGTTCTTGCTTTTCTACATCTGTTTGTCGTATAACTCAAAAGTAGTAATATTTTTCTAATAGATCTGTAAAGCATTAAATAAATATTCATGTATATTGGCTCAATTCTTTAATCTGATCTTTAATCTTATTCTTTATTAACCGTATGTTGGTTCCGTATTTTAGTAAACAGTCCGTCGCCACTATCGCTATACCATGGGCGATAACTTACGAAAAGTTGGGGTATGATCCTTCCACAGCGCCATGTTTCTGTGGAGAGGGAACTTGAAAATGAGAAGTGTCCTTTTAACGGTCATTTGAATTCTAACTGAGGTAATCTCCAAAAGTGACATTTCGTATATATTGCCCAAGTACTTTATTGACGCGAAGCATTCTTCATTACATGACTTCATTACAGTCAGACAAAACATTACCGCGACATCAGCAATCTGATGATTTCCACTGTGTATTTATATAGTCCTTACGTATGTTCGACAACATAAAGTCTTTGGCAAGAAATGACAGACTAAGATCTTTTCTAGATGTATTCGCACGTGTATGACCGTCCTGTTTTTCATTTTGAAATAGATCTGTAGCTTTCAGTTTTGGACACGCGAATGAAAAGTTAATTCTTTTATAGCATTAGGTTTACGATCCTGTTCTCGCGTCAGGATGTATAGTGTGTTCGATTGATTTGCTTAAACAAGGGAAAAGGGGCGTACACGTTAATGCCACGTTTTTTGACAGCATTATGACAGCTAGGTTTGGCAAGAGAGGATTTATTTAACGGTTTTTACGTCCACTATTACCTATTTCGGCCTTTCAGTGGACGAGAAAAGTAAATACATGGGGAAAAGTATGAAGTCGTAGGAGAGAGTAGGATACAGTGATGAGATAGAGAGGGTCGTCAATACTACCTGACCTGTTCTTAAACTATAATTTTGATAACGACCCATTGGCTTAAATATATAGCCTAACATTCACTAAGCATGTCATAGCAAGAATATTGGTTAAGGACAGAGAGGAAGGTAATTATACACTAAATGTTGATATGTCTATCAGAATTACTCTATTAATAATCTATATTGCTAATTTAAGCCTAACCTCTGAGCTGATGTTATAATGCTTATTTTTCTCTCGAAAAACCACAGAGCGATCGTAATGGTGTGCGTTGTACATTTTCGCTGAAGCTATCATTTTAAGTCCCATCCTTGTTTAGTTATTAGGTGATGGTGCTGATATTTTTGTGATGTTCCTAGTTAAGTCTTCATTCTGTTTGTCGGCCACAAAATGGATTGTAGCTTTATCATTGTCCATACTTTATGTAATTCCACATCAATCTTGGCTTCTCATGGCTGTTCACATTTCAACATTTAAATTTTCATGATTTGTGATAGTGAGGTTAGTATTTTCAGGGGATAGATGTACTTATAGATGTTACTTAGTCGTTAATGAAATGATACATTTAGCCATGAAGTCATGAAGTTCCCTTTTCTTACTGTTGTTATCTAATCTTATCTGCCTTTGCCTCGTTGATGTAATTAGTTTAAGCACTGACCAGAACCATTTTGAAGGCCATTGAGAAGTGAGGCTCATTTTCATAACAAAAATAATACTAATAAAAGTGACATATCAAAAAAGTTACAGAATCAATCAGAAAATTACAGTTTTGAATGCATTTTTGTAGTGGTAATTCCCCCCATATTTTTGGGCAGCAAGTGGTATAAAATTAAGGATGATATTTCAGGTTTAAATAGCTTAAACATTTGTTTTTTTACAAATATCAAAAGTTAACAGAAATTATTTGTCACAAAAATTAGCACAATCAATTTAAAAATTATTCAGCTTTCTAATACTGTTTATTTTGGAAAGATTAATTTTTTCGTTTTTTATTTAGAATAATTGGTTCATAAACCAGGAAGGTTAGTTACTTTGAATTTCTTCACTACAAAGAAATACATTTATGTAGTCTGTTTCTTAACCCTTGATCTTATACATCCATGGTTTGGCATAGTGCAATTAATCCTGTAAACCTGTAATGTTCACTTTTGATTTCACATTTTGGTGACTAGGCCAAAAATATTTACTGTTTTGCTATTAATATATTTATGCTATGTATATTTACAGCATGATAAATTCGATTACATACATTGAATCATCATTTAAGAGACAAAACTTTTCATTCTAGGAACACCATTGTCATTTGATATTATACTCCCTGAAATTTTTTTGGGTAAGATATAGTTACAACCTTGTCCATCCATCTGTCACTCTGTTCGTCCTATCATATTCAACATAACTTTGCCCAATTTGCCCACTTTGGCCACAAGGCTCATGAAACCAAATTCAAATTGACCCCCTCCCCCTTCCCCCCTCCCCCAGAGACCTCAGAACTCGAAACACAATTACAGATAAAGCATGAGTATACAGGGCCATTCCAGGTGTGCAGCAGCCTGACAATCTCTGGATAATTATCCACCTTCCTCAATTGGTGAGGCAGACTGTTCCACACCTGGCTGCCTTATAGCTGAAAGATTTCAAACCATGCCTGGACGTTCTAACCCATGGGAGCCCTAGCTGTCCACCACTCCTGAAGAAGATTTCAAAATTAAAAGATTGTTTAAATAATCAGGAGCTACATTTGTTTAAAAACTTCACACGCTTCATTCTGTTTATATAAATGTAAAAAAGATCAATTAGTTTTGTCCTTTAAAGTTTCAAAACTGGCATGGTGTAATCATCTTCAATAAATTAATTTCTCTCTCTCTCTCTCTCTCTCTCTCTCTCTCTCTCTCTCTCTCTCTCTCTCTCTCTCTCTCTCTCTCTCTCTCCCTCCCTCCCTCTCTCCCTCCCTCCCCCCTCTCTCTCTCTGGTTGAATTTAAACTATAAAAATGCCATGCCAGGAGACAATAATTAAAATTTGAAAGAATACAATATTTAAAGAGCCAGACCCACTCCTTGACCGATATTATTTCATATTTAAAAAAAATCATGATTATCTGTTCTTCTTCGGTAGCAAAAATCTGTAATACCGCAATTTTAAAGTAAATCGCTACCAATCTAACATAATAAATAGTTTAAAAATAGAATTAGAAATGACTCGACTGCTAATTCATAATTATGCGGGAAATCCTGCCCTCTGACGCATGTGCAAAGAACTGTAAATAAATTTGCCGTCTGCCAACATGGCAGAAAGCGTGTGAGGGAATCAAAGAAGAAAACGTGTTTTGACGGACTCTGAGGCGAAAAGAAGGAAGATGGCTGGTTCATACTCTGTATCGCTTTCTGTTTGATTCTCTCGAGTAGTATCACTCATGTTCATAAATACTCTTATCATCGAATATTCGCTTTAGATATATCCATTTCACAATGTTCTATATGTTCGTTACCGTATCGTAGCTCCCATTTGAGGGCCTCTTTGCAATTAATTGTAGTTTTTCCTCGTAATCTGCACGCTTTTGTGTCATATCTAAGCATTGAAAGATGTGATCATTACATACGTTTGATAATTTCCATACAGGATATATAGAGTATTGATTGCATTTATCGGTAAAATCTCTTTACAAGCGATGCCACATGGACGTACTACTCACCTCTTCCTCCATTTTTGTTCTGGTTCTGACCGTGTCTGAACGTATCACGTGACTTTTCCTCATCAATATTCATATCCTAGTGTTGATTAATGAGACTAATTCCGGCACCAATGTCTCCAGTACCCTTTCAATTTCAAGTTCAAAACTTTATACAAGTCTTTATTTATATATCATCTATTAGCATACAACAACATTTCCAGTCAATAAAATATGAAAAATATCTATAACGGAGTAGGTCTGGCTCTTTGTAAAGATTTTCCCCCTGCTTGCTAACATTACAGCCAATTCTTTTTGACACACATAACTGTTTGGATGCTTTGTTACAATGTTAGAAGCATGAAAGTCAAACTTCAAAGTGAAAATCGATATCTGCACCTAAAAGTCTAACATCATCTTCACATTTTATTAACATTCTCATTGATATTAAAAGCAGAAATTGTGTTATTTGTCTTTTTCCCTCTGTCATGTGTCTTTTTCCCTATAGATATAGATAGTCTGAAATTTATCAGGATTTGCCTTCATCCCATTGTCTTCAAACCAATTTATTAATATATAACTCTCCCCTTTTAATGTTTTCTTCAGGTTGAAATGGTCAGAGTCAAAATTGGAGATAACAAAGTTATTGCCCTTTGTTAAAATTTGATGTCTAGAGCAATTCGCTTACATTTAGACTAAGATAATGAAACATGGTGTATACATGGATCATACTAAGACAATACACAGTGCAACCCCTTAATTTCTGTGCTATTTCCCTTTGTTAAACCTTTTCTGTCCAGAGCATAGCTTTGCTTTTATCTAAGCTAGGATAATGAAACATGGTGTATACATTGATCATACTAAGGTCATGTGCATTGTACCAATTTAAGGGCTGGCATATCCCTTAATTACATAGTTATTAGCTCACCTGGCCAGAAGGTACTATATTACTTGTTTCGGTTAGCTATTTTTGGTATTTAAAGACAAGGATATCAACCAAAATAACTTATGTTTAACACAAAATGTTTACATGTATGTTTATTATCACATAGATAACGTCCAGATTGGGCTTGTTATGTCTATTTTTTGAGAAATGCTGAATGAGTCTTCCTTTAGTCCCCATGCACCCATGTCATTTTTATGTTGGGATTCGTCAGATAACAAAATGGTTGACAGGAGTCCATCTTGGAAACTGATAATGGATTTTTATCATCGTTATTTCTTAAGAAGTTACTCTTTGTCCATAGAGGTATACCCGGATTTTGAGAAGAACTGTTTATTTTCATATAATAGATTTTATGGTCCCTTGTACCCTTTTGATTTTTTAACTAATCAATTTTAAATTTTGACTCTGAATGTTTGTTATGGCTATTTCTTTCTGGTGGACTTTTTCTCAACATTCACATACAGCTACTTCTGGAAACCTAGTGGTATCTATCTTTTTAAAATTTTGAACTGTCCAGAAAAACTAAATTGCTGATATACGGATATTTTGGATTTTGACACGGTCACTGATCCTAGAGCCTTCCACATCAGACGGTTTCATTATTGTTTATCTTGTTCTCATGGCAGTAGTCGTTGATTAAGCGTAAGACGCTTATCCCTCCGAAACACATTGTCTTATTTTCTTTGTACTTTTCAGAGGTCTCCGTGTAATTTATTTTTATTTTGTTCATATTTCATCCTTGTTTGATCGAATTTGAGATTTTGAATCTTGATTCTGTTGACATGTCGGTACTTTGTTGTGTTTGTTTTTGTTTTGTTTTGTTTGTGTATGTGTGTTTTTTTATGTGTGTGTTCTTCGAAATAATCGCATAAACCTGCTTTTGAGCACCTACCAATAGTAACTGTACAAGATGCAGACCTTTCTATAGCGTTTCTGAAATAGTTTATTTAGCATTTTATTGGTAGTAAAAGTGAGAGCTAAATGTAGCACGAAAATGGTTTAAGATATGATTCATGCTGCTTTTTTGTCTTTATATTTCAAGATGACGAACTATATTGAAGATTACAAAACCAATATGTGCTAATGTGTTTGTTAAAATCTTGTTTGGTTCATTATCAGCTTCAGCTTCAGGCCTGATCATTAAATTTCACTTTTTGTTAAAACTGTTTTTTTTCGTTTTCAAATTATCTAAAATTATGTTTGTTACTGGCAAGTAAAAATGAGATGACCTCTATTTGAGCTCTGGTTAAATCAGTATACCAATGTCAGTGATTTATATTTCAGGGCGAGTTTGTAGCCTGAGTTTGGCTAAGATATTTGAATTGTTTATCGTAGTGGAAATACTGTACGGCTGGCTTGTCGAGACGACATTTGTTGTTAATCAGGTTTTGTTTTCATCTAGACTTATATTTTCACCTGTCAAAGTCGGAGCTTATGTATCATTTCGTCATGAAATGCATATCATATAATATCAAAAGTACTTTTTTCTAAACAAGTAATTGATAAATAAATAAATAATTATAACAAAAAAAAAAAAAAAAAAAAAAGATAATTGAGGCATTTGGCTCCAAAAGACTTGCAAAAACACAAAGAAAAAAGTAGAAGCCAAAGTAACTGAATCAATCAATACAAAACTGGTAGAACTTACTTCCTCAACAAATAACTGCGTCAATGAACTTAGCGACCTCTATACACAGTGCGTAAATTAGAACACTGTGTTTCTTGTGGTGTGTCAAATATTGTTACGATGATAAGAAAACCGCTATTGTATATACCCACCAGAATTGGAAAGCAAGGACTCGACACGCTCTTCTACATCAGTCGCTTATCTCGATCTCTTCCTGCATTGCACCCAACATGGAAACCATTCCACCAAGATGTATGGTAAGCATAATGATTTCAGTTTCCCTATTGTGAATTTTCCATTTCTGGGAAGCGACAATCCTGTACCCTCAACCTATGGTGTTTACATATCGTAGTTGATCCGATATTAAATGGTCTGTTCTACTTATCATTACTTTCGTGCAAGAAGTCATCTAATTATGGACAAAGACGTGAAACCGGGTTACAAAAAATGTAGGTTGATGAAAGTTGTAGGGATTTTAACGGTCGTCATAGTAATCTCATTGAGAAATATTGCGATATGAAGCTGGAGATGTTTCGTGCCCGTTAGTATGCCAGTTGATCTCATAAGTTCGTGAAATATATATTATACATACAAGGTCATGAGACGCTTGGAAAGTTTCTGTTTATTTCACATTTGTAGAGGAAAACATTAGTTTAAAAAAGCGGAATTCAGTAGCATGATCTCGGATGTAATATATCACTGACGTAACACCTGACTGCCAAAAATGACGCAATGAACCGGTTTTCTAGCGTTTGCTGATGCTATCCGATAGGATTGCGGGAAAATAATATTGAACGGAATATAATGAGAACATCTTTAAATAAAGAATCACCTTCAATTAGCACCTCAACAGAAGGTGGATTTCCATCCTGTTGGTATAAAGCATTGTTCTGATGGGTTAATATGATAGAAAATTAGGAGAATGTTACACTAGTGTTGATATAAAGTTTTCACTTCAGTCGACAATTGATAATTCTGAGACTGAATACAAACGATGACAAGGAAGGAACGTTTACGTACTTTTCTTATGTAGACAAATTTACCAAGTATTACTTGTCACACGACATATCGAATGATCTTGTTACTTTATTTATTGTTTATACAAATGAAGGATTATTTTGTTACCTGAAAATCCGTTTTTGTCGCTCTAAACCATGCAGGACCAGGGAAAGAATAGCCTATTAAATCTCTTTGCGTGTTGTAAGGAGCGACCCTTTCATTGACATCCCTTAGCGGTCAATATTATGTTTCGTGAGAGCTCAAGAATAGTGTCTGCAGCGTTCCATTACCTGACAATATGCTACAATTAATAATGGCCCCATGCCAAATTGAGGTTATCAATCGTGTCTACCACATAGAGAACATTGCAGAGACCAAAATATATCTGCTTCCTTCACTGTAGATATTTGGGACCATCTTGATCTTTCCGTTTCTCTTATGACTGTTCTTTATTCCCGTGTTTTATTTCCACTCTTGGTGTTTCTCTTGACACCAGTTCTCATATCGCCTTTGGTGTCTCGAGGAGGCTGAACCTCTTTAAACAGAGAAGTGATATTGCATTTTGTTCCGTGAACGTTTCAATATAGATATTTCTTCAAAAGTACATTTGTAACTGAGTTTTCAATATATTTGAGTCGAGTATGAGTTAATTGTCTGGAGGCAAACGTAAGCATTCGGCGAAAAATGGTTACAGGAGAAATCAGATTATTACTGGACTTATAGACTCCAAAACTGCAATACCAAGAGATCTTGCAAGATGTCGGCAAATGGCAGACAAACACGGGTTGATGAAAAACAACAAAGAAACAAAAAAGTACCAAGATGTCAACAGAATCTTGGCCAATCAGAGACAGTAATATCACTTTCCCAAATGAGAGCGCAATGAACAACACCGACACCAACAGGTATACTAAATTGCGGAGAAGTATTTTAGGGCGTCACAATAATGGGAAGTGTACATTTCCTTATGCGATATGAAGTTGCACGTGTTTGTTTTTCGTTAACATGCCTGTTGGTTTCGTTGTTTTATACCATATCGTCATGTTAGTACTTTGTTTGGTTTTGAACTTTGAAGAATTAGTGATAAGGAAGTGATTTGATAATATTTTCTAAACATTCAAAATTACTTACAATTTGAACAGATGGTCATTCGTACCTGAAAGCGATAAATTGTTACGTTGAACGCATGACACATGCAGGTGAATATGACAACTTATCACATTAGAAATTCAAAAGAGAAAAACCAAATATACCTAGAGCAAAGCAGTAGTACTATATTTTCTTCGAGCAATAACAAGTTAGCTCGACTAACTGATTTTTGTAAAGACAGTACGTATTTTCAGGTTGAATAATCTCAGTAGGCGTAAAGTGATGCGACATTCACATTATGTTCTAAGTCCGTGATTGTCAAGATACTTCCGCTTTACTAGCTCACTCGCCACAAAACACGGCATGAACTTCACGTTTTGATCGTATTAAAAGCGCCATTATACAAAATCCAAAATACTTACGCCGGAAAATCACTACTAAAGTCGACAAAAAGACCAATTATTCCAAAGAACAGTGACATTTCACAAAAGCTCAGTAATCATCACCAGGAAGATGTATCATACCATAGACCTCAGTAGAGCTTAACGATCGTCGTAGCATACAATTCATATAGTGCTGTATATATAAATAGTTAGTGCAATTAGATACAGCTGTATATAGAAATTGTATTATATGATTCATACATGAATATCTGTTAGAAATATACATAATGAACAAAGTTTTTATTTAGCGAGATGTGACGAGATAGAAAGGGAAAATGTGACAAAGTACTTGTACAGATTCCTACAAATTGACACATTCATGCTCCAGTATGTTGGATTTTATGAGATAAGCAGTTACTTACATGTATATAAGAATAACATTATTACAATAAATTATTCAGTGCATACATATACAGCATCTTGTCGTAAGAAATTTGTTTATCATATTTTAGGACTTCTTGCTTTGTTGAAGGGACTAACAGTATCATTATTTTCTTCATCAAGGACAAACCTGGCAAACAGAATGAGATTACTTCCCGAAGTGTTCTTTAAACCCTTTGCTACTCGCTACATACTTCCTTTGCAGCAGTCAGTTTAGATTCTTATCATGTCATTTATACCTATAAAATTGATATATGAGATGGAGGTTATTGGCGGGAGGTAATACAAAGCGTATGGAATTTGCTGCTATTGTCAGATTTGATGAGAATCACTTTAGGAGGAATGTCGTGTTTACAGCAAAATATTGAGAACATCAGAAATGTGGAATCACGGTGTACAATACTGAAACATAATTACGTGCTGATATATGACCTGAATATTAATAAGGTTTTATTTTATCTACATAACATGGTCTATATGTGTTCACATATTGTTTCATCATAGTATTCCAGTCTATGACACTTACCAAACATTTAATGCAATTCTCAATATTTGGTGGTGGAAATAAAATGAAACATTCATATAATGATTGTCTCCCTTTTCCTCAAAATCGAAATATTCCATTACCTCCCAGGGATAACCGATATCCTATTTTTGTATGATACAACATATCTTCTCAATATACATAGCATAACAATCAATGTTGCCCATCGTCGATGAAAGATAATGTAATAAATAGGATTTCAAGTCGAAGACTTTTTGGAAACAATATACATCGTACAGCTATTTGTTGTAGATTCTAAATGTATTTATCACAAAGAGACTGGACAGTTATTCAAAATTTATTTGTTCAAGCTGAAAACCTAATTTTCATTTCTGGTTTCGTTGATTTTTTGGTTTTTCTTTTCCTCGTTCTCGAAATAAATGTAAATCTTGGAACTTATGAGATGAATTTGCAATTGTCACAAGCAGATGTTAATCTGAGAAGGTAGAAAGGCTTAGATATAGTATAGCGAAGTAGTTCATTGGGATTTAAGAAAACTATTATACAATCGTGACTGAAGGGACTTTCTGGTAGTAGTTTCAGTCCATTTTTCTCAGATTAAGTGTAATTTTCTGTCATTCTCTGTTGTCTACAAGGGTAGTATTCGAAGAGAGATGAGAAATATAAAAGATAGAGTATTCGCCACGCATAACTGGATAATATTGTTTATACTAGATAATTCATCACTCATTTTTTAATCAGACGATTATTATTTTAACACAAAATTTGCAACAGCAATAATCCCCAGAATAAGTATTATAAATTGAACGAAGTTGCTCCTTTGACGATAATCGTAAACTCTCTCTAATACCATATGCTTATACCGTAAACAATGTATCTCGTCCAACATCATCGTGGAAAACACAATAGAATGCTAATTTGCGTTATTTTATAGCTAACATCACATCTCTCAATTTTGTCCCATTGCAGAACTTATTAGATAAAACACTTAACCTTTCAACTATTGACCTACTCGAGTCAATGCATGTGTTTTACACGATCAAAATTTATTTGGAATATTTTCTTTAAAGAAATGAAGAACTAGAATAATAGTTTTTTAATTCAATATTTTTATTTCACAAAAAAACCACCAACCAAAACACAGAACCATGATGTGATAAGTAATTGATACAGGGATACGGATCACTTGATAATTTGCAAGCGAACGCGTTGTCAAGATGATTTCAATACTATGTGATTTTGTCATGATTTGCAACTGCAGAACATTCATTGTATATATTTATATATGTATATATGATATATAGTCTAAGCATATCAAGAATATCTAATATACAATTATCACACATATAACTATCATGATTTTGTAATGAAACGTCATGAAATAGTGTTCCAGCCAGTTATACTTTATGACGTTAAAAATTCGTGTATCATTATTTGAACCAAAAGAGGTAATCACAATGTTGTTTATACAAATGGTGAATAAACATGGTCAAACAATCACCTCATAAGCATTTTTAAAAATTTTGATCGAAAACAATAGAGTTGAATCACAGTGACAAATACCCAATCCATGATCCATGTACATTTGCATATGTATTACATAATAAATATTGTTATAACTCAAGAGAAATAGACTTGAATAATATTTTTTTCAATATTGTTTCTTTATATTCTTCGTAATACATACATTACCTTTAGAGAAATGTTTGTTTCTTGCCAATGAATATTTGGTGAACGAAATTGGCAAGTTATTGACCAAGTTTGACCTGATTACTTATGAAATATTTGTAGAATTATGAATATGAAGCTAATTATCTGTAAACACGGTCATGGCACGTTGATTTTGTGATTTCGGCAAAGTCATTGAGACGAAAGGACAAATCAACAGACCAGGAATATCTACATTTCTACAAACATCATATCAGGTCAAAACTAGGCTTATATCAGACCTGTCTCGTTCGTTAAACACTCATTAGAAAGGTAAAACTTGCTTTATGTATATGTAGGTTTTTCTTTGGGGACTTGTCATTATAATACACATATATGGATCATGGGATGGAAGCTTGTGGCAATTCATTATGGATTGAATAACGCGTTTTAAGCCAGATAACTCGAAACGTATTGACAAAGAAAACAATTTTCTGGCTAATATATACTGTATTTCAACATTTGTTCTATATCTAGAATGTTAAACATATTGAACTGACGAGTTAAGTAAATAAACTTGATAACATGAGGTGATGATAATCTGTGGAATAAAAGCAATGGATTAATACACATATATGGTTTTATATATAATAATGATGTAATTACACTAAAATATCATTAAACATCTATGTTACTACTTTCTCATTCACTGAACAAGTCACGTACTGACCAAATTTTTGTCTGGGATAATAATGGTTATCTGGTAAACTTCTCATGCAAATGATGACAAATAGTGGCATTGAATGTTGAAATCAAATTCCGACAGGATTGCATTTAAATACATTTCATAACTTCACATGCTGCAAACTATGTTAAGTTTATTAAAAGGAGAAATACACGTTTGAAGCGTTTAAACAAAACACCCCAAGATCGTGTACAACAGAATGGGAAAATGAACCTGAACACGTATTAATTTTTATAATGAACATGATGATATCGATATGATATCAAATAATTAAAGAATCTGATATGGTCACTTTGGAGTATTTCTTATTTTGAAATGAAGAAAAAAATTCCAATCAGGGTTCGCTAACAATATCAATTTTGACGTGGGTCGGGAACGAAAATTCATTTGGAATCATGACAAACTGGTAAAAGTAGAATTTTTTGCATTGCAGATTTTTCCGCATTGGAATAATTATGAATTATGCTTAAGTAAAGATTTAAAAATAAGTAATAATATTTAGAAGAAATACAATTAAAAATTTAACGCGCAAAAAATTCCACTTTAACGGTTAACAACATAAACAAACATCCACTCCATTAAACTATAGTACAAATATTTCAATGAATAAAATAATCTGTCAATTAGTTTTTAAAAAATGGAAATATTGAAAAGATGTCTTTTTGATGAAAAAAGAGAAGAAATAAAAGGAAAAAGGAAGAAAAAGAAGAACACATTTTGATGCCTGGCTGATGAATTGACTTTTGTGATCAAGAAAATGTAATGTAAGATATTAACTATACAGAATTATTATACTAGTTTTCTGCAGGCTAGACCGCCGAAGAGATCTAACAAAACAAAAGAAACCGTACGGTACGCGAATCACATTAACGAGCAGGATAATAAGATCGTATACTGATTGCTGTAAAATATATGTTATAAAGATGTGGTGTAAAGCCACGTACGGAACTAAAATTTAATGTATAAACTGAGTCAATTCCATTTCTTGAGCTATACAGCTATACATAAAACTCATTTTCTCATTTATTCGATATTGTTCTGTGGTGGAATTTGACCTTTAAGAAAAATGTGATTCTAATTAGTGCAAACACGAATTCAAAATAAATGTAATTACATTAGTAGAAGGATTCACAAAAAACTTTGAGGACAATTCTATCTAAACAATGAAAACTACAAAACGGCGATTGATACCTTTAACCTCTATGCCGTTCGGCTTCCTATAATGCTTCATTGGTATGGGCGAATGGGTACATTTCGTGTAAAGATATATTGATGTTACTATGACCATTAAAACGATAAATCGCAAAACTGTTTCGAAGGTTGTTTCGTAAATACTTTACACAAGATGACAAAATCGTACGTTTTCGTTGACTTTTGATAACTCAAAAATGAAAGATCAATAAAGTTTCAATTTTAAAATATTAATTGTATTATAGAGCCCATAGCCGAAAGACATTTCTGAATCTAAATCTAAAAGCAAAGGAGTTGACAATATCGATATGAAATATAGAAACCTTAGCTTGCAATTTAGAAGATGGCTGATCTTTTGAAGTCTTCACATTTCTGACGTCATTTCCGTTCTCTCGACTCCTGTGCTCTGGACCCCGTGATACTGTCCAGATCCTACGTCAGAGAAAAACATATGATACGTACCATATTGGGGCCGTATCATCTTTAGTTAGCAACATATTGTTACAAAACCTATTCAGAACGTCGAATTTTAAACCGGCTAATAACTGGTCTTTTTTATTTCACAAGTTATGCTGTGTGACAGTGTTACTATGAATAGTTATGATCTATATTCATTTAAACCTGATTGAGTTTGTACATTATGTTATTGATCATAAACTAATGGGATGGGAATGAATCGATTCAAGAAGTATGATCACTTTACTTGGAAAACGAACAAAACAACCTTGCAACTAAGTCTTGTAGTGGAACAATATTTATGTAAAATCATAAAGTGATAGCAAGGTAATTATGTCATAAATATTATGACATCATTCCCCGTGGGTTGTTTTAGCATGAATAACAAAATTCATATCAATGATATTGAAATTTGTTGAAACGTATACGTATCTCATTTATATAATGAATGCAATAATGATAATATGAATTTGTTTTGAAATACGATCATATTATAGCGTAAATGTTTACACAAAACAATGAAACAATATTTCACATCATGTAGAGATCGTAACCAGTGAACAATCAAACTCGTGTTACTTTATGACAGAACCTGATTCGTTGAAATTTCGATGATAGAGATAAATCTAACATGAGAAACAGTAATATACTTCCAAAATGACCAATAACGCATGTTTTCATGTTTGTCCTATACATTTGTTTACTATATTTCTACTCAGCTTAGTATTCCAAAGTATCACTACACTACGCTCGTTCTCAGAAGAAGGTTTAAGAACTATTTCTAATCTCCTTCGTGATGGTCTTCATAAAAAATTCCTATGCAAGCAGCTACGATAATGTTTAGTTTCTCCCATTGAGCAAAATGTCTTTGTAATGGCCAGTGAATTATGATAATATACATACAAACATTATATGTATAAGACGTAGAACCGATGTCTTGAATATGTCGTACGCTCTTTTACAAGATCAAAGTTATATACAAAACATACGTATAACTGCAAATCGTACGCAATTTTACACAACTGACAATCAACTCCATCATTATGATTTTATGTATAGACTGACGAATTTAGCTACAGACATATGATTTATATTTTTCAATTCGACATAATTTCATTATCGTTAATCGTCGGGGCTTTATGGGGAAATAACTGTTTTGTTGAGAAAAAGTGTTCTTTTTAAAAATGCAGCAATATTATGATCTGAATAGATTAACAAATCCTATAGATATCGGTGTCTAGCCAAATTATCATATATGCATTTAATTAAGTACTTATTTTCATTTGTCTCTATCAATATAATAACTGATAATAAGTCTTCATTTAGCTAAAGCTTATTTAAAGTCTGAAGAGGAATAGCGTTTTCAGAGTTACTATTCTTATCCTTTGAGTCGTTTGGAACAGTTGTTTTACTGGTGTTGTTGAGGAGTGTTTCTTTTGACTCCTTTTCAATTCCACGTACATTGGTCCGTTCATATTCAAACTTACTGAGAGGGTCGCTTGCACAACACAACAATCTTCTAAAACTTCTACGAAAGTTTTCGGACAGGAAAGCATACAAAACTGGGTTGACGCAGCTGTTCATGTAAGCCAGACAATTCGATGCTATCATTGTTCCGATCAAAAATTTAGAGTCCATTCCAATCATTCCAAAACTAATCATAACAAATATTATCTGAATCGGGAGCCAACAAATAGCGAAGATAACGACAACTATCACCACCATTCTGGTAACACGTTTTTTCGTCCTCATGCTGTCAGGCCGTTGGCTTCCGCCAGGTACTACGCCGTAAAGAAGCCGTTTTATCATGAAACCATACAGAATGCAGGTAAGTGTCAGTGGTATGACGTAACCAAAAGCAAAGAAACATCCATAAAATGGTTGCGAAGCGAGGTAATCACTTTTGAAGAAATCGATATCCACACAGATAGACCTGTTGCTGTTAGGAACTTCTTTATGAGAAAATTCGAAGATGACCGGTATGTTGCCGCCAAGCATTATAATCCATGTTAGGTAGACCATCATGTAGGTATTGCGACTGTTGCGGATGCGCATGGATGTAATTGGATGAACGACGGCCAGATATCTGTCAAGCGACATCAGCACGAGGGTGTACACGCTAGCATACGCACACACGTAAGTTAGATATTGGACGATTTTACACCAGACGTCTCCAAAAGGCCAACGAGACATTGTATACAACGTGGCTGTGAAAGGCACACAGAAAATTATAAATGATAAGTCAGCGACGGCCAGGCTCACTATCAAGATATTGGTCGTGTTTTGCATTTTTTTATTTGAGACTACGACGATGATAACTAGTAAGTTTCCAACAAAACCGATAATGACAATGAGGCTGAAAACAATCGATACAACTATCTTTATCAAATGTAGAAAGTTCTCGTCATCTGATGTCAGGTCATAGTCATAATAATCCAGTGAACCGTTATAGAAAGGGAGAGACGAATTGTCAGGTATCGCTGTTGTAATGGATTCGTTCATCTTGGATGAATGTCTGAAAACGGCAAAAGAAACATAGTTGTTAAGTTTATAAAGTAATATCAAACATTTTTTGTTAAAATTCTTAAGTTCATTCATGATCAATAATGCAATAGTGAAATATAACTACAAGAATGTTACATGGATACTCTTTAAAAAGATTGTTTGATACTGTACAAGTGAAATTGTCCTGAAATTTCATAGTTACGGTAATGCCAAATAATGAAGTAATCGTGTTATTCACGTGCTTTGTCCTGAGGCTAGTACAGATAGATTTTTAGGGCCTTGATATAGGAAATGATCGAGGAGATTTGAAATGGTCGAGATCAATGCTAAAAAACCGAAATTGTGTTCAAGAAACATCTGCCGATTTCATACACGTTTTGAATTAGATACATACAATGCGTAGAAAGCATCATATCGCTGTTTCGTTCTTATAGTACTCATTTCACTGGGGATGGGTATCAACACTAAAATTCGAATATGTTTGATGATTTTCAATAATGATTTTAAGGGTTTAATTTTCAAAGGGAATTTCTTATAATTTATTGCTTTGTTGATAATAAACCCGTTAGTTGATTATCGTAATCCGAATTTACATATTAATTAGTGACATTTTACTACAGGTCATGTCAACACGACCGGACTGATAACGTAAACCAAACACCCGAGGATACCGAATGGATGAAACAGCTTTGTTGTGGGATAGAAACACGTGTCACAAACTCATTGTTGATGTATATGGTATTTCTATCACTCGAGCTATTCTATTTTCCAAAGTGAAAAAAAAACACGTGCTTTCGCGAGTATTTTGATAGCGTTTGAAAAATGGCTAACGAGAATGATAGGAATACATGTGTAAGGTCCATTGCCATTGCTCTCGCATAATCTACAGAAACGACTGCCTGTCATCGAAGCGTTTTATAAACCATTTGGCGGACGCATAACTAAAATGATATACGAATCAAGTTTGATAGACAGGACGTCCTGTTTACCGAGGCTTGCCATTTCCTACAACTTCCTGTTAACCATGGAATGTCATTGTCTATTACTATTTGAAAAATTATGCACTAAGGAATGTCATTGAATGGGAATTCAAGTTTTCTAAGCATGTCATCGTGTGTAGGATGTACGTTGCTGATATCCAGTATGCCTACAATGATTTTAACACTATGCAGCGCCACCGTGCTAAACATTTTATCTACTGCTGTGTCTGGTTTTCTATGATATGATGGCATGATAATGGAGATAGCTAATTAAAAAGGATAAAATGTAAATACGATCTCCCTTGTGAATTGAATAAGAATATCCTGATTCATCATGGCATCCTCTATCATTTTGCGAACGGTTTATCAACTATATTGACAGTATCAGAGATTCTGTTGCGATTTCTGGCTTTCGTCATTGTAAACCAGACGCATTTGATACATATTCCCTTTTATAGGGGAGGCTAGGGACGTTTGATCCATTATTATCAAACCTCTGATGTCGACATATGAACAACCACACATAAACGAAACAGGAAATTATGTAAAAGAAATTAATGATTACTATAAAAAGTGAACAAAACTTTCCAGATATGTAATTCTAGACACCTGAGTTAGTAAGTTAACTAATGAGTGTTGAAGTTTGTTACTGTAAACAGATACTCTCGGTTTATTATTTACATGTATATTATCTCTTTTTAACAAAAGTTACCAATGTGCAAGCTGTCCTTTGAAAAATGACTAACAATCACCAAAAACTAACTAAATATAAGGAAACATTTTACAGGTTGAAAATTAACTGTTTTGTAGTTTTATCGTGACCGGAAGTATGCCTTCACGAAAGGAGTTTGACGTTGTAAGTAAGTATGGCTGAAAATGTATTTACAAAAAATAGGCATTTGTAAGTGTGGGGAGGATGTGTGTGTTCTGTATCAGTTGATAAAAATATTATAGATAGTGACTGTAACACATTCTCATGTGATGGTGAAGAATAATTGTGTTTTGAGTATTTTTGAATACGGTTTATATGTAGGTCATGGAGACCGATTGATAGACAAAATAAGCTCTTTTTCCGCATAGAGCAATCTCTCCTTCCAATATTTTATATATTGGTTATAATGGGTTATATGGGTTGATATAGAACGTTTGTTTGTTTATCATGACAGCCAGCTACACACAACTGTAGGTATGTTTACTGACATACCAACAGACAGATAAGCACGATTTGCAAAACGCTAATGCAGCTCTTTTCTCTCCTGTGATTTTGTTTAGCAGGTATCTCGAGTAGTATATACGTTCATGATATAAAGGTATGACGAATCGCTATTATGAACGAACTATAAAGAGAAATTGTAAAATCAATAATCTTTCGTTAATGTGTAAATAGTTTTATTTTCAAACCTGTTTGTGCAATTTCAGCAGCCTTGGCTAGTTTCTCTTCTTTCTTGTTACCTACAAATAAAGGTAGTTGTAATGACACATTACATAGACCAAAACATATTGATTCTGTTAATCTCATGACACATCTGCAAATATTGTTTGTTAGTGTCTTTCAAAACATTAATAATATTGTGTAAAACATATCTGATGCTTACAAGAAACATAGGTAAGAAAAATGTATATTGTATAATGAAAAATTGCTTTAATTCCTTCACGATTTAATACAGAGAATGTTCAAAATGGTAGTTATGACCTAACAACGCACCAAAATATCATGAAAAAAATCATCCTTACAACCACACATAATATAGAATTTGTGCACATTTGTGCGACACTATCGTGGAGTGGGAGGGTAGGTTAAACAAATACGTCATCCAAACTATAGGCATAAATAGGTGATGGAGAGCATACGAGAATCAACAGAAGCACTTACTGCCGTGGTGAGACATTTAAAATTACAATAAATACCCCCGTGTTAATTTAGGGTGTTTATTGTCTACAAAAAAGTAGAACATGAATGTGGTAAATAAAAACAACGAGAAAATACCAACATATGAACATAATCATAATCCAAAAAACAAGAAGAAAATACCAACATGTCAAAGCAATCATACTCCAAACTCATATACAATGAAACTAGTGCAAAATAGTATCAAAACATAGATTTACACGAAAATCCTGAAAGTACAAGGCTTAGCTTGAGGACAAGCGTTATCAGCTTCATCGACGGCACCCACCATCTAACTTTAATTCAATCCAAGAGAGCAGTGGCACATTAGTAAATGAGAAACAGGGTATATAACAACGGGACCAACAAACAAACTAACGAGCATCAAACAGACATATCAATTGGTGGATTTAGTTTACCCACGAAATCAACGAACATCCTCTACAGATATAAATGATTTTTCAGTAGCTCAATTTGCGATGTACTTAATACACTGTTCTGTAAATGTACCTGATTTCCGCAAAAGTATATTTCTTTATGAAATTTTATCTTACACGAACTTATCACATGTCCTCCATCGCGAAAGCATTTTAAACTAAAGAAGTTAAATTGTATTATCCGACTTCCATGTATATGAACACACATGCGCGAAACTAATTGTAAAAATTATGATTTTATTACATATTTTACTGAACCTAAAACAGGAAGTTTGTGTATTTCTCATATGTGTTGATACCGGTTTGAAATCATTACAACTGTTATTAATTAGATTTCATTGATAAAAAATGCAGTGATTGCATTTAATGATAATGTCGAGACATGTGCACAAGTAACACGATCTAAATGATGACCGTAAAGATGTGAATTCGAAGGTTTTACAATCCTAGATTATAGCACATGGCAATGTTTTATTGCAGTTTGGGATATCAATATCATGTTCAGCACTCAGCAAAATAGGTACAATTCTGAACCAAAGAAATAACGAGCCATAAAATTAATCACTACGGCGGTAGGATCGACATGAACAGTCATTAGATTTCGCTATAACGTAATGTCAGACTTTTCTAGTTATCATGTTATGAGATATTGGATATCCATATCTACGTCAGTGAGTTTACTTGAAGACGTTCCCGTTTTATTAGGAAGAAACGGAAATGAATATGCACAGTTTAGTTTTGCTATCTAATCTGTCTGCCATCTAGGTGAGTTGAAATTGCATATTCATAATGCTCCAGCGAGTTCTACTAAGGTGGGTGAGCCGACGACACAGCGGCGTTAGAAATGTTCAAAAAGCGAAGAAACCCTTTCATTATATAGCTAATTACATAAGATCATTGTTATTATTTTTTTATATATTTTTTTTCTTCTTCCTATGAAGTGAATTACATAATGGAAACTTGCTTATGTTGGCCAAAGCCCCTGCTAAATTTGTATAATTTGTTCTCATGCTGAATGTGCGCATTCAAAGTAATTGCCATAAACAATAGTAAACAACTTACAGACACCTCAAAAAGAAAATACACAATACTTATTTTTTATTTTTTTTTCTCATGAAAAGCTTAAAATGAGATAAGCGTGAAGTATGGGCGTCATCACTATTTGTTTTTTTAACAGCTCACGTGTAACACAAATAGCTTGATTGGTGGTCGGGTGGTGCTGTGGCAACAATCTCGCTTTCACCTAGCCATCCGGGGTTCAATACCCGGAATGGATGTGAAAAGGTATGGGGATCACCTGCCCAACCACGTGGGTTTTCCCCGGGTACTCCGGATTCCTCACACACAAAAACCCTTAGCGCGCTTGCTTCCATCCGAGCCAACAAGAGTGATTGGTATAAGTTGGAAAAACTTGCTTCGCAATTGTTGTAAAATAAATAACGTTTATTATTATTATATAGCTTGATTTATGTTAGGAACATAACAGAAAGAGTTACAAGTGTTTGTTAACTGTTGTCAACTCATATGTGAAACAGTCTTCGGTAAAAATGTGCATTTAATCTTACATCTGCATAGTCAAAAGTTCCGAGACATCCTGGGGATGAATGTTATGTGCTGGTTCCTTTCTAAAGAAGAAAAACGGGTTAATTCAAATCCAGTATAGCAGTAATTTAGATAGTCTTACCCCTGTAATATTTCGTCAGCGTATTACTCATCCAAGACTCATTTAACCTTTCATTTGAGACAGTCTCTATGAGGAAATGCTCATCCTTGACACCGTAAATGTTTACATCAAGACTTTTTTTAACAACCTTTAAATTGATTACATGTTCGAAATATAGACATTCTTCAGCGTTAAACTGAAGGCGAGAAATAATCTACAAGATCAATCAACGACTGGTACCTGTATGTTTGTACACTTCGGGAGGGGGGAAAGGGAAAACGTCCAGTTTACGTGATATTTCAAACGAGATTTTGTTTCTCATCAGGCAACGCCCTTATCAAGGCTAACCCTACGGTCACATTTTAAAGTTTGATGTTACACTAAGAACGTGAAGTATGCATGTAGCTGTTTCATTACCTAGCAAGCATGATTTTAACATCAATGTACACCTTTGTGATATATCGTCACAAATGAATGTAGTCATAATGATGTATATATCAAGATTATGAGCAAAGCGAAGAGGTTGCTAATAGGCCTTTTTGAATTTCTTTGTTGTATGTTTTAACAATGCTGATATTCTCCTTCAATTTGTAACAAAATCCTTGATTAGTTGCTATGGACGCTTGCAACAATGTTTCATGTATTAATGTGGTATATTTTCGTGAAGCCCTCAAAACTAATATTTTACAGAACATTTAAACAAAATTAATGTAATTCAAATTTAATTGATTAACTAAAAATAATGATATAATAATATCTGGCCACTAAGTAATCGTTGAACAAAGAATTAGAAAATGTGATACAAATACGTATTGTTCTTATACCCGATGATTATATTCTGACATCGATCCAAACAAATCGAAACGATGCATTACATCCAGTATAAAGAAATGCACCCATCCGACACGTCAACGAAATCAATCGTTTCAAACACAATATGGCGCTCTTCGATAAGATGATATTAAATAAACACAATCAATCGAACATAATATCAAAACAAACATAAAATCAAGTTCAATAACTCAATAACTTCTTTCCTGGTAACGTCCAATAACTACATATTACTCCAAATTAAATTCAACGCACAGAAATCAACAAAACGCAAACAATCTAATGAAAAATAAAACAGATTAACCGAAATGAGCAACACAATATTCAAACTGTGGTTTGGCAGAGATATCAGACTCTGTGCTGAGATCTTTAATACGAACTGAAAACATTCTGTCCAAACTTTGATCCTGTGTTAGTTCCGAAGCTATCGACGTATACCATAGCAATGCTTTGTGATAAGGTCAGCCATGAAGTCTTGACCTATTGGAAACTAATACGTCAACTTGTAGACAAGTTATAATTGAAAACTGTAAATAGGTATGAAGCAAGACAAAATGTACATAATAAAAGGTAGGATGGCTAGGGTTATTGAGGTTTCATACAAAACATGGATACTTCTATTTGGTACAGACAGTCGGAATCAATCAGGGAAGTGCCAAATAATCTTATTGGTCTGTCAGTATTGCAAAACAAGAAATAATATATTTCATCGAACGCGACCATGGTTGACAGAAGCACATAAATCTATGTTATGAATCGTTCTTATCACTCCCAGCTGATTCGCATTGCTCTATCTTTTCAATATATCTTTCCAAATGTAACCATTTACAGAATGATGAAATTAAGAAAACAGAATGACATCATATCGGAAAGTGGGCATTACAACCTGTCGATGAACCTATTCTGGATATTGAAAGACATTATGTAAATGAAATATCTATCATCAGATAAGGAAACAGAATATACCGACGTGTCAATCAACACACAAGGAAACACTAGGACATCAGTATTGATCCAAAACTACTGCAGTATCAGCACTGCAGATTTCTTAATAAAATCAAACAGGAATCAAAAGCAAAGAACGATAAATTCGCAAGAATGTATTTAATGATAAACGCTGTGCTGAACAACACGTATACATTTTTGTATTTTCTGTCACTTCCATGAAATAACAATACACAGATAACTGTTCAAAAGTGACATTCTCAAAAATAATAGCTTTACCAGCATTAATGTAGATTTAAAATCCAGAGTGTGAAAACAAACTCTGGTTAAAGAAAAAGCCAACACAATAATCTGTTATGTTTCTGATACTTTAACATGTTGTCAGGAATCATGAGATGGCGACTGGTAGACAATATACATTGTAATGCTGCAGATACATCTAGCTTTCATAAATTGGGACCGGTTGCCTTTGTATTAGGTACAGGGGTATCTATCTATCTTTCTGAGACCTAAAGAAACCAAATCTGCAGTATCCTTGTCTTAAACTAAGTGACTAATAAAAGACATCGACTGTAAGTATTTGAATGTACATCGCAATAACTGTTTGGTATAAATATGTCTCAGAACATCTTGTCTTATTTCCCCTGTACTGTTTCATGAACTTCCGAGTGAATTTTTCTTTTCTACATATATTTTCATACGTTTATCATATTTGAGATACAATAAAGATTCTGCTGAAATGTAGGTATTTTTTTTTTGTCATTTCTTGAACAAACATTTACTGTAAAGTTTGACTTTTGCGCAGCAACATAACTATGACACACATACACAATGTTTGATAATGTAATCCTTTCACACATCGTTATTACATATCCAATGTGAACACTTAGAGAAAAGTCAAAGTTGTGTTAAAAATAACATCAGTCAACATAACGGGGACATTTATACGTACAAAGATAATAATAACATAGATAGAATTGTTAACAGCTGCTATAACATTTATTATACATTTAAGCATAACCATAATTGTGTATCCATGTTTCCATCACTGAGGATCCCACCAGACTTCTAGCTGTGGACATATTCTTAGTTCTTTTTTATTTTCTCCTCTTTTGTTTAAATCGACCATGTTGATAATGTCCGTTTAGATGTTATGTATTATAACAGAAAACTTATCGATTAGGTTTTCGGTCATTAGGACGTCCATGGTCGTCGCTAATGTATAATACAAGTCGCACTTCAACAGAACGAATTCTTCAGTGACACAATGCTATCTTGAAGAAATCATGGCGTCCATTAGCTCCTAACGTCAGTGGCGAGTTAACAAAGAGGTTATGGCTGCCAGAAACCAAAATATAACATTAGCGCTTAAATTAAGTATCTTTTCGCGTTCGAAAATATGTTTTATGGATATTTTAATGGTGTATAGGAAATGGAATTTTCTTTAAAATCCAAAATGACTTTTACATTAGTTTTTATGAGCAATAAAGTTTAAGCAGCATATAAACATATCACATGATCTTGTCTGAGGACCATTAATATATACTAATTATAGTAAAAGTATTTATCTTATCAAATATACATGCATGGTGTTTCGGGATGGGGCCATTGGGGGGCGGGGGTCGAAGTGCACAAATACAGTGTTTATAAAAGTTTCATCCTAACCTTACATGTAATAAGAGATGAGTAATTTTCTAAATAAAAATAGACACATTACCCTAATTTGGATGAAAAATGGAAAGAGGCATTTTCATATAAAACGCATTTTTAACGGCTGTTTGAAAATCACTTTTATATGTAATATTTTTTACGTACGTTACTTGTGTATGTTCGTTTGCATTACATACTTTCATCAGTAACTTCGATACGCTGTCGCACAATGCTTTTTAGCATAGCGCTGTCTGCTGATACTTCATACGATCTACTCAGCCGAAGGTTAATCTTTCAATGGTCATAAAATATAAATTACCGGTAATTTAAAACGGATTTGATATAAGTTCAAATAAGATTTTATTAACATTGAATTGAAAAAAGTATTCACTTTAACAAAATCAATGCCAGCTGTCAGCTAAATGTACCAGTATCTCGGGCAAACAATTGTAGACAACGACATATCCTTGGAAGCAGCCGAAATATATTTGCGTCTTCATCGAAGACACCCACCGAATGAATCCAATATAAACATTTCCTTAAACGCTTATTACATATAACATACAGCAAATAGACATTGTTTTTGTTACATATGCAAGATGTTATCATAATCAAATTTGTACTCATACGATGAAGACGTTATTGTATTATATACCTATCTATCTGTCTGCCGACTATTAACACGCATTTTACATTTATTACAAAAGGTTTATTGTGTTCATGTGTGGACCATACCTAATACAATCCGTAGACAATAGGGGTATTTTTGTAGAATTTCTTTGCCTAATTTGGTGGTTATAAAGGTCTCAGTTAGCGGCAGTCTGTAATAATTACAGGGTGAAAATCTGCTCTGGATAGAAACACACAATCAGTATATTATTAGGAATTCGTCTATCTACAACACAAACAGCATGAATATATTGAGAGAGAGAGAGAGAGAGAGAGAGAGAGAGAGAGAGAGAGAGAGAGAGAGAGAGAGAGAGAGAGAGAGAGAGAGAGAGAGAGAGAGAGAGAGGAGGGTGGTGGTGGTGTGCAGTGTTGTACAATTTGATTGAAAACAGCTGTTGGTATAATAAATGTAAATCGTTATAGTTTCTTTAAAGTAATCCGCAAATACTACGACCAATTGCTAAGGTGTGAAGAGCTTTTTTATGAACCAATCAACTCCTAGCTGTTACTTAAGATGATGCGTAAGCCCCCACATTTTTATTCTAACCTAAATTTGACAGCTTTTTAAAATTTTATCGTGAGCTATCACATTTATAATCTAAACAACGTTCATCTTCATCTTAAATATTTTCCCCTCCTTTTATCTTTGTGTTTTGAAAGCGTAACATATACAATAATTTTCAATTGTTGTTTGAAATGATATCTCTATGGTATTTTTCAGCTAACAATGCCGTATCTACACGTAGATATTTGTGCGTTGTTAACATAAATTTCCTTCTATTAACAAGTAAACATTCTGACAAATTGACTGAAACATATTTAGTCTCTCTAATAAGGATCATTTACTTTAGTGGAAGTGACGGTTAGGTTGGAATAATCAGCTTATATACACACAGAGAGAAGACATATATGCGTACGTCTATACTTTACAGGTAAGTAATCTGACGCTGAATCCGTTATGTAAAAGGTTGAATCCATTGTAAAGCAATGGGTACACATATTGATAGTGTTTGGATAAAATTACACAGGCAAGCACATTTGTACAACGCTGTTTAACGATATTATATGTATCCCTGTTAGCAGGGATAACAGTATCAATATAAGATTGTCTAACTGCAGAATACATTACAGAGACAAATATGAGCATAAGGGTTATTAATATGGAGGCCCCTTAAAACCATACAAGGAAATGTCAAGAAGACAATGTATCTCCGAGATATCGTCTTTCACTTTTAATTTTCTTGTTTCTTGTTTTAAATGTTACATTCCAAAGAAAGGAATTGGTGGAATTAAGAAAGAATGCGACCATCACTTATTTATATGTATATTAATCGGCAACAAAAATCGTCAAATTTCATAACATAAAAATTCGCAGTATAATGGAAACATAATGAGGACCAGGTCACTTTTCCATATTCCTTGTCAACCGACATTTCTCTAAATTGTGTTTTGTAATAAAAATACTGATTACAGAAACCGACTTTTACCGCTGCACGTTTTCGATATGGAAGCATATTTAAGATTGTGTTTGCCGTAATCGTCTAAAAATCAACCAAAGTATGGTTGCCAGTTCCTAGTATATAAGCACGGCAACATCATCTTTCATCAAGCACTTCAAAATTGACAATTTGTATTCTAGAAAAAAATATCGACATGGAATACGACTCCAGTTATTGTAAGCCTGGATGAAACTTCGAATAAATAAAAATTAATCAATGATCCTACATGCAAACGGATAGAATGACAGAAAGTTCTATCCGTGGGTGGCTAATACCGTGGACAAATGTGTCTACACGGGCAGATATTGACCTCGGTTTCCAGCATTTTTGTGACTCATTCCTTCCACGGAATATGAAATTGGAGACTCGTTTTATTTTATTTTGATGGTCTGCTTTTTCTGATATTGTCACAAATTATTTATTTTCCACCATAAATCTTAAAAGTAGACAGGAAACAAATTCTTTTCGTTTCATGAGAATATCAACAATGTTATTTGGAAAGCGTAACATTAGCTTCTGTCAATGTTAACGTTCGATGTGACTTGTCTATTTAACTCGCATTGTAACGTTTTCAGTGTTGTTTTCTGTGTTAGTGTTTAAACTTTCCTAATAAGTTTAAAGATATAAGAAAAATTGACTGGAATACAATGAGATAATTATATTACTTTCTTTACGTAAATAAAGTTTAAGATGTTAAGATCCTACAAGGAAATGAATACTCGTATACACCATAAAATCAGTGGAACACCCTGTCTTAATGGATCCTTGTTTTAAAAGAAATAAGCAGTGATTAGAATCTGAAATGGGTTTCCAATCAATATGAGATAATCTAGCCATAGAAATGGCGTCATATTTCACATTAAAGCGAGGTTTTGCTGTGAACGCCATACTTCTGGTATCGAAAAGAATTGATGATCCTTTTCTCACAATTCTTATTCAAATAGAAATGAAGAGAAAATATGCTTTTTACGGGTTTTTCGATTTCATAATCTTTTCTGTGTTGAAAGGCATTTAAGACTTTACACAAGACTCTCTGTTTGATTTGGTTTCATAATATTTAAAGCTTTGGTAATTTTAAGGACGATCTTTGTGAGAACTGTGTGCTTGTAGTGATAGTGTGTGCATTTTTAGAGGCTGCAGTACATTTACATTGTGCACACTATGTTCATGTTTGTCTTGGGTTTGTTTAGTGGATGATACATGGAACTTATAAAAGGTCATAGTCGCTACTTCTACTTCCTATTCAGTATTTAAGAAGAGGGACGACTGATTCGCATTGTAATGTGGCCGGATAGGTTGCCTGCTTGGATTATTCGCAGTTTATAATTTGGCTCCTGTATTAAATCTTGCTTGTGCCTTCAATCCAAGTCCGGGATATGCATATTTGCTGTGATTGTCCTATTCCCAAAGAATATATCCTAATGTTTTTTTTAGTTTTTTGTTTTGAAGCATTAACGTTTCTATACTATCCCGTTAAAGTCTCATTTGATCGTACAACGTTACTATGGAAATGGTCCAAAAAATGCGCTATTGTATCAACACTTGCTAAGGGAAATAACTCTAACATATACATTATCTATATTAGCAATGACAGGTAAGGTTACGTTTGTCCTTAAGTGGATTTTTCAGTTCACATTGTCACATCAATATGTAATTTATTGTTATATATACAAATCTGTACACTAAAATACACATATGCAAAGATAAACATTATATATAGTGTGAAATCACGACAATTCCTAATAATTGGTAGATTGATGACGGTGAAGGTATTGATGATATTATCATGGCAATGTGAAAACAAGGACAGTTTAAACATATCTATGCATTAAAATGATGTGAGAGAACATGTAGTAGAATAAAGACGTTTCTTGAGGACATTTCGAATATCCAAATAACATTGTATGTCGTCGCTTGATTATAAATAATAATAAGGTTGTTGTCTAATACTAAAAATAAGTAAGTCTATTTTATTACCATTTTGACATTTCTGGAATGTTTTGTTTCGCACTATATCGTTACATAACATATCGCGTGCAAATGAAGAAAAGCTGTATGCTCTGATAAATAACTTTTTTTAATGAAATATACAGGTTGCAGACGTTTTACATTTATGCGCAGCGAACAGTACATTCTACCTGAGGCGTTTCCGTCTTCAACAACACAATATACATGTATCTATTGGTTGTACAAGTTTTGCTTAAGGTGGTTGAACGAACTGTAAATACAGTTATATCGTTTCACCATGAAATGAGCCAGACAGATAAATGTTACGTACAATCTCATCATTTTATATATTGCATGTAGTGCCTACAAGTCGCTGATATGTTATTTCTGTGTTCATGAACTCATAAAATCGGTGAAATAACCAACTTTTTAATGTTTCGTTCCTCAAAAAGATATAAGCTATTAGGTATTTATTCGTTCTTGTCGAAACTTAAACCCACAAATTGGCATTACACGGGAAAAACACGAGTTTTCTTTATAGAAAAATGTACTAGGAAATGAGACGTACATATAAGAATTACCTTACTAAGGTTAAATGCGGATATCAGACGCGAAGACACAGTCCTTTCCGTAAGTAGTTTATCAAAAACTATTGATGCAGCCCATCTATTTGATATAATACAGTTAAACTTTTGCCCTGGCTGGTGTTTTTGTTGTATCATATTTTCATTTTTGATATGAAGATTATATTCAACGTAAATGTCATGTTATTAAACTTTAATATTCATTAATATATCCAACATTTTAACTTTTTCTAACTCCATCTCCATACTTAGAATTTTCTATCTCTAAACGCTGGGCTACAAGCGTAAGCTACCTAGGTCTCTCCCTAACACAAGTGTATTTTTCTACTTTTTAAAATCTTCTTTTTGTAGCTTAAACTCAACTACATACCGCCCATACATTTAAAACATCGTACTGCTATCTCCTAGTACACCGATTTCCTGCAATAACAAGGTCCCTGAGGCGACTCAGACTTCCTGTCTGATGAGGGAGGAAATTCAACTTTTAAAGGGAGGCAATAAACGAAACAGAATTGTATTTACATGTGTCTACAACTATCTATCAATCACTAGTTCCCGAGTCAACAAAGTTAGAACCTGTTGACAAATATCTTTTCTATTCCGACAGTGTAGTTGTTTGATATCAGACGCATTTGAAATGTGAATAAGGAACATAGTCTTTGTTCTAGTTCGTATCGGTTTTTTTTTTTATTAGTTTTCCTTCGTATATTTAGATCCGGGTTCTGTCATAGAAAGCATTGATGACGACATGCCATCAAACCAGCTGGCGCTTTTGTAATCGATAAACTACACATATATAAGTAAAATAGTTATCTTGATACGCGGAAATTTATAGAGGGATTATAGACTATATTTCACCTTTTTGTGAAGTTATCATATAACTGATTCTTCAAAGATGTCATTCGGCTGGTACAAGATAGAAAATTTTACTGTACTGACACAATGCCATATCATACGAATCTTGAAACAACGTACACGTTTCGGTTTTAAGTTGTAAGTGGTTTGAATTGTCATCAATTTCAATTACGTGTCAGACATGTACTAGACAATCTCACTTTGGCTAAACGATTCCGCTGTGATAAGATGTAACTTTGTGGTGTAAGGAATGAGATAAGCAAACCGTTTTAACCGTCCTCTATATGTATTTGTAACTAATTTGACCGATTAAACTTGATCTAAGCATTGTCTTTTTTAAATAGCTATGCCATAACGTTATTGACAGATTTTTATCCCTAAACATCCATTCATCAATCAACATTTTGAAGTACGCATGTAATAGCAGCCTTTAGAATAAGACGTTCAGACGGTTGTTAACTCTTTGCTAGACGTCAAGCTGTCCAAGTAATATGAAAAATTGATAACACATAGTTAACAAGGTATACACAGATAAACCTCAGACGTGGCAGATTTGGCCTTGGAAAGGTAATGGTTTCTTATATCAAATGTGACATATTAGAGACGCTGTTTATCTATATGTATGGTATTATTGATGTTTAAAACCTTGTATGATTTAAGCTAGAGTATCATTATCCAGCACCACCAGATACAGGATATCGATTGCAGGAAAAATGTCCTATAAGAAGAGTATCTACAACGCATTTCAACATGCTCCCTAGTTATACATAGACAAGACCAGATCAATCTAAAACCAGAAAACATCAGCATCGGAAACTCCATTAAATGTTGGTTTCTCTCAATTCTCGTTGTAGTTTTGTATTTTAGAGAAGTGAGCAGTTCCCTTTGTTTCCTATTACAAACCATGTATGCACTACTCTTTCGTGTAGCTCTGTAAATTATTTCAACTAAGTGATAAAAAACCGACGATGTGAATAAGTTGACTAAAGTATACACAATCGATATATCTTTGTTTTGATATAGCATTGCCTGGTTTCCTGATACTCTCTTCGTATCGATATTGATGTCTAATTTTATTCCAAAACATCAAACGTTTCTCGTTGATTTATATCTCTACCGTCCTTCCTTTCAACCAGTCGTTTCATTTACAAATGCCTTATTTTTGCTTTTAGTGTTGTTTTGGTAATAACTGAGATTGGTTTTTTTAAAGATTTCTCCTTCTCTAAATTATTACAACTTCAAGCGATTGTTTGATTGAAACTCACGTGGAATGACAACGTAACCATTTTGCCTTGTGCTGAAGTTATGACATTTAAGTTAAGTTGTACTATATTGTCGTCAGTGGTAAAATTATTCATGTTCTCGCAATCAATGGTTGTGTTTGTTTATTGGTTTTATCACCCCATAAACAGGAAGGATATCCTTACACTAGCTGGTATTCCCCCCATTGTTCATTCCATTGGAGCACCGTCGCTTGCCATTAAGAGCAATTGGGGCGAAGCGTCTTGTCCATAGACACATTCACGACCGTACAGAATCATGTAGCGTTCGTTTTGTAGTTTCATGTTTAACACAATTAATCCCGTGAAGGAATGCTCAATCACACAACTCTGATCTTAATATACCACATCTCTTATCTTAATGCACCACACAACTCTGATCTTAATATACCACATCTCTTATCTTAATGC
The DNA here is from genome assembly GCF_031769215.1 of Ylistrum balloti. Lineage (NCBI taxonomy): Eukaryota > Metazoa > Mollusca > Bivalvia > Pectinida > Pectinidae > Ylistrum > Ylistrum balloti. The sequence continues at coordinate 362,807 of NW_026782733.1, read as the reverse complement.
ACCACACAACTCTGATCTTAATATACCACATCTCTTATCTTAATGCACCACACAACTCTGATCTTAATATACCACATCTCTTATCTTAATGCACCACACAACTCTGATCGTAACATAGCACACATTTCTGATCTCAATCTACCTCACATCTTAATATATTACACAACTCTGATTTTAATATACCACACATCTCTGATCTTAATGTACCACACAACTCTGGTCTGAATATACCACGCATCTCTGATCTTGATATACCTCACGTCTATGATTTTAATATATCACATATCTTATCTTAATGCACCACACAACTCTGATCTTAGTATATCACACATCTCTGATCTTAATGTACCACACAACTCTGGTCTGAATATACCACACATCTCTGATCTTAATATACCTCACATCTCTGATTTTAATATATAACACATTTCTTATCTCAATCTACCTCACATCGCTGATTTTAATATACCACACATCTCTGATCTTGATATTCCACACATCTCTGATCTTAATACACCTCACAACTCTGATCTTAATGTACTACACAACTCTGATCTTAATATAGCACACTGTTCTTGTCTTAACATATCACACATCTCAGTTCATAACATGCCACACATCTCTGATCTTAACATGCCACACATCTCTGATTTTAACATGCCACACATCTCTTATCTTAATATACCACACATCTCTGATCTTAACACAAGTTTCCATATGACGTAAGATGATGCAGTACTCAAAACGCTAAACCAACAAAACATGTAAGCTATGTTGAATACATGACATCATAAAAGTACTTTTTTCTGTTAGCTTAGATACATCTGTTGAATAGTTTTAAGAATCTACAGAATGTCAACTGTTTAATGTTTTCAATAACAGGTAATGACAATCACTCATATCTTCTCCCCTCTACCGGTAACATAAGGCCTCAGAAAGACAGAACACACAGTACAACAAGTGATCCATCAGGTCTTATCGTGAAGACTCGGTCTCAAACATTCAATTGCGCATCATCCAATCCACCAAAACTGCTGCATAAAATCCAATGTAAACAGCAGAGGAAAATATTTTCTATAGACACGCTAACTCAGGACACAACTTTTAAACATTCATGGTATCAATTCAGCATGACTAAATAAGTATAACTTGTCTGAAAATCTTATCCAACTCGTTGGAAGATAATCGAAAGTCTCCAGATATTTGCGCTCAACAGGGATAACGAGGCGATTTTTCGAGTGATGTTATAAATTCGATGATAGAAACTAGCTATCACGCAATGTACGTGCATAAACTATAGGCATATAGGTGGAGCGACAGTAAAATCGACATATAATACCGTTTATAGTGAATATGTAACGATTCAATTTTACCATTAATAAAGATAAATTGCTATCCCGGGCTCTAGGTTGGAGTTTTAAATCACAATGATCTACATGTGAAGTGGCAATGAAGCTACGACATTAAATAAATGATCATTGCCTCGAGTGTTGCACGCTATAAGTAGCGGGGTATAGGACCAAACAACCAGGTTGTTTTACGTTAAGAATAAACGGGAGTGTAAAATGATGTATTTAGCGTTGATGATCATCAACAAGAGGTACTCCGTAGGTTAAGAAAGCTTAGAAACCTACATTTATACCACCAATATCAAAACATCCAATAACAATTCCAGGACATCAGTCGAAAAAGAATAACGAAAGAAAAAATATATATCTCTGTTGTGATAGCTTGGATCAAGTGGTATTAAGATATGCATGTCCTTCACAAGTCTTTTTTATTTCGGTTCTGCTTAACCGACTAGTTACATATATCCCTGGTGAATTATACATGCATATGACTAGATGAGGGATATATGCGTAATGAAACAGTGAATCATACATTTGGGGTAGTCAATTGCAACATCCAAAACGGGGCCGAAAGGGTATTCTAATATTAAATATGCAGTGACATTTGATATGTTAGATAAATTTAATAAAATTTCATATCACCAGATTTGGAACATCTTTACATTTGCATTTCCATTGCAATTCGATAATACAAACTAACAGGGATGAAAAGTAATTTATGTTTTAATAAATGTCATCCAGCGCGTGACCATCATGACGAATCACCATCTATCGATATGACTGTTTAACTTGGAGGATTATACCGGACTTTTGGTAACGAAAAGTCCAGTTTAGGTTAAATCGAGTTCATATCGACATACTTCAGAAACATGCGCAGTATGTAGATAGAGCCGTTCAATTGCCTTACTGCATTACAAGATAAAGTAATGCGCGCCAAGATATTTGCTTGCTAAGCTCTGTCAGCTACTATGAAAGTCATTTCACTGCAGTTCAATGTTTAGATATTACATGTAGCCGACCACCTGCTCAAGTAGAAAAACAGCCCGAAATGACTAGACCACTGAATGCAATTGATTTATGGCAGACGTTCCTAGGGAATATGTGCACTGTCCCATCGATCAACATTCCGCCATCAATTTTACCTCGTTTTATAGAAAAGTTTAAAAAGAACATTTCATCGAAGATAAATCTATCGGAACCAGCAACTCATCGCTAAAGATCGATTAACACATAACCGATTAGTCCTCTTATTAACTAGATTACGTAATCTTCTGTGCTCAACACAACTTTACCTTATTTCTATGAATTTCAGTCGTCAAGTAAAACCCGTTTTGTGCCATCAGACAATCAAGAAATCTAAACATTTTACGAAATGATAGAATTGACAGGCGTCTGAAAGAGGTACACAGTTGAAAAGACGCATCTTTCGATAGATTAATGTCATTTGAAATGTTATAAGGCCAAACAAATAACAAGAATCTGGCACGTGACGACAAGGATTAACACTCATGTAATCATATTCCATGAGACTATAAAACTATGTTACACGTTATCATTTATAAAGGGAGTGTCTACCTGCATAAACCACAAGGAACATACTATCATGTTTATCGTTCTACACTGGGTTGTGTGTATTCTATCATCTTTGGATAAATTCTTGCTAAGCTAGTGACAAAAATGCATGATCAGCGCCATTTTGATTGACATCGTGTTACAATGCCTACACAAGTCGTCACATATCAGTCGACACGTGTATGTATAATATGTAATTGTTATGTACATGTTTATGTAAAGATTTCTTGTATTTTTCAAGTCTTATGTAATAAACAACCTACGCCAACAGTAAACCGAAGCATTGGTACAATTGGTATTTACGATCAAACATAAATTTACAAATATACAAGAAACATACACAATTAATAGGAATTTGAATGAAAAATAAATAGTAGCAACAATGTGCAGCACCATTTAAAAGGGCAGTGGTCAGAAAAAATGGTGATTGCTATGGAAACTACGAAAGTAGACCTACATTGTACTAAATTTTCATGAAATTAGTTTGCGGCTTCAGGGATATGTCTCAACCTTTGATATTTTGTATACTTAGTTTGTTTTTCGTTTTCATATTAACTGTGCTAATTGTACTTTTGAATGCCGTGCTGAACCTTATTATTATTGATTAAAGCTGTGATGGATAAGAGTGTTTGAAGGCATTTGTTTGTAAACCTGCCATATCGTTTCAATGATAATTGGTTGTCAACGCTGCGATTTTTTCCTCCATTATTGTGATTAACAAAAAGTGACGTTTCTGAGTTAATTCCGAATGTACATATTAAATTTTTTAAATTTTTGTGAACAATCTTGTTCTTTTTCGCAATTTTTACAGTCCATGTTCAATTGTTCAATACTATGAGCGCATAGCGAACAAAATAAACTTTCTTATATCTCAGTATAAAACTATTGCATCGAAATTCGTTATGAAAGATAAGATACAATGTCGTACAAATGTTTTGGACCATAAAGCGTCAGTAGAGTTACTTTTGTTCTCTCTGTTTCTAGTTATAAGCACAACAAATTACCTATCAAATCCCTTTCTATCTAATTGATACTTTACCGAGTCAGGTTTCCGACGCGAGACTTAACGAAATTTTAAACAAATAGAATAAGATTGAGATCAGAAATCCAGAAGACCATCGACCATCCAAAGTATTCTCACCGCCGTAAAACATCAATAGCAGTCTAATTGCTTTGACTGTGAGTTATGATCTAACATTCAGTGTCAGCACTGAACATCAGTTGCACATTGACTGTCTGTAATTGAAATTTCAAAAACAACTATTTAGTTTATTGAAAGATACCACGACAGTAAAAGCTAATTTCAGAGATAATATGCTTTCTTGATAATTTGTGATATTCTACGTCAGTAACAAAGGTTTATATATCGAGTGTTGTTATTAAGATGTATCAAAACGACACCATAAATGCTATCATATTATTACATTTTGTGTAGCTATGGACACGGCGTAAAATTCAGTTCCTTCATGTAAGGTGATTATCACGCAAAAAAGTGCAACATCATCACCAAAATGTGAATCAAGTTGGTTTGTTTGAAGTGCATATACAATATATTGTATGAAGCAATTAGGCAAAAATAAAAAAAAATGTACAAACGCCAAAATGGCATAAACTTTCAGCATTTGAAACGAATACAAAATCAACAAAAGAAATACCACAATGTCAATAGAATCTTAATTCTGTCATGCGGGAAGGCGTTTTATGCTTCATCAACGACAACCACCAAGTAAATATTTGCTAATCTAAGTAGGCAATGAAATGTATGTAAACAATAGCGGAACCACCAGGTATTCTCACGGGCATCAAACACGTCAAACTTTATTTCGCTTAAGGAATATTACCCAATGTGATCAACATAATGATCGTAAAACTTTCTTATTCTGATTTTAGGACTCTGTAATAATGTCATCTAACTCGTTTTTGTATGGATGACGTTTAATACCTATCAGCTTTATGAGCAAAAGCGTGACCCAAACAAACTCATACTGCCCATGACATTGAATCATATCGCCAATGACATCTGAATGTAATGCTAATACACCAGATCATTCCAACTCATATAACATAAACCATCAATAGTATAATTTCACACTTTTCTGCACAACAAGCTTCAGAAACACACACATGACAGTAACCAACGAAATGTGTCGAACACATGTTTTCATTGTATCATTGACGATGAACAATTACTTCCCTCAATTTAGATAGATATTCATTTTTATTACTCGGACAATACGTTTCCACGACAACGGAAGCCAAGGTAAAGACTTAATGAAACGTTTTAACGCATGATGAAATCAGAGGATCTATAGAAAAACGACGTGTTCTAGATGTGTCGTTATTACTGTTACTTCATTTCAGCGATATTGTTCAATATCTTGATATCGCCTTGGCTGTTGATTTGTCCTTGCGATATCTGTCTGACTTGCGCTTGATCCTCGATCAATCGTTCCTTTTGACACTTCATCCGAAAGTGATATCGATCTCGTTGACGCTTGATCTTAGTGACACCTCTCTACGTGGCAAGCCCGAACGAATCGGCACTTTATCTTGATTTTTGCACAAAAGCGGAATCGTTTAGGCTCGCCTCGCAGAAAAATGTGGCGCCTCTGTATCACTGCTATGACGTCATATCCTGTTTTGTAGTGTCTTCCTAGGCGTCGAATCCATGTACAGTGTATATTGTCGAATATATGCAACGCTTTTCGCCACAAAAATAACTTCGCTATTTGCGGTATGCTCTTACGCTTATTCGGACAAAAAACTTGGACAACGCAAACGCAGCATTTTCGTGGTCATTAATCATTGTAAGCCTCTATTTATATATATCGTTCCGTTCATTTTTTTTCTGAAACATAGATAAGGGGGTGTTGCATTTATAGACACCATCATACACCTTTCACCTAACATATCAAGCAAACCTACCTAGAGACCTTTGGTTACATATGCTTTCATCAAAACATGAAATAAAAAGAAATAACTACCCTCCTGAATTTAATGTAATCGACATCCGATAAGTGTTAGTTTTTTTAAAAATTACGTATAAAAGTAGGACATTCTTTATGAAAATACCACTTTTTATTCAATTTCATCTACTTGCAGGGTGACGATATATGAATTCCACAGTAAAATTGAACTGTTCATGTCAGAACTTCCAATTGAAAATAAAAACATCATGAAATATAAAAACATATGCAATTCTATTTTCTTTCAATTAGCATATTGAATGGAGTAATACATGTTTGGTCGATTGTTAATTAAATGTCAGTTAATAATACATGGGGTTGTTGAGATGTTATCAATTTCCACAGCAAATTTCCAATCGCCAAAGTAAACAGATGTACCTAAAAAGTACCCGAAAACTGTGTTGCAGCATTACAGAGAATATGTACTTTTCCATTCCTAGACAACACTGATGAAATATCTATGAACATGTTCAGCCGATGGTGAACAGATAGGAAAGAAGAATATGAGCGGCAAAAAGGGTAAATATACCTTATTACAATTCTATATTAATTCCGTAAACCCCTAAACTAACAAATCAGACAGACATTATTGTTAAGACTAACAGTATGGATTACAAAATAAACAGCTTTAAAAAATCAACAGACTCGGATGCAAAATGATTACCAATTCAAAACGAAGCGATCGACACCAAATGCGAAATGAATAAATGCAAAATGAACAGTCATTATCTGAATTAGCATCTCCATGTCATGTTTACAATGGAGGTGAAATCGTGCATGACTAACCCGGTTTCTGTCCCGAAATTCGTAACAGGTTTACAATAAATGATCTAATTTTAATAACATAAATAAAATACATTACAATGCAAAAGAATATCTTACCTAAGTGTATCAATTAACTCACAAGTAATCTGGCTTCTAGATGTGCACATCAGATGTTCCATTCTTTAGATTATCTATTTCAAATTTTTATTGTTTTCTTGTATTTTTGTTTTTTATCAATATTTTCAAGTTAAAGAAGCCTTCTCCCTCATTAAAACTATTCAATACATTTTTTCGTCACGGACATCATTGCAATCACTATTGTTCTGTCGTTATGTCTGTATTGCCTAAGTACTGATGAAAGTATCGGAGAGTAAATATTTAACTTATAGCAGTTACATGTATGGTATACTTACGTATGTATTAGTACCTGTCACTTGTTTTTCAACTGGGTAAATAAACAGCCAATCAGTCTACCTGTAAACAAACAAAAATATATTAGTATTGATGTATATCTGTTGCTTACATGTTATTTTGATAATCAGGAACAAAAGGCAAATCGTTAAGGTTGTGTAAGATACACGCTTTCAATTAGATCATGACAAGATTCTGTTTATCATACAAATTTGCAAGGTTACGTTTTTCAAACAAATATTTTGTAGAAAAAAGAAAACTTTGATTTAAGATAAGCTTTTAAGAAAATGAAAACTTGCGAACAATATACTTTGAAAAATTAGCACTGCAAATTATTTCACAAACAAATTTAAGATAGAAAACAAACAGGGGTTTTAAACAAAGTATTGATGTTTGTACTGCATATCAGTTTTGTGTGCTTGCCGCTTCCTTACTTCTCGGAGACTAAGAAATCACATCTCTTCATGGTCCATTTGTTAGCATAATATATCATAATGTGTACAACGTTCTGGCTTATGTTGCATATGTGGCGTGATCAAGGTAATCAATCAATCAATCAATCAACCAATCAATCAATCAATCAATCAATCAATCAATCAATCAATCAATCAATCAATCAATCAATCAATCAATGAATCGATCGATTAATCAATCGATCAATCAATTTTACTTTTTTGACAGCTAAATTCTAATTATTTCGATTAAATGACATACGTGATTCGATTCTAGAGTAAGATATGATTCTACTCCGATAAATGTGATCATATAATTCCATGATGACAAATATCGATAATCTCATTTCACAGTTCTTCAATAGGTAGAAACCATCGATTCCCTCGAAAGTAATCATCTCGCATTTGGTCTCATAATCATTTTACTGTTGAGTTTGTAATTAGAATATTTTCCCAAGAGAGAAGGGATGACTTCAAAGTCACCATATCCCGTTTTCAACCTAATGTACTAGAGTGTCTTTAATTGATTACTATTGAACGTATACCTGGCATTTATACCTTCTAGGGTATGTACCAGAACCTTACAGGAGAGTCATCAAGTTCATCTTCAAAGACGATAAAGCATTTAAGACAAAAAGAAAAAAGACACGAAAATGTTTAGATGATTATCTTATTGAACAAAACATCATCAAAGCAACAATGCGGCTTCTTTCTTGCAGCGGCCTTTTTTGTTGACGAGCACGCGAAAAACACCATTGTCTGTTTAAAAATCTCAGAAAGTGGTAATTGGATGTAGATTATGGTTTAGTATTAGAGCATTGTTAACATAATGTTATAGTGACGATGTGGAATCTGACATCAGATAATGAAGTTCCTGATTCCCATCATTAGACACCTATTCAATATACCATCCGTAACAATGGGTAAAGGCTATACAACGCTGTCAACTATTTTAGATCCGTCTTGGCGGACTTCTGAATACCCATGCTTAGCGCTAGTATAATGTTACCAACACAAAATCGAATCATTAGAAGATTTCGTGTTTGTGCGAATAATGAAAATTCATCTTACCATTTGCAGTATATTTTTCGGATGCTATGGTTTTGTATTTATTCAAAGGTTCTTTTCAGGATGCTATTGAAATTTCTTTCTAATCATTTTTATTCACGACAAATGTGTTCTTAATAATCCAAAGTAATTCATTTATTATCAGACAATCTTAAGAAATTTCACATTATTATGTTATATCATAAGTTTCAATCTAAAGATGTATCTTTTAATAATTAATAGTTATGTTCAGCAGAAAGATATCAATTTTGGCATCCAATATTAGAACATTAATTGTTTTCTAAAATAGATGTTTCATCAAAACTGGAATATTAATAATTCCAGGAAAAAGTACTTTGCATTTTTCGAAAATTTTCTTCTAAAAATGAAAGTTGAAAATACTTTATTAATGATTTGACTAAGAAGAACGAGTTATATTTTTGCTACGGGTAAAATGTTATTGATGGCATTTTGACAGATCGTTCAGGTTAATTTCAAGCATGACAATTTTGCCAAATACTTTCTCACGCAACTCTACGTGGCAGGCCAACATTTTGTTTATAAAAACAGAAATGTAAATTGACGGTGTGGCAATTATCTTCAAGTAATGACACGCAAAGCTAAGGTTTGATTTGTTTAACATACAAACTTGTTTCTGTAGTAGCTTAAATCCATCTCTGATCTAATTTATAGCAACTGTACACGTAATAAAGACTTGGTGGACTGCAGTTAATATTGTCTGGTAGAATTATTTCCAGAGAGTAATTTCGGTTTCTGCATCGACTTCCAATTTCCAGATCTCATAACGCAGTGGGTGTTATGATTTATGCAATATTATCTTAATACAAATGAAAACCTGAAGTAAGCATTATTACCCTAAAATAAAACATTAATATCAAACAATGGAATTAAAAAGCAACACATGATGTCGTCAGAAGTGTTGTAAAACTAATTCCATATCCCATGGTGTGCACATGCGGTAGTCTTGTCCCAAAAATCACATTTTCTATGTACGATGTCGACAAATGACATATGAAATTACAACACAGGGGTTGAGATGAGGTTTAGGACATGGATACTTTTTTGGTCATCGTTATGATCGATTTAGAAATAAACACTTGAGTAATATGAATTTCGATGTGTTAGATGCTCGTTAGTATGTCTGGTAGATTTTTGTTAACCTTGTTCTAATATGAAAACATGAAGTAATATCAAATATGGACGTGCAATTCAATTTTCACAAGTAAATTATATTATAAAATTTTCATATGCTGTATTGTGTGTGCTTTAATGATAGACAACCACGATCCACGTTCCAAACATTAATGTACTGTAACTCCATGTGATTCAAACATAATGGCGACCGCTACTAGCAACAGTGAACGTCACATAGAAATTGGATATGTAGTTCTATCCTGGCAGCAAATTATTGTTGTGCTAGTGTTATTCTTACTATTGATGCAAGATGTCGCTACAAGTACCGGTAAAACCTATAATGGTATATAACAATCTTTATAATGTACACCCGACAGGTACCCGGAACGTATGATTGATATATTAATCAGATTTACAAGGTCATCATCAATGTATATTTATTGTGGTTCTGTAAAGTCAAACTCGCTTTAATCCGAGGATCGGTTAGAATTTTCGGATTTCTTTAGGAAGAAAGTTAACCTCACTCTTCCCTATTGTAGGAATATCGTTTTTGACCTATATTCGTGTATTCTCTTCAGAGGACGTTGAATTGAGGATGATTTGTTCGACTCTGTGATTCTATATTGCCAAGCAACAGGTGATGGCAGCGAGTGAATCCGTCTAATTGTCCAATTAAGTTCCATGTAGGATCAGTGCTGTATGACCATTCCCTCGGGATTTCAGCGTATGTATAGAATACTGGGCTTAAGAACAAGGTTCAAGTACCTATAACTAGAATATAAGCATGAGGTGTTTTCATCGTGCAGAGTATCTTTGAACATTCTTCCACGCACGCCATCTTTAAAAAAATGTTTAAAAAATGAAATTTTATATTTTGGTTTCTTATCATTTTTGTTATCTTTAATAATATTTATAATAACATTTATTATCAAAATGAACCAGAACCGATACAGTTAAATGTACCAGAACCGATACAATCTTATGTACCAGAACCGATACAGTCTTATGTACCAGAACCGATACAGTCTAATGTACCAGAACCGATACAGTCTAATGTACCAGAACCGATACAGTCTAATGTACCAGAACTGATGCAGTGTTATGTACCAGAACCGATACAGTCTTATGTACCAGAACCGATACAGTCTTATGTACCAGTCTAATGTACCAGAACTGATACAGTCTTATGTACCAGAACCGATACAGTCTAGTGTACCAGTCTAAAGTACCAGAACCGATACAGTCTAATGTACCAGAACCGATACAGTCTAATGTACCAGAACCGATACAGTCTAATGTACCAGAACCGATACAGTCTAATGTACCAGAACCGATACAGTCTAATATACCAGAACCGATACAGTCTTATGTACCAGAACCGATACAATCTTATGTACCAGAACCGATACAGTCTTATGTACCAGAACCGATACAGTCTAATGTACCAGTCAAATGTACCAGAACCGATACAGTCTAATGTACCAGAACCGATACAGTCTTATGTACCAGAACCGATACAGTCTAATGTACCAGAACCGATACAGTCTAATGTACCAGTCTAATGTACCAGTCTTATGTACCAGAACCGATACAATCTTATGTACCAGAACCGATACAGTCTAATGTACCAGAACCGATACAGTCTAATGTACCAGAACCGATACAGTCTAATGTACCAGAACCGATACAGTCTAATGTACCAGAACCGATACAGTCTAATATACCAGAACCGATACAGTCTAATGTACCAGAACCGATACAGTCTAATGTACCAGAACCGATACAGTCTAATGTACCAGAACTGATACAGTCTAATGTACCAGAACCGATACAGTCTTATGTACCAGAACCGATACAGTCTAATGTACCAGAACCGATACAGTCTATAGTACCAGTACCAGAACCGATACAGTCTAATGTACCAGTCTAATGTACCAGAACCGATACAGTCAAATGAACCAGAACCGATACAGTCTAATGTACCAGAACCGATACAGTCTAATGTACCAGAACCGATACAATCTTATGTACCAGAACCGATACAGTCTTATGTACCAGAACCGATACAGTCTAATGTACCAGAACCGATACAGTCTAATGTACCAGAACTGATACAGTCTTATGTACCAGAACCGATACAGTCTTATGTACCAGAACCGATACAGTCTAATGTACCAGAACCGATACAGTCTTATGTACCAGAACCGATACAGTCTAATGTACCAGAACCGATACAGTCTTATGTACCAGAACCGATACAGTCTTATGTACCAGAACCGATACAGTCTAATGTACCAGAACTGATACAGTGTTATGTACCAGAACCGATACAGTCTTATGTACCAGAACCGATACAGTCTTATGTACCAGTCTAATGTACCAGAACTGATAGTCAATGTCTTATGTACCAGAACCGATACAGTCTAATGTACCAGTCTAATGTACCAGAACCGATACAGTCTAATGTACCAGAACTGATGCAGTGTTATGTACCAGAACCGATACAGTCTTATGTACCAGAACCGATACAGTCTTATGTACCAGTCTAATGTACCAGAACTGATACAGTCTTATGTACCAGAACCGATACAGTCTAGTGTACCAGTCTAAAGTACCAGAACCGATACAGTCTTATGTACCAGAACCGATACAGTCTAATGTACCAGAACCGATACAGTCTAATGTACCAGAACCGATACAGTCTAATGTACCAGAACCGATACAGTCTAATGTACCAGTCTAATGTACCAGAACCGATACAGTCTAATGTACCAGAACCGATACAGTCTAATGTACCAGAACCGATACAGTCTTATGTACCAGAACCGATACAGTCTAATGTACCAGAACCGATACAGTCTAATGTACCAGTCAAATGTACCAGAACCGATACAGTCTAATGTACCAGAACCGATACAGTCTTATGTACCAGAACCGATACAGTCTAATGTACCAGTCAAATGTACCAGAACCGATACAGTCTAATGTACCAGAACCGATACAGTCTAATGTACCAGAACCGATACAGTCTAATGTACCAGTCAAATGTACCAGAACCGATACAGTCTAATGTACCAGAACCGATACAGTCTTATGTACCAGAACCGACACAGTCTAATGTACCAGAACTGATACAGTGTTATGTACCAGAACCGATACAGTCTTATGTACCAGAACCGATACAGTCTTATGTACCAGTCTAATGTACCAGAACTGATACAGTCTAATGTACCAGAACTGATGCAGTGTTATGTACCAGAACCGATACAGTCTAATGTACCAGTCTAATGTACCAGAACCGATACAGTCTAATGTACCAGAACTGATGCAGTGTTATGTACCAGAACCGATACAGTCTTATGTACCAGTCTAATGTACCAGAACTGATACAGTCTTATGTACCAGAACCGATACAGTCTAGTGTACCAGTCTAAAGTACCAGAACCGATACAGTCTAATGTACCAGAACCGATACAGTCTAATATACCAGAACCGATACAGTCTAATGTACCAGAACCGATACAGTCTAATGTACCAGAACCGATACAGTCTTATGTACCAGAACCGATACAGTCTAATGTACCAGAACCGATACAGTCTTATGTACCAGAACCGATACAGTCTAATGTACCAGAACCGATACAGTCTTATGTACCAGAACCGATACAATCTTATGTACCAGAACCGATACAGTCTTATGTACCAGAACCGATACAGTCTAATGTACCAGTCAAATGTACCAGAACCGATACAGTCTAATGTACCAGAACCGATACAGTCTTATGTACAAGAACCGATACAGTCTAATGTACCAGTCTAATGTACCAGAACCGATACAGTCTAATGTACCAGAACCGATACAGTCTAATGTACCAGTCTAATGTACCAGAACCGATACAGTCTTATGTACCAGAACCGATACAGTCTAATGTACCAGTCTAATGTACCAGAACCGATACAGTCTAATGTACCAGAACCGATACAGTCTAATGTACCAGTCTAATGTACCAGAACCGATACAGTCTAATGTACCAGTCTAATGTACCAGAACCGATACAGTCTAATGTACCAGAACCGATACAGTCTAATGTACCAGTCTAATGTACCAGAACCGATACAGTCTTATGTACCAGAACCGATACAGTCTAATGTACCAGTCTAATGTACCAGAACCGATACAGTCTAATGTACCAGAACCGATACAGTCTTATGTACCAGAACCGATACAGTCTAATGTACCAGAACCGATACAGTCTTATGTACCAGAACCGATACAGTCTAATGTACCAGAACCGATACAGTCTTATGTACCAGAACCGATACAATCTTATGTACCAGAACCGATACAGTCTTATGTACCAGAACCGATACAGTCTAATGTACCAGTCAAATGTACCAGAACCGATACAGTCTAATGTACCAGAACCGATACAGTCTTATGTACCAGAACCGATACAGTCTAATGTACCAGTCTAATGTACCAGAACCGATACAGTCTAATGTACCAGAACCGATACAGTCTAATGTACCAGTCTAATGTACCAGAACCGATACAGTCTTATGTACCAGAACCGATACAGTCTAATGTACCAGTCTAATGTACCAGAACCGATACAGTCTAATGTACCAGAACCGATACAGTCTAATGTACCAGTCTAATGTACCAGAACCGATACAGTCTAATGTACCAGTCTAATGTACCAGAACCGATACAGTCTAATGTACCAGAACCGATACAGTCTAATGTACCAGTCTAATGTACCAGAACCGATACAGTCTTATGTACCAGAACCGATACAGTCTAATGTACCAGTCTAATGTACCAGAACCGATACAGTCTAATGTACCAGAACCGATACAGTCTTATGTACCAGAACCGATACAGTCTAATGTACCAGAACCGATACAGTCTTATGTACCAGAACCGATACAGTCTAATGTACCAGAACCGATACAGTCTTATGTACCAGAACCGATACAATCTTATGTACCAGAACCGATACAGTCTTATGTACCAGAACCGATACAGTCTAATGTACCAGTCAAATGTACCAGAACCGATACAGTCTAATGTACCAGAACCGATACAGTCTTATGTACCAGAACCGATACAGTCTAATGTACCAGAACCGATACAGTCTAATGTACCAGTCTAATGTACCAGTCTTATGTACCAGAACCGATACAATCTTATGTACCAGAACCGATACAGTCTAATGTACCAGAACCGATACAGTCTAATGTACCAGAACCGATACAGTCTAATGTACCAGAACCGATACAGTCTTATGTACCAGAACCGATACAGTCTAATGTACCAGTCTAATGTACCAGAACCGATACAGTCCAATGTACCAGAACCGATACAGTCTAATGTACCAGAACCGATACAGTCTGTACAGTCTAATGTACCAGAACCGATACAGTCTAATGTACCAGAAATGTACCGATACAGTCTAATGTACCAGAACCGATACAGTGTACCAGAACCGATACAGTCTAATGTACCAGAACCGATACAGTCTAATGTACCAGAACCGATACAGTCTAATGTACCAGAACCGATACAGTCTAATGTACCAGAACCGATACAGTCTTATGTACCAGAACCGATACAGTCTAATGTACCAGAACCGATACAGTCTAATGTACCAGTCTAATGTACCAGAACCGATACAGTCTAATGTACCAGAACCGATACAGTCTAATGTACCAGAACCGATACAGTCTTATGTACCAGAACCGATACAATCTTATGTACCAGAACCGATACAGTCTTATGTACCAGAACCGATACAGTCTAATGTACCAGTCAAATGTACCAGAACCGATACAGTCTAATGTACCAGAACCGATACAGTCTAATGTACCAGAACCGATACAGTCTTGTATGTACCAGAACCGATACAGTCTGTACCATGTACCAGAACCGATACAGTCTAATGTACCAGAACCGATACAGTCTAATGTACCAGTCTAATGTACCAGAACCGATACAGTCTTATGTACCAGAACCGATACAGTCTAATGTACCAGAACCGATACAGTCTAATGTACCAGAACCGATACAGTCTAATGTACCAGAACCGATACAGTCTTATGTACCAGAACCGATACAGTCTAATGTACCAGTCTAATGTACCAGAACCGATACAGTCTAATGTACCAGAACCGATACAGTCTAATGTACCAGATATACAGTCTTAGTACCAGAACCGATACATGTACCAGAACCGATACAGTCTTATGTAACCAGAACCGATACAGTACCAGAACCGATACAGTCTTATGTACCAGAACCGATACAGTCTAATGTACCAGTCAAATGTACCAGAACCGATACAGTCTAATGTACCAGAACCGATACAGTCTTATGTACCAGAACCGATACAGTCTAATGTACCAGAACCGATACAGTCTAATGTACCAGTCTAATGTACCAGAACCGATACAGTCTAATGTACCAGAACCGATACAGTCTAATGTACCAGAACCGATACAGTCTAATGTACCAGAACCGATACAGTCTTATGTACCAGAACCGATACAGTCTAATGTACCAGACCAGAACCGATAATGTACCAGAACCGATACAGTCTAATGTACCAGATGTACCAGAACCGATACAGTCTAATGTACCAGAACCGATACAGTCTTATGTACCAGAACCGATACAGTCTAATGTACCAGAACCGATACAGTCTAATGTACCAGAACCGATACAGTCTAATGAACCAGAACCGATACAGTCTAATGTACCAGAACCGATACAGTACCAGAACCGATACAGTCTTATGTACCAGAACCGATACAGTCTTATGTACCAGAACCGATACAGTCTAATGTACCAGTTACCAGAACCGATACAGTCTAATGTACCAGAACCGATACAGTCTAATGTACCAGAACCGATACAGTCTTATGTACCAGAACCGATACAGTCTAATGTACCAGAACCGATACAGTCTAATGTACCAGAACCGATACAGTCTAATGTACCAGAACCGATACAGTCTTATGTACCAGAACCGATACAGTCTAATGTACCAGAACCGATACAGTCTAATGTACCAGTCTAATGTACCAGTCTTATGTACCAGAACCGATACAATCTTATGTACCAGAACCGATACAGTCTAATGTACCAGAACCGATACAGTCTAATGTACCAGAACCGATACAGTCTAATGTACCAGAACCGATACAGTCTAATGTACCAGAACCGATACAGTCTGATGTACCAGAACCGATACAGTCTTATGTATCCATTCCAATCCATATTTAAATAGTGACATGTAAAATGTGCTTAGATGATTACACGGTCACCTTCATCAGACAAATGACCAGTGTGGGGTGTACTAGCACTGACATACGTAGTGTACGAAATTGTACGGTATCGACCAACGTTTCCGACTGCACTTTAATCCTATGTACACTAAGGTAGAAAATAGTGTGATGAGATGGTAAACAGGGTAAATAGAGACAATGGGGGCCACAGACTATTGCAAGTCTATGACCAAATGTTAAAACAAAGTGTAGTCGAATTGACTACAGTACATGGTTACCACCTGGAGTATATTTTTTGGTCAATAATTTGTTTTTCCATCTCGTCAATATGGTATCATTGCCAGTACAGAGAAACAAATATAGAACAATGTGGTTTAATACAATTTGTGTGTGTGACTTGAGAAAAAAACCCTACGGCACATCCCATTTACTTGTCTTATCATTTGCAGAACCTTCTGTTGAATTCCGGTACGAAATAATGAATCTCTTGTAGTTATATATAGAGATGAACATGTAGATATTAGGTGTGTCATTAGGATATTTCATTTAAGTTATAACTTATATCATAATTAGTGTTGTAGAAACGCGTCGAAATAATAGGAAACTCTGATTTCCATTGAGTATATATACACGATCCAACGGGAATTCCTTGATTATTGTCAAACTCTTTCCAGATTAAAGTTTGTCTCTTATTAGTTACATTACTATGCTGCCTGCTTATGTATAAAACCGAGTATGAAATTCTTGTTTTAATGAACCAATTATGTATCATCTTGTCTGCAGTGTCAAAAGGATTTACCATAACAGGATGAACGCTCAAAATTGTACGTATTCTTCTAATCATTGACAAACCTATTATCTGTCGCAGGTTTCCCTCAGCCCACCATCACAGATGGATGTTACATACTTACCGCCTTCTAGGACCACGTGACATGGGGCATTTTCGGTCAGTTTAGCTGCTGGAGCTATTAATACATCGATTTATATAGTCATATACATAAGAAAGAGACCATAGAAAGCCTCTATTTACAGAACATAATTGGCCGTTGGCACTAGTGAAAGAGATGGTCATTATTGAAGAATCCCTCCATTAAATGCTGGTAAAAATTGGGGTTTATGAAGGATTCGGTGTTTGAAACAATTGTTGTTAATATATTGGCACCACTTGGCCTGTCTCGACATCAGGGGATATCTACAAACTGTTTCACTACAAACTTGACAAGTGCAGTATAGGGACATATACAGTTCACAGACAATAAGGTCATTACAGTCTATCAAAAATCCAACAAAATCGATAAGGTACTTGTATCAAATAGATATAAAGCATAGATACTTATTGTGTGTCCCAGTTTAGTACGTGGAGGTTTAGTAATATAATTACAAAGATAGGAATTTCATAAGAAGTGGCTTTACAGTAAACATACGTTGACTTTACTTTAAGAGTGCTTTGTATCTTTTCAAATAGTGCAGAATTTTTCATCATTACTTCTCCATAATTCGGAGACAAAATATCCCTTTTCCTGCACTATCTTAACTTTTTTCCCCTCTCGTGTATCTTGTAGGAACATTTCCAATAGTCATCAGTCCTTATCAATGTTTTCTAGCGAGATGTCTTAAACTGTGTGGAAACATGACAAAATGCTTCGCAAATGGTGCCAATCCTTACATTCCTTATATAGACTGATAGTTCTGTCACATGAATATTGTATATAACACAGCTATCACAGGAGTAACCGGCTATCGGAATGTTTGGTTTTACAAAAACATTCAACATTGGCATCAAATCATTTCTTCGCCGACTAACTCTTTCTTTACCACAAAACAAATGTTGAATAATTTTCTCTTTGTGACATGGTAAGAGATGTAATATCAATGAGGTATAGGATATTTCTTGACAATTCGAGGCATCATTTGGTCATTTTGGATCTCTGGCCTTCCATATTGTCTATTGATCGAGTATATTTTTTCTACTTTGGGTTTCCGTTTAGTGACCATTATATTGTATTTTCCTTACACATCGTCTATATCAATTTAGTCAGATAATTTAAAAAGGCCTCGTTTGCGTCGCCTAGCTCGTCCATACTAGACTGATCGATTTAAACTATGGTCTGTCTGCAGATTCGCCTCCTGTAATAGCCGGTAATACGAGGTTCTGTTCTGAGAGTACATCATCTTGGTGGAATTTGAATCTGCTGTACACAACTAAGGCGATTTGATGGATAGTTTATAAAATAATAAACTTAAATGTCTGTGAACGACGAATATAAGAGAGAGATGGATAATGCATTACTTAAATAACAGCTTGAGAAGCACAATATGCAAACTAATAGTTTTGTCAATAGTTTTTTTCAATACATCCAACTATCACCCTGAATTTAACAATACAAAGATAAGTCAGCGTTTAACTAGAAATATATGTATGTCAAAATACTTTTCAGAGTCGACTTCGACGATCACTATCGGGTAGTGATAGTAGATATATAAGTAAAAAATTAGGACGATCACCTCTTGACGATGATGTTGTTTACCTTGTTCTCATTTAGGAACCTGACATTACTTACTGTGCTGTGATGAAGCAGAAGACGCTTGTCTCTCGGAAACAGCTGGTCGTATCCTCCTGGTACTTTTTCTGGGTTATCTATGTAAATTTTTCTATTCTTTTGTTCATATTTTTCCTAGTTTGATTCAATTTGAGTTAGAATTAAGATTGTGTTCGGTATGATTTTGAAATAGATACAACGATCAACAACAGAGAACGGAATGTTTGTTGTTTTCAAGCCTTATTTTCAGCTGATTTACAAGCATTACAGTCAATAGTCATTGACAAGTTCATAAATAAAAGAAGTCAGCTGGCTTTTAGATCTTTCGTGAGTTCTATATATATTACTCCGTTCAGTACACTTTTTTTGTCTCATTATACATGTTAGTCGTATCTAAAGTGAAACCACGTGGCCTTAAAAAACCCAATAATATAGATTTTTCTTCGTTAATTTCGAACTTTATCTGAAGCCGCAGAAGTGAAACCTATACAACCTTGTAATTGACTTATCTCAACCCAAGTTCTCGGAAGTCACATCCTTTTTTCCTTACCAAATCGAAAAAGATAAAAAAAAATATAAAGATAAACGGCATGATTATATTCGATTTGCTGTCAGTAAATTCAATTAAAATATACTATGTATTTGTATCAGATAAGTGGCTTTTACTTTTTACAGTTCTGCTTTCAGTTCCGTTTTAGACTTAATGTTTAGGTAGATTGCTTACTGCAATGCAGATCGCCCCGGATTGCGTTGATAAGTCTGTATGCATGCCGAACTACAAAAGGATGAGATCCTATTGGAAATAACAAACGAAGACATCTGTAAACATGCAGTGTCAATTTAAAGACTGAGTCTTTTGTTCGATACAAAAGGAAAGAAGAGAACACTCCACTTTACTGCTTCTTGTCATCAGTGGGAAATTAACTAAATTTACGTATCAAATGCCAATAAAATGCCAATGAAACCATTAGTCAAGCGACCTGTTTTCCTTTTCTTTTCCGATAAGATACAGCGAAGTGTTTTAGAATGAAATCCGAGAGAAAGTTTGGTCCTAAAACGGTTGTATTCTCAAACATTTACATTTTGTCGGTTCATATAACAACACTTGACGCAACTGACGGGGAGAGTTTTTTTATGTATGCGAATTTCCTTCGTTGCTTTGTAGCTTACGTCTGCATTCCAGTAAGGTAATAGTTTAACACCATCGACTAGAAAATGTGATCAGTTGTTTTTCATTCAATAGACGCACTTAGGCGTCTGTGATCGTTCTTGGCCGAATTTCAGCGTTTCACTCGCACATTCTGTAAATTTAACTTCTGAGAAAAAGGTTATGTCATTTGACCAAAGAATACAGAAAAGGGTATAAAAGTAATGCCCAATATAGATTAGTTCATAAGAAATAAGCATTTTACGTCGTATGCAAGATAGACGTATTGTAAAAATTACTTTGGTTAAGTTAAAAAGGAATTATTTCTAAGCATTCTATCAACCTAGATTTATAAGCATATCGCTATCAGCATTATGTTCATTCTTTCTTGGTCATTGTGAATGATCAGAATAGATAATAATAATAGAGATTCTTAAAACATTTATGAAATCGATCCGATTTTTATTAGTCTTGATACTAACTGATATGTTAGCTAATTACTGACTAATTATTAGACACTGAGCTTGTGAAAGAGATTTTCAATTAATGTAACCCATACTGATATTGCTAGTATCGTCAATGAAGCAAAACAATGCATACACTTCCGTAGTAGTTGGTCTAAGGTGTTTTGAAAGTTTTCAGAATTTTCATGCCAATGGCTGCTTTTGGGAATATCAAGTCAACGTATCAGAATCTGTGTCGGGTTTCTTCATATGTCTTTACATGGTGACCGAGCTTGGAAACTGTAGATACTGATGGCTTTAGACAGGGAGTTTTATATACACTTATGACCTATTATCTTAATTACTACCAAGTCGACTTCTTGTTATATCAGTTGCAATAAATGTGACGTATCTAAAATAAGAATAACATATAAAAGCATTGTGTATTGGTGACTTCACGAAACTATGAAAAGTGGATGTCAAACCCCATGTAAAGACCGTAAAAATCTAACAAGTCGATGATTTACTTTTAAGACTTTATCACTTATTTCACATCTAAATGAAGTAAGTTTGTTTAAGACAGACTTCATTTTCCATCCTCTGTAAAACAGATAATATCAATGGATTTAATCAGTCTGAATTCTTCTTGACACATATTCTATGAATATATATCAAAATTTCAATTATGAAGAACACAAGAACAAAACATAATCGTCGGAATCTGTGGAATGACTTCCGGTCGTTTACTATATCCATTAATGCATCGAATGGAGCCACCAGTTTGTACAAAATAACTCTGTCACGTCCATACAGTCTACGTCATATCGGATGGCCTCATTACTCACATAATACAATGCAGAGTTCCATTAATAAGTTAGGCGATGGATATCGCACTGGACAATTACATGATAAATCACAGCTATAATTGTCAGCAGTTAGAGTTGATTAATTTGAATACAATTGTTATACATTCACTCTGTTAATCGATAAAACTCAGATTGATTGTGATAAATATCTCGATATAAACACCATCACTAAATACGGCGGTGCGCTATTCAAGCATCTGTTATTCGTTCAAGAATTTGTTGCATAAGAGTACCAACGAAATCATCGGAAATAAATTCATACGAAAATGAGGACTTTTCGTTCTATAATCAGAAATACCGTAAAGGAAAAGTTTATAATATTATGTTGTCATCGATATAAATATTACCGTTTGAAATGTTCTTTCATGCGTTTTTTGAAAGTTAGATCAAGCGCTCCGATTAGTCTGTCTCTATAGCAATATACATACATTTACATTCTGTCCGTTATTTATCAGGTATCAAAAATAAAACAAAGCTTCTTTACATTGTAAGGTAAAAGAATTTCAAAGGTATTTTTCAGACATCACATGGATCAGTGATTAAGAAAATCGCTTACAATCAATAAGGGTTTTTCTTGTAGTACACTGATCGGCTTTGTTCCCAATGCACCTAACCTGGGTTCAGATATTGGTATTTCAATATGTCCCGGTGCCGATCATATTGCAGAAGAATAATGAGAAGGTAGTTTGGCTCCAGAAGAGTTGCCGTGGCTGTATTGCTGAATATCGACATACAACATTTTCCATCGGATTATTTAGAAGTGCAATTTCTACAACCTGATGTCGCCACGGATTAATCACGTCATCGATTGAGTGTTCCTTTCAGGTACAAGTTTCATATTGCAAGTTTAAGTACTTTAAAATCACACATTTTCGTTGGACTAAAATTTTGTGATTTAAAAAAGGACCGTTGGCACATTTTTTTTTCGTTGATAATTCTTGCTCACGATATCCGCTAGTGACATTATCCATTAAAAAATTAGATTATGATTATGCGAACAAGTTAGTATTTTCTTGTTTCTTGAAAAGCAGTTGTTGGAAGGTTTCTGGCATTCATTTGTGCAATTAGATGACATTTTACGTTGCTAAAAATGCCCTTAAAGTCGTCAATGTGATATAACACCTATGCATGAATAGTCCGGAATATGTCACTGCCTGGTAAAGTATGTGTTGCGTTTAGTATAAAACTACTAATATGATAACCCTGAATACATAATGCCAATAACGTCCACTCGCAAAGAAAATGAGACTCGTTACCGACAATTTAAAATGCTTTCGAACGCATTGAAGTGCAAATGACTTCAGACAGCGGGAACGACAGAATTCCGTGTCAAATAAGTTACAATTACTGTAATTCCTCTTCATGTAGATGTTGTAGAAATACTCATTGCATATTTGTGTTGTTGTGGTAACCCCTGACAAGATAAGCTTCAACTAAGGACAAAACAAAAATTTGACTACAATCGGAATTCTATCGGAAAACCAGACAACCTACTATACTTGGCTTAATCATCTCTATTAAACTGCCACATATCCTAGGATTAAGATATTTTTTGCTAGAAAATGATAATTACAACATGATTATAAACAACAAGAACGATTCACCGATTTTTGCACTGATTCGCTTAAATTAGATTATCCAGACTACGAAAACCACCCCATAAATGTAACTACAGCATGTTAAACAAAGAATCGTTTGAGTTTAACTGTTATTAATCAGCAATATTTAATACAAAAACTTGTTATAATAGAGCAAAATACACGGAAATAAAATCACAAATGAGCTTACTTCTTGTTAGAAAGACATCAAACAAGGTTTAATTACCTTTGTTCTGTTTCAGGAGATCCAGGTTTTGATTGCATTTGGCCATTATATGTTTCTGTCTATCTAAATATCACCCCGAAGGTATAAGAATGACAGTGTCTGCGATAGCTATAAGAATTGGGATCTCAAACAAGTATCAAAAGGGAATTAGGAAAAACGCATATAATTTCAAATCATAATGCAATTCGCCATGAAGCTGAACTTTGAAAAATGGATCCGTTTTCTCATTTGTAAATTTGCATACATCAATGAATCTTCCTTCAGTCGATTGGACGCAGAGTGACTACCAAAGAAGTTGAATTGATTTTATAATCACCTTCCCCCTAAGATTGTTATGTTGGTTGCATAGTGTAAGACGAGAAGAGGTTCGTCTTTCATTTGAAGAAACAGAGTAAGACGGAGGTTGCTAAAAACAGTGTTACCAGGCTAATCAACGATTGCAAAATAAATTAATAAAATAAGAAAAGGATGTGACGTCATGACGTCTGGGATTTGATAAATACGTAGATCCATTGTACGTACACCAACACTCTAGGAGTGGTCATCAGTGTGGCTTTCGACAGGCCGGAGTCAAACACCATTCCAAACAGACCGGTAAAAGAAACGAGCAACGATACGAACAGACCGGTAAAAGAAACGGGCTACGATACGAACAGACCGGTAAAAGAAACGGGCTACGATACGAACAGACTGGTAAAAGAAACGGGCTACGATACGAACAGACTGGTAAAAGAAACGAGCAACGATACGAACAGACTGGTAAAAGAAACGAGCAACGATACGAACAGACTGGTAAAAGAAACGAGCAACGATACGAACAGACTGGTAAAAGAAACGAGCAACGATACGAACAGACCGGTAAAAGAAACGAGCAACAACACGAACAGACTGGTAAAAGAAACGAGCAACGATACGAACAGACCGGTAAAAGAAGCGAACAACAACACGAACAGACCGGTAAAAGAAACGAGCAACGATACAACAGACCGGTAAAAGAAACGGGCTACGATACGAACAGACCGGTAAAAGAAACGGGCTACGATACGAACAGACTGGTAAAAGAAACGAGCAACGATACGAACAGACCGGTAAAAGAAACGAGCAACGATACGAACAGACCGGTAAAAGAAACGGGCTACGATACGAACAGACTGGTAAAAGAAACGAGCAACGATACGAACAGACCGGTAAAAGAAGCGAACAACAACACGAACAGACCGGTAAAAGAAACGAGCAACGATACAACAGACCGGTAAAAGAAACGGGCTCCGATACGAACAGACCGGTAAAAGAAACGGGCTACGATACGAACAGACCGGTAAAAGAAACGGGCTACGATACGAACAGACCGGTAAAAGAAACGGGCTACGATACGAACAGACCGGTAAAAGAAACGGGCTACGATACGAACAGACCGGTAAAAGAAACGGGCTACGATACGAACAGACCGGAAGCTGAAGAAAATTGACCCAAAGAGGAACCAGACCCAATACTGGACAAACCTGTACAGGAACTGTAAACTGGAAATATATAGCGACATGCATGTAACGTTATTAACCTGTTGAGATATAACAGAATTTTCACGCTATTTAAAAGTGGGAGGTGTGGAAAGCTTCCTATTTCAAGTCAAGAGGTTCGAAAGGGAATCTAATAATCCGATAGAGAGGGTTTAATATAAAGATGGAATGACATTCTTTTGAGACCAATTTCCACTACAATGAATTGTCAGGTATCTCAAACCGACTGGCAGATCGATTTTAGTATTACTCTTATTGATGTAACCAAGGGCAAATGTTCAAGCGATTTCTAATCATACCAAAGCCATTTAAAACATTGCAACTTGTCTTTTCTTACTTTGTACCTTAACAAATATGCTTGATAACTAGTAATTAAAAAAGAAAACAAGCCTCAGTTAAAACATACACGTAAAACGTCTATCTGATAAAAGTTCAGGCTCAGTTAACCATTTCAAATAGAACTTTGAAGACCAGTAAAAGGAAGAGTTAGCATCCCTCAGTCATTGAACGAATAACATGTAGCTAACATAACGTTACACAAGATATCCAGATATCAAAAAGAGTATTACTAGAGAACTATTTATTCGACAATCACATGTGATTCAACGGACAAGAAAATTATTTCAAACCTTTACCTTCAATATACAATTTTAGTATGATACACTACACATGACAGAACACCAAAATATATCCTTGTTAGCAATAATTGCCCCTAGATTCTAAATTTAGCTCTAACCCATTGTTAAATTATATTTATCAAATGCCACCGTGTACATGAGAACTGACGCGCCAAGAAAATGACTAGACAAACCCTTTCTCGAAGGTCAAAAGCCTTCACAACTACTATTCGCTCCTGTCCATAACCCTCTTCTCATAATGATCCACGGATGCGGGTACATAGCAATTACAGAGAGTCTGTATGGTCGATTAGGTAACCTCGAGTTTATCTGTTAACACGGGCTTGTGGTACCGCAAAGAAATTTATCCGTGTCTTAAGATTCCACTGGAAATCCAAGTTATTACATTAGCGTTATTGCTCCTGTAATCTCAGTATTGAGCGGTCGCTTGAAGGAGCCTGTAAATCATATCCATCACAAGATTTAAGTCTTAGACATCGTTCATGTTGGACATATATTCATGTTCACAAGAGACATACGATTCCTTACATCAAAAACGATAACGCACTCTCGGGAATCACAAAGGACTCTTACCACGATAAAATACCGAGCGGAAAATTAGTTGTATTTTCTGTGTTTCAAACCTATATCGGTTTTCAGGAAGTAAGATATGATAATCGCTTTAAGAGTCAAGTTTTCGTCATCATTTCCTATCATTGTAGCGTGTGATTGGCAGTTTATTGAGGGTAAAAGCCTTTGATGCCGCAACAAGGTCCACATCCGAGTGGTGATTTAGTACGGAACACAACGCGATGTTACTACGAAAGGCGGGTATTGCAGTAAAATCAAAGAAAAATAACCATAAACACATGTACATGTACAAACAGTTGAAGAAAAATAAATATCTTAAATAGACACCGATCTCTTAAAGGCTGACGCAACAGCTAACAACACACGGGATCACATACGATAATTTATGTTGATATACATTTAATCCATTTTTAAGTTTTAGATAAATATGCTTACTACTAAATGAATCATTGACTTAAAGACTAAGCCCTACGAACAAAGCCACAGCTTCAATGTTACACGTATTTGACATGAATCCAACTGAGTCCCTCAAAACAGATTCCTATTGTGCCCTTTTTAACAAATTTGATTTCACATCTTCAACAAGCAATTAAGGCACAGAGTAACTTCAAATTTATCATGCATAAAACCTACATGTATTGAATGTATTGAGTGTTGAATTTTTCATCTGGTGATGAGTTCTCAAAGGTCAGGTTTTAGAAAGTAATCTAAAAGCAAAATATCAGCATACAGCTGCACTTCTTTTTCCATTACAGGCGTCAGAATATATGTAACATAATTTTTTCTCACGTGTACTTATTATTAACAGTCGTTTTTTTTTAAATAAAAAATAACAGCGAACGAAACATAAATATATATACAAACATGCCTTAAGTCCTTCATCTCACCATCTTTAAGTACTTAACTTTTTTGAAGGTTTAGATGATGTCTAATATGAGACGTGTTCTCCACATATTACCACCTCAGCTGCATGATACAATTTATGATTTCCATGTCTAAACTCGAATTTTCTTCGATAAAAAATAACACTTTTAATCTGTCTATCAGAAACCATTACTATTCAGAAAAATAATATTCTGTTAAACATTTTTGTTATGTTGAAGTGAAGTAAAATTAAATAGCTTACATTAAGTATTTTTTCCCCTCCAAATTGAAACGGATAATACTTATTCATGACCTACAATACGTTAAGTGTTATATGAAATAGCCGTGCATGTACCACATCCATGTAAAAATACGGACATAATATTACGTGGATGTAAGATAAAAGATCACAATAACTTTTGAAGTAAAATAAAAAAAAGACAGGAATATATGCTTTCGGGTTGTTAGTGTTTTCTATATCACGGGACACGATGTTAAATTCAGCATCACCAGCATTGTCTTTAGATTCCATCAAACATATTCCCCATTGTTTATGAGTTTTGCCCTCGTACTTGTACTAACAGTAAGACCTCTTTTAAAGCATCATGGTGTAGTTCTTTTTACATGTAAAACTCCGCATCAACGAAAATCTATAAAAATGATTCAAAACGAGTCATAATTCTTATAAAACTACAGAAATTACTTCCAACAAACACGACACGAGTCATTAGCTATTAGCCTTGTTGTAATAGAACAAGAACGATAGATTGTAAACCCCAATACATGGACGCGTGTAAACTTCCAACATTTAAAATGCTAGCATTCAGTGTTAAACGGGATACATCAATGCAGAGAAGCACTTTGTCACCGTCAATTTGTTTAAAGAGGGAAAAGCAAAAATCCAAAATTAAATAGTGAGTACTTGGTATTGGTCTAATCTAAAATAACGTTAATGGTTTTGCCTCAGAAGTAAGCCTTGATCTATTGTTCATCATTGGCTTACGACGACAAGAGTGCTTAGAGCACGCGTTGAGCTTAAATAAACCCAAGGACTATGTAAATAAGTCAATATTGAAACAATGTAATCAAGCAAATATTGATTTATTTCATAAACGTGTCATATTAGATCAATAATTCGTAGATTGTTTGTTTTATTGTGATCTAAATGCATTTTGGTCGACAGTCAATGGAATTTGCTTGAATGAAACTGATAGAAAGAAAAACAATGAACAAGATAAACACATACGCCTTTCTAGGCATAGTGCATAGATAGACGTCCATTCAAACGCACCTATAAAAAGTACACACATACGCCTTTCTAGGCATAGTGCATAGATAGACGTCCATTCAAACGCGCCTATAAAAAGTACACACATACGCCTTTCTAGGCATAGTGCATAGATAGACGTCCATTCAAACGCACCTATAAAAAGTACATCTTAATTCCAGACTCGATATATGATAGGGTACTTCAATAATCTACCTGATTAATCTTGTACCTTGGTGTCCTATTGGATATTGCGGTATTAAACTGTGTGTATTTACTACAGAAGAAAGACCATTAAGAGAATGATGTAAAATTCCGTGTTGATTTCACTTTTTGTACAAAATTTCGAGTAAGAATTATTATATTTCTTTTCCATTATTTCTCATCTTATTTCTGAATTGTTATGTTCACAACAAACAACTATGTATATATATATATATATATAATATATATATATATATATTCATTTTTGCGTAATATAGTTGTTTGCCACTTTTTTAGTACCAGAAGATAAAAACAGGACAATCAGAATAGGAGACATAAAGAGTAGCCACTCTGCCTTGTAACATGATAGATAATAATCAACAAAAATAAAATGGCGCCCATCTTTATTGAAACAACATACATATACACACAGAAAAGTACAAAGTAATTCAATTAACGACTTTCCAGGATACGCTCCGACCGATACATACGTCGTAAACATGACATTTTTATTTGGAATAACATGCTCGTCGCTGTATTCACCCGAGTTTCTAGTTAAAAAGAGACAAGGCTTGAACGGTAAAATGGACGCAAACATGAAATGGATGATGCGGCTAAATATAGAAAACACCGTGAGGTTGTAAATAAGTTAGTTAGGAGTAACTAAGTTACGTAAGATTGCGTTGTAGACTATGTCGTTAGATCTAATCCAGGCTGTATTTAGGTGATAGGTAATCTGTGTAGAAACAGATTCAGTGACAGTCGTGTGCTTGATAAAGCAATACCATTAGGAAGGTGTCGTTACCAGAAACGTATAAAAGTAAAAAGACAAGCTTCGTTATACAATGTTTGTTGAAACAACAGCCGGTAAATAAATCAAAAGTGTGGCACAATTTGGGGCGTTTGATTAAATATCGCAGATAACGGTGTTATAGAACACTGATTTACAAAGCTCTATGCGCAACTAGCAGTTTGGCTCATTATCTAAATAACGCTGGAACTCCGCATTTGATGAACAATATGGAAAAGTGCAGGTTTGTGTATTCCAATTTATATCGACTTTTTAACACCTTATAGCAAGCTCCCGGAGCATAAATTGTTTCTTTTAACGAGAAATTGGAAACATGGACACTAAACAAACACAATCTGTTTTCGCAACACATAAAACATGCTTACATCGCCTCGGTACACAATGTGCAACAATGTTATAGCATTCTAGTTACACGAATAGTGCTGATATTTCTATTCAAACCCACCTTTTTAAATTAATTTTTTACTTTTTTCATGGATCGTTATTGTAATTATGCACCTTGAAGAATTGTATCACTTGTCATATCTGGCAAAATACAAATAATAACACTAAAATGCACTGTCGAAGGTAGCCAGACTATTCAGAGGGACGGTTTTGGGGCGTGGTCAAGAGAGAGAGAGAAGGGGGGAGGGGGTCGGGGTAGGGGGGGGGGGGTAGGGTGGGGATGGGGGGGGGGGAGGGGGTAGGGGTAGAGAGAAAGGGAGAAGGAGGAAAAAACTGTCATCCTCAGCGGGTATACTAGAAGTTTGACTGGCAGTTGAAGGTACGGGATAAAAATGACTTCCTTTAATACTTTTACTACTATCATGAAGAGCGGACTATATTTTGTAATACACATAAGGTGGCATATTCAAAACGACCATCGGAAAGTAGACTCAGACTATTATGCCACACTATCTTAATCTGCTGACGGCGTTCAAAAAATTATCCATAATCATTTTTGGATTAGAAATTCAACAACAATGCATGCAGAAAACTGAAGGATTTCAACCCTTTCTACGACCAAACTGAAAATCCGCAATCATTTCTCTATGAAAGATTAACTGGTTTCCTGAGTTAGTCGTGACCTTCTCCCTAACAGCGCGCATGCTGTCATGTTCCAAATATTACGTGGGTGGACGAGTAAGAAGGAAAGGTGGAGGCACGACGGAAAAAAGAATGAAGATTGAGAGGTAACAGACCCTCTAAAGGAAATTTACTCAACGTGTTTGTCCCGTATAAGATTCGTTCTTTCTGCTGTGTTTTATACATGATACGAAGGGAATCCAAGAGAGCAAGTTTGAAGACAAAATATATAGTGCATCGTTAGAATCATTCGAAATTCTATTGGTGACATGTTGTAAACACATGATGATAGCATGAAGGAACTGTGCGGACATTACAAATAATAGCATAGTGGTTTGTCATATATATATATATTTGCGATAGGGACGAAGATCTAGACTTCATAACATGGTTATTTTAGTAGTTATTATCAGAAAAAAATGATAAAAAACAGTCTTTTGTTTTAATAGATATCCTCGATATATTATGTGCGCCTCGTAAACCTCAAAAAACATACTGAGAATTGAGAAAATGTTTACATTATTTGATAAGTCCCATAAGACTTTAATCACACCATTGATACACAAACAATAATCTGTACACAAAAAGTGTACAATTTATCGGCCTTGTAGTCAAATACCATTTCAAAGTGTAAATTATTCTATTGAAAATAGATGTATCCGACAGCTTAGAATACAAATAGGTTATTTTGTAGCTTCCTCATAAATAGATTAACATATTCAACTATTTTGTGTTTGCGCACGTCTTAACCTTTAGAGTTAATAAAGTATGCACGTTACGGTATAAAACAAATGGTTCTCTTGGGGATTTCTGAATAAACATGAAGAAGACACATTGACTTTAAATTTGTTTCCCAGGGGACATTGAAACGTCTAAACATAATCTGCAGGAAGGAAATAAAAGAGTTACCTCCCATTTCTCTCACGATCACATCACATGAAAGAGAAAAGGGTAAAAGAAGATAGTAATGTTTCGATCTCAGTTTTCATGTATGTTTACTTGTTTTTCGTCCGGTTGACATTGTCGCTAACGCTGTATACTTGCATCGATAAATGAGACAAATTTCTTCAATCCAAGAGCAAATCTATCACATGACATACTTGACATATAGGCGGTGTTTTTTTCTTCAAGACTGTTCGCAATAACGTATTTTGGCACACGGACATCAGTTTGCTGTTTTGTTAGCAATGTTTTCACTTCATATACTCTTAGATTGTTTTGCATAAATAGCCAGTTGATGTAGGCGTCTGTGTTAGTTGTTGAAAAGAATATTTACATCATGAAAATGTTGGCTTGACTTCAAAATTCTCCGGATACATGTAAAAACTGTAGATTTGAGTAAATCTGTTTTGTTTTTTTAACATTTTGATATCACGGAAATAGGTGTACCATGATTTGAAAATACGTCTTCCATCAGTTGTTTGATGGTGATATTCAATGCATGTATTCGATGTAAAACAGTGAAACAATATCAGTTTCTATTGCATACAGAAGTGATTATTTGCATTACAGAACACAAAATAAGGAATTTAAAAAATGATACAATTTCTACCAAAAACATTATACCAAAATTAACTTACCGTACGCTTAAGCTATCCGTCGACTGGAAAAAAACCCAGGTTATGATCACGAAGACATATCCTTGCCGTGTAGACAGGTACAATGTATTTCACAGATCACCTTGGTATTAGGTTCTGATTTCTATGAACTACTATATGATGTTAATACTTCTTTAAAGGAATAGATTGATCGCACGTGTTGTCATTAAACATTGACTATATGTAAGTTCCTTCAGTATAAAAATGATGCCTTTTTACTACATAGATATAGTACTGCATTGTATGTATAACCGAATATCTGTTTGTCCAGTCGTAACGTGGCTCTATGCGATACTGTCACTGCCCGTAACTATGAACGGATTGCGGCATATGTTCCAGCAAAAGTGACTCTCACTTATCTCGATCAATAAGGGCATTACCTTAATTGACAGTAACATGTCTTGATTGCCCTCTTCACAACATTTTCATCCCGTTCGTTATTGATACATTATGGTACTCGGACAGAATGGCATGTATATAAGTATGTCTGCGACAACAAGCTGTAAACTGTCAACTGATCGATTTTGTAAGTATTTGTTAACGCTGCTGATGGTGATAAGAGACACACACTTTGTCGTCACACCATAACAGTGTACATCCGTATCACATGACCGAAGCACCGAAACCGTGTGCATTCGTTGCATTTGAGCGACACAGCGAAACCGCATCACCACAGAAAAAACGTACACGTGTAAACCGTGAATACTCATACTAGTTAACGACACACCGCGTGTATCCATACAACACACCATCATGTATCCATACGGATAACTGATGCACCAGAGCAAATAAGAGTTGCTAGCGCAAATGTCACTTTCCGACGTATCCGGGCTTCTTTTGGTCATTATACAAGTCCATGTAAAACAAAAACGATTTCTGTTTAAATACTTAATTTCACCATATCTGTTTTCAATATCGATATCTGAATTGCAAACAGAGTCAGTAGTATAAATATTATAATTGTAATTGTTTTAATGCATTTGATACACGTGCCCGATATGTGCGCTTGATGTGGCTAGTTCTGTACTTTTGATAAATGTAGTTAGGTCTGAGTTTTCTATATCTATAGCTAGGTCTGAACACTGGATATTGGTCTTAATACTTGATACATGTACCTAGGTCTTAATGTTTGTTATCTGTACTTAGGTCTGAATGCTTGATATCTGTAGCTTAGTCTGGTTGTTTGATATCTGTACATAGGTTTTAAAGTTTAATATCTCTAGCCAGATATTAACGCCTGATTTATTTATTGTCAGGTCTGAATGTTTGATATCTGTAGCTAGACCTTAACGTTTGATATCTGTAGTTAGACCTTAACGTTTGATATCTGTAGCTAGACCTTAACGTTTGATATCTGTAGTTAGGTCTTAACGTTTGATATCTGTAGCTAGACCTTGATGTTTTATATCTGTAGTTAGACCTTAACGTTTGATATCTGTAGCTAGACCTTAACGTTTGATATCTGTAGTTAGGTCTTAACGTTTGATATCTGTAGCTAGACCTTGATGTTTTATATCTGTAGTTAGACCTTAACGTTTGATATCTGTAGCTAGGTCTTAACGTTTGATATCTGTAGCTAGACCTTAACGTTTGATATCTGTAGCTAGACCTTAAGAATTGATATCTGTAGCTAGACCTTAAGAATTGATATCTGTAGCTAGACCTTAAGAATTGATATCTGTAGTTAGACCTTAACGTTTGATATCTGTAGTTAGACCTTAATGTTTGATATCTGTAGTTAGACCTTAATGTTTGATATCTGTAGCTAGACCTTAAGAATTGATATCTGTAGCTAGACCTTAAGAATTGATATCTGTAGCTAGACCTTAAGAATTGATATCTGTAGTTAGACCTTAATGTTTGATATCTGTAGTTAGACCTTAATGTTTGATATCTGTAGCTAGACCTTAACGTTTGATATCTGTAGCTAGACCTTAACACTTGGTATCTGTAGCTAGACCTTAAGAATTGATATCTGTAGCTAGACCTTAACGTTTGATATCTGTAGTTAGACCTTTATGTTTGATATCTGTAGTTAGAGTTTAACGTTTGATATCTGTAGTTAGACCTTAACGTTTTATATCTGTAGCTAGACCTTAACGTTTGATATATGTAGCTAGACCTTAACGTTTGATATCTGTAGTTAGGTCTTAACGTTTGATATCTGTAGCTAGACCTTAATGTTTGATATATGTAGCTAGACCTTAACGTTTGATATCTGTAGCTAAACCTTAACGTTTGATGTATGTAGCTAGACCTTAATGCTTGATATCTGTAGCTAGACCTTAACGTTTGATATCTGAAGCTAGAACTTAACGTTTGATATCTGCAGTTAGGTCTTAACGTTTGATATCTGTAGTTAGAGTTTAACGTTTGATATCTGTAGTTAGACCTTAACGTTTTATATCTGCAGTTAGGTCTTAACGTTTGATATCTGTAGTTAGAGTTTAACGTTTGATATCTGTAGTTAGACCTTAACGTTTTATATCTGCAGTTAGGTCTTAACGTTTGATATATGTAGATCTGTAGCTAGGTCTTAACATTTGATATTTGTAGCTAGACCTTAACGTTTGATATTTGTAGCTAGACCTTAATGTTTGATATCTGTAGCTAAACCTTGATGTTTGATATCTGTAGCTAAACCTTGATGTTTGATATCTGTAGCTAAACCTTAACGTTTGATATCTGTAGCTAAACCTTAACGTTTGATATCTGTAGCTAAACCTTAACGTTTGATATCTGTAGCTAAACCTTAATGTTTTATATCTGTAGTAAGGTCTTAACGTTTGATATATGTAGATCTGTAGCTAGGTCTTAACATTTGATATTTGTAGCTAGACCTTAACGTTTGATATTTGTAGCTAGACCTTAATGTTTGATATCTGTAGCTAAACCTTGATGTTTGATATCTGTAGCTAAACCTTGATGTTTGATATCTGTAGCTAAACCTTAACGTTTGATATCTGTAGCTAAACCTTAACGTTTGATATCTGTAGCTAAACCTTAATGTTTTATATCTGTAGTTAGGTCTTAACGTTTGATATATGTAGATCTGTAGCTAGGTCTTAACATTTGATATTTGCAGTTAGACCTTAACGTTTGATATCTGTAGCTAGACCTTAACGTTTGATATCTGTAGCTAGACCTTAACGTTTAATATTTGTAGCTAGACCTTAACGTTTGATATTTGTAGCTAGACCTTAATGTTTGACAGTATAGAAAGGCTTCATCAAATATCAACAAATAAGACACGTTGACGCATAGTTGTTTACTTAGATACAGCTAACATGTGGGGAAAATAACTATACCTTGAAACACTACACATGACGTTCGCTGGTTGAGTGCGTGATCTGTTAAATATTTATTCCAAACTCTATATTACAACTTATTTTCAAAAGGCATACCTAGAATCAGACTGTGATATCTCACAGAGTCGGCAAAGATAAAACTACAGTTCGTAGTTCACAAATTGATTACTAACATGTTCCATGAATGTTTCATTAATCAATGGCGTGCCTGCTACCTAAACTTTACCACAAAGTCGAAATCGAACGTGATGCGGTGATAAGTATTCCATGTGACGTACAATTAATGTATACGTTCCACAAGCCGTATATTGAAGCAGATATTCATTGGTATGCATCAAAGTGCAAACTCAACAATCTAACATAAATGTACTCGTACTTTCGAACAGTTGATCATCACCTTTCCATACAACAAACTAAATTTGTCGGTGCGACACGAATGCCCCTCAGGCAATCAATGACAATTATAGAACTTTTTGAATCCTATTGTATTTTTAAGACGTGTACTAATGACTTTTTCAGACTGTGGCAGTAACTGTTGGACCAAGGCTCACGAAAAAAGTGGTTTCATAGCCAAGTAGGTGTAAACAATTTAAACATTTTAATCAATATCTTGAGAAAGTTTTCAAACCCAACGGCCATAACTGTAAGAAAGATAAGTTGAAAACAATACAATATTAATTTATTCTGTCAGGAAGTCGAAGCTAAGATCGCGAAAAGAGTAGCCTCACGGGATATTACTGTTCCGCCGTCTACATGATACAGCAGCTGTTCCCTGCGAGGCTGACCATTATACTTACAGACAAATGTCACAGTCCATAAAGCTGTATTTCATATCTTTTCTTCAATGCTGTATAACTTGGTTATTCGAACGGGATAGAAAGGACGAAGCACCTCAGTATTTTGAAAACATATGAATAAGAATGGAACGCAATAGAAAATTATCACAGACTGAAAGTTGAATTCCCTGCAGGTTACTGTATTCTCTGTTTTGAAGAATTGACTCTTTGTCATGGAAATTTAATTCCCTGCAGATTACTGTTTTCTCTGTTTTGAAGAATTGACTCTTTGTCATATGGCAACAGTTGAAATGACTTGACGCCTTTTACAAATGAAAAAGTGTCTGTCCACAAATGTCACAAATAAACAGTTCTTGAAGTCATTGCCCTACAAATTATTACCGCGAGGGTGGTAGAATGGAAAAGTTTTAATCACTAGCCTTTCGCCTAGACGTCCGGGGTTTGATGCCACGAGTTGACATGCATAAGGAATAAGGGCGACCTGCGCAACTACGTGTTATCTCCAAGTACTCTGGTTTCCTCCCACAAGAGTCGTTAGTATAAGCTGATAGCTTGTTGTAAGATTACGTTTACACCTATAATCACCATCACACTTATCACACCATAAAGGACAATTACAGAACTACATAAAATACATGAAGTATAAGGCACAGACACACGAGCTCGTCTTGCCATCAACATACAATTACTGATATACATTTTGTAATGAAATAGGAAGAAAAAAATTGGTAGGGAATCAAATTAACGTGAATTTCTATAGAAAAGGGATCATTCTTAAAATGATTTTTTCTTTCATAGACCAATTTCTTAATAAATCTGAGTTTCCGTTGGCATGACACAAATTTCACAGAGACATGTTTATAACATGCTGATGTTCCCGACCGCAGACATGCTCTCCGCTCCAAATTTCGTTTAATTCTCCTGATACTTTGCCATCGACAGGTCCTGAATGACATATGTGTCTGTTGGTGGCAAAATGGGTTAGGGGAGAGGGATGGGTGATAGAATTCTCTGAAGGGAGAAGCGAGAACGACCATATGGGAAGTTTTATAAGTATCCCTGCCGAGAATACCATGGACATCAGACACGGAAAGTACACTCCGAATCAAACGGGGTTAGACACTTCGAATTTAGTATAGATCAGGGAACTACATGACGTTGAGTCACAAACAGGTCTAGCACGTGTACAGGAGACACGTAAATATGGCGCATTTCCTCCAATATTCAGTATGCTGTTGATTCACGGCTCGGTTCACCTAGGAATAGGATATGTTTTCTCAGTAATAAAAGAACACACGTCAGGCTTCGGGATAAATAAATATTGTCAGACAAAGAATGCTTGTCATGCTAGGGGAACACGTATTGAGTCTCATTACAGTGGTAGAATCTGGAAGTGACGTGATGTTGTAAATACACCATTATGTATACATACCCTTGATATACAGAACACCCATTACTCATCACACTAACACAGATTAATAAAGTACTCACCCGGGAGTCCCTGTTATCCCGGGAAAGTACTGATTGGCACCATACATGACAAAAACAGGACGCGATCATTGCTATAATCAAATCATACAAATGTAGATGTCAGAAATCTATTAAATGGTTTTTTAAAAATGTGAACTAAAATGTGTAAATTTGTTGAATATCATAAATATTTCGTCATTTAAAGTTACAGTGAAAGTCTAACTATCTGGAGATTTTGAAAGTATTTCAATTGCATAAGAGTAAATTCAAACATCCACATGTGATATATATTCTTCCTGTTATACTTCAAGCAGCAGTTTTGGTCGAGAACGTTATAGTGTTTTTTAGAGATTCTAAAGTAGACTTCTAGAATAGGCCACCGACCTATGTCTACCGAAAACGACTAAATCAGTTTTGTGGTTCAAGGATGACCAATAATGACACGATGGCAATATTTACTGCGGGCTGAATATCACGTCATCATCGCAGGCCCTCGGAAATGGAAGCACTAGCTCACTTCCGCTTAGGTAGCGGGACAATTTCCGGTCACAATAAAACGTCGTTTTCGGAGGAAATATCTTCCAGATTCGATTGAGCCCAAATCATTGTACAGGTTGTGATAGCGGCTGAGGATTTTTTAATTGCGTCAATATATATTGTATTAGACACGTCTAGATTTACTCTCCACGCATTCATATATTTCCGTGTCAATTACTGGAGATGTACAATTTTGTACATCGCTATGTACGTTATCGTATGTGTGTTTCAGTAAACGGGTTCTACACGTATAAAAAAATCAAAATTTCAAAAACAAACATTATGGTTTTTATTTTGTCACTATGGTCTGATCTCCGATTATTTGAACTTTGCATGATTAAATCAACAGATTTGAAATCTCATGAAATTCTAAGTACTTATTCCAATATGCTGCCTACCTATACATATTGAGTTATTTATTCTAGTTAAGCTTGATTTTAACAGTTGTGGTTCTATATCAGAGGTATGCGTTTAGAAATCTATAAATATCAACATTGAACTTTTTTATTTGACATTCATGAACTATGAATGCTAACAGTATAAAAGAAAATTCAACAAGAAGCGGGCTTATATTTACCGTTTAGAATTTCCATCTTATAAGGGAAGACAATATTAATTT
Source organism: Ylistrum balloti (assembly GCF_031769215.1). Lineage (NCBI taxonomy): Eukaryota > Metazoa > Mollusca > Bivalvia > Pectinida > Pectinidae > Ylistrum > Ylistrum balloti. The sequence continues at coordinate 323,718 of NW_026782733.1, read as the reverse complement.
GCTCATAGAACTTGCAATATTCCAACACTATCTAACATGAGCTGGTATTACACAAGTGATTTTGGTAAGGTTGCATCGTAGTAATGCTATACAATAATACGTCTTAAAACATAAAAAGTAAACATCCAGTTTCGGAAGCATTCCTATTAATGTTTTCAACACTTTATGAGAAACTCCATTTCTGATATTATTTTAGAGTAAAATATGATGTAAATGTAGCTACAGACATATGTAGTCAAACGCTTTGTAACTATGGCTGGTGTTGCCAATATCGCATTCAGCTGCGTTTAGACGGTATGTATTATGAGTGCAAGGTTATGTCGAATCTCTGTTTGAGTGTATTTTATCTATGCTAGTCCAATAACAAAACGTATTCTTCCCTGAAAGGTCAGGTATTTATCTTTAGCATTATGACGAGTGAAACTTTGACATTCCTAACCAATATTACCCGCAATAGATCTTAAACTTGTAGCAGATTCGTATCTACCGTCGTGACTTCATATTGCACATGGCGACATAATTTATTAATCTCATACGTGAAGAATGATGTGTGTAGCCAACTGAACATCCCTTCGATACCAGAAGGTCTAGTTATATTAAGACAAAAGTATTCCACTCAGTGACGGAATGACAAGCAGCGGGCATATTACGTCATGTGGTTGTTTTGATGCCAATAAAATAGTGTATTATAGCGGGTCCCAGCATAGTCTAACAGGGGCTTGAATTCTCGCACGAAATGTGTTTTTGACAGACATTTAAAACCTTAAGAGGAATAATTCCAACAGCGGCCGTGTTTGATGTCAATGTAATATGGATTTATTCAAAGCATTCGAATGAGGTTGATCTGCAACGCGTATTGAACTGACTTCATCAGGTCTGTCCAAAACCCATAAACCTTAGACTCAATAAAGTATTGCGAAACACATCATGGCATACACGCAATCGTTTGTGGATAGTTCGAGTGGGGATTAGATACCCTTGGGCACTGTTGTACACTAGGCAAATGAAATCAAATGAGTTTGAGCCAGTTTGAATGTCACTCGGGTGAGCAAAAACGTCACTACTTAATTGATGCTCGTAACTGGATGTGTATCTTTGGGAGGCCTTCCGAACAGCACCCAGTCTTGCGATGCCGAATACATAATTGGCCTAACAGAAGAAAGCCGCTGTAGTATTATAAATGCAACTTGTATTTCGACAAATAATTCCAGAAAATCTGTCTTAATCTAACCACACTAAGGAAACCTATCAAAACATTTAACAACTCTTAAACTATTCATCACAAGTAAACCCACGCTCGCCGACATCCCCTGCAACGCTCATACTTAGGACGAGCGTTAACAACCCCCTGTCGAGTGGTTGTCGTAGCGAAGCTCGTATAATGACGAAACATAACATCGAAAAACAGCGTCCTTTTATCTCCCTTATCTATCAATTAAATCAAAGCAAGGAGAGTAAGATGTACACGGATCATGTGACTTATCTATAAGCTTTGGTTTCCGCTCGCTGGTAAAATTCCCTCACAAAAGTGGATCATACATATACATTGTATGTCTGAAACATGTGCTCACGGATTTGTTATATTCCTGCGAAAATTATTACTCTTGTAATTGAACGAAGCTTCGTACATGTTGAAGGGTTTTAACGGCACTAAAAGGAAACCTGTTTACAAAGAAGAAAACACATTCAAAGTGAATGTAAATCCATATTTTCCGAGAGGGGTCTTTCCTATAGTAATTAATACATTGTATACGTACATTCTTATGTAATGCCATCGAGATATCCGAGGGATTACTTGCTAATTTCAGATCAGTGCGTTACATATTTGGCCAGAAGCAATTCCAGTTAAAACAAAATTAAACATTGTTTCCGTATATATCTCAATGCTGTGAGCACCCTATTACATCACAATTACTTGTAAATAGAACTGGAGGAAGGAGGGTGCTTAATTACCGAACTCAGTCGTGTAAGCATGCTCCATTCGCAATAAAGAGATGAATACCACATGATTTTGAAGCTGTATGAATGTCAATAGTCGAAAAGTGTATCTGTTGGATTCATGTTAACTCTGCATTATCTTAGGACTCTGTCATACTCGAATAAAAGATGTTGGTATTTGAGTTTCCTGTGGCTTCATTTCGCTTGTGCATGAGGAAACAGAAGTATGGTACGTAGGAAACCTTACCCAGGCACAATGCAAATGAGACAACAATCAGTGGGGTCACAGCGGAGGTTTTCAGCCATAAGGCACGTGCTGCTAGGCACGTGGGAAAACATGTATACATGTAGCTCCGGAAACATCAATCACCACTTGACCATTCTGACGTTTTTCCTTCATATCATCATTGTGCATTCCTTCCGTTTACCGAAGCATTTAGCATCCTTTCTTGACAGGCAATCTATCATTTTGTGAACATGTATACACTGAAAGACGTCCATTTGTAATTAATATACTTCTCATAATGATAATGTCACATATTTATGAACAAAGAATGTACAAGGAGAGTTCCTTCATTATGATTTCTTGAGGTTCGGTTGGTGGAGTAGGTTTGAATCTCGTTATTGTCTAGTGTATCTGTTCAGTTGATCCGATCCACTCAAGACATGATGTATTTTCTCTGCATTTCATATACCGTTAACCGCAAAATAAATTGAAAATGTTAATAAGGAGCCTAAATGATTTTGTGATAGGATCAAGATATACTTGTCTAGGCTGTGATGTATTCTGAGGTATACTTGGGTTATTAACTTTAATTAAGGATGTTACCCATGTTAAACAGAAAAAAAAAGTTTTACAATAATTTGTTTTCTAATTTCTTATACCTAATTCGCAACTGTGAGAGCATAAATTATCATTATCCAGATATCCGATGCGGCACAGCTCAAGCATCCGAGTTTGTATACACAGTCCTTGACATTCCCCAATGTTTCTTCCATGGGGTGCAGTAGGTTATGTCGAAACGTCTTGAGAGATTTTAATGGGTACTACAATGCCATCGTCATAGTATAACCTTTGGATGTCTCTCTCGTTTATATTGGGACTGACAACTTGCCCTTTTCACTTTATTCTTTCGTGATTTTTCTCTGGATTTTGCGTTACTTTCACCAAGTTGATTCATCATACAGAGCGGGTTACGTTATATTTCTAAACAACTGTGATGATGAGACCCACATTCTCTTGCACATATAGAAGTTTTCAACAAAGCGTATCCGAATCGACTTTTGTGAGACCTCACACTCTCCGTACACTGTTACCGTCTACGTTGCCAACTCGATATTGCTCCACTCAGTATTGTAGAAACAATACCATTGAAATGTCCTAGACGAAAGCCCGTGAGATTTGCACGTAAATCTACAGCTGACTAACTCTACGTAAATTTACGTACAGTCAGCATGGGGAACTATAAATATTAGATGAAAAGAGGTTTGTAAACACTGTAATGGTGAACAAATGAAATATATTTATGTTTCCTACAGTACAAGATATCACTTCATCGGTGTCTGTTTCAATAACTGTTATAACTAACTGTTCTAAATATCTGAAGGCTGTAAAGGATGTTTAATTTTTAAACTGGGTTCTCTTTTGATCTAACAGTCATGAATATATCCGCTTTTCTAAATGATACTTATGTAGTCCTAGACCATAGATTGTATAATAGACCAAAAAATTAATAGCACTTTTCAATATAAATATTAAGTTAAATACATACCGAAATGATAAATTAAAATGCATGACACAGCTGGCATGTCTTAGGAGGACAGCGAGGCTAAGTGTTCAAATTGTTAAACCTATAAATGCAAGAGGCAATCATTGCACAGCATTTGTTTCTTGTTACAAAGCACAATATTGATCCTTGTTGTAGACCATATTTATTTATCCTTGTTGTGGACCAAATCTATTTATCCTTGTTGTGGACCATATTTATCTATCCTTGTTGTAGACCAAATCTATTTAGCCTTGTTTTGGACCATATTTATCCTTGTTGTGGACCATATATATTTATAATTGTCGTAGGCCATATTTATTTATCCTTGTAGTAGACCATATTTATCTATCCTTGTAGTAGACCATATATATGTATCCTTGTCGTAGACCATATCTATTTATCCTTGTTGTAGACCATATCTAATTATCCTTGTTGTTGACCATATTTATTTATCCTTGTTGTGGACCATATTTATCAATCCTTGTTGTAGACCATATTTATTTATCCTTGTTGTAGACCATATATATTTATCCTTGTTGTAGACCATATCTATTTATCCTTGTTGTAGACCATATCTATTTATCCTTGTTGTTGACCATATTTATCTATCCTTGTAGAAGACCATATTTATCCTTGTTGTTGACCATATTTATTTATCCTTGTTGTAGACCATATTTATTTATCCTTGTTGTAGACCATATATATTTATCCTTGTTGTAGACCATATCAATTTATCCTTGTTGTAGACCATATTTATCTATCCTTGTTGTGGACCATATATATTTATCGTTGCGGTATACTATCGTTATTGATCCTTGTTGTAGACCATAGTGATATACCCTTGACCAAAGTTACCGATTTTTGAATACACGTTAAACTTTTTATTATTTTAATTTGGCAAGAAAGTTTCTGGTTTTTTAACTTTTATTTGTTTGATCAAAGTAAGCCTGAATCAGATATGTAGATTTGTATTTTACAGATCTTAACACAGTGTAAGGTGGTTGATAAACTCACACACACAGATCAAACGGTGTTTAAGTCTTCCTTATAACCGTAAACAAGGATGTTTATCTGACGGCATGCTTCCCTGTTTGTTTGGTGCACATGCCGCAGTCATGCAAATAAATCATTAGTTGGAATCGTATTTAAAAACATGACAGCCCAGATATTTTTTCAAAAAAAAAAAAAAAAAAATAAATAAATAAATAAAAATTAAACCGCTGAAAGCGAGAGGTCATAAACCTCCTAGAAATAATGGGCAAAAAACCTGTTAAAAGACATAGAAACCTCAGGGAGCAAGCTTCTCTTAGTTCACAATTATGATTCAATGCTGTATCTGGAGGTGCAATACGAGTGAAACTATTCTTGTCGAAAATGTATGCCTTGCACAAGGTGTTCATAAACAGGGAATATGTTAACATAAATGTATATAAAGTATTCCATTAGTGCGAAATGGGCGTTCTTTATTCATGTTACAGAATACATGCTGTGTATGATATTGGAAGTCAAAATCTCGGCGTGACTCTCTCAAAGAAATCATATAGAAACACACATCAATGTAAAATGCATTGTGTGATTTCTTGTCATTCCGCGTATGTAGCGGATGTGATATTGACATGATAAGGAGACAAATTGATAGGTAAATGTATATATCTAACGATAATTCTAATAGTAGATGATTTGATGTTAAGTTTTATCAAAGCCATTACAACTTTCGCCATGTAAATTAACACTAAAAGATTCTCAGCATCCCAGATAATGAAATGTATCGTTACGAAGTGTACATTATTCTGGTGTCTAATGCAGAATTCTTTTCGTTTAAATACGATACACGTTTCTTCTTTCTTGAGGGATATTTTACGAACATTTCCTCAGCTATTAACCGAATTTCGCCAAATTCAGTCGCAATCTTATCAGAAGGCAGCAGCTACGAGTATATAAATGTAGATAAATGTTATACAAACAAACAAACCAAGGAGGGAATCGAAAACAGACTGATAATCTGATCTAGTCAGAACATTTATAACCAACAACACCATTGTATCAAAACACTTTACATAGAATTGTTTCGAGAGATCCGTAATTTTACATCCCACAATACATTGCATATAAGCAGGCTCTGGTAAAACGAGAAGAACAAGAAAAGTGCGTTTCACTTGTTCATGTTCTGTAGTTCAAATTATGAAAAATAAATGATTGGTACACCGGCGTTTTGTTTTTATACAATCATTTGTAGACATTTATTTGATTTTATACTTACTTCAATTGTTTTCAGTTTTAGTTTTTGCTTTATTTAGTTTTTTAAAACAATAATTACACCCTCTGAGGCTTATATACACTGCAGTATCCCATTACACAAGTCGAAGTGTTTCGGAAGTCTTTTGTGAAGTAACAAAGTACTTTCCGATGAATGGTCTGGTTCGAAGTGCGCATGCAGCTCGTATATCTTGAACCAAAAACAGTTCCAAATTAAAAACAGAACACGGAGAGAGTTGTACAACAGAATCGATGACTTGCTTGCAGTGAAGTGATTGGATTGGAAACATTCGTTATTCTTGTTAAGTTCATCCTGTAAGATATGTTCGGTCAGGTATACTACAACACCAGTACACACATACTTTTATCCTTGTTTTGTAAAGGACAATGTCCCGATGGATCAGGGACTCGACATTGGTTCTAAAGGGCAGCCCAGTTACATTTGTACATATGCATTAAACATAAAAGGGAAACTAATGGATTACGTTTATAGTCTTTCTATGTTTGTAAAACAAAGAAAATATTGCTTAGGGAAGCTGATATTATGTTTTCTTGCTTGAAACATATATATCTTTTTGTTGAAAATTGTATTTGTCTTCTTATCATACCATATCACAATAAATGACGTCATTTATTGTTACGTCGTATTTGATTGGCTAGATGAGTTACCTTGCAATTCTCACAGGAAAGTGTACATGTATGAACGTATATGTTTAATCAGCAAATCTAAAACTATTGTTGATTTTGAATAAAATGAATTTGATCTTGGGATGTTAATGTCAATTTAAAAGCTGTATTTTACGGTCAGACTTTGCAAAAAAGTTCGTATAACACAACCAGTGGAAGATTGGAGCGTGACAGTTCGATGACTACACTGTCCCCTTCAGCAGACCTTACCTTACCATCTCGTACAACAACACATGTCAGTGTGTCTGATGAAGGTGAACGTGTAGTTATTGGAACGTCACACTTAAGTCTTTTACCAGTTGTGTTATAAGAACTTCCAATCTAACAACATAAAGAAACCAAAGTAAACTATTCAGAACCGGGAGGCTTTGTCTGGATAGCTTTGTTCGGTCGGAGTAGATTACATCACATATGGGAAAGAGATATGAAAGTCCATAGTTTGAGCATACGATATCATCTGTACTGGATGAGTTCGTAAATATTTAATGGAGAAACCTAGTGATTTGTGATTTGCGATTAGGCTTATCGGAAATTTATTCCGGAATCTTACTTCCTTGATACATTAAGAACTGTACATGTCAATACTAGGGTTATATGTGGGTAATGATCACTATATAAAATGTAATGGACAGGTGTTTTTTTTTTCTCAGTCTGGTGTTCTAATGATAAACGCGATTTGGTCGAATCGATAGGCCAATTCGACTGCCGTTACGAACATTTCAACACTTCAGTGTTTATATACATATAAAAAAATATGAACTTTTATTTATTTTAAAATAATTGTGAAACAAGCTTACCAGCTTATATTAATCACTCTTGTTGGCCTGGATGGAAGCGCGCGAGGAGTCTTACTGTGGGAGAAAACCGGAGTACTTGGGGGACACCCACGTGGTCGGGCAGGATACCCCATACCTTTTCACGTCCATTCCGGGAATTGAACCACGGACCGCCAGGTGGAAGGCGAGTGCGTCACCACGGCGCCACCCGAACACCCATACACATACATGTATACGTACAATTTGTACACGTGAGCATATATGTAGATCTAATATGTTAAGAATGTGTAATTGCTACCTCGTACATTAAAGATGTACGAGCATGTCGTCTGCTGAGAGCATGTAGGTGCCATCTGCACTTTTTCATGTTTTGAGAAAAGCACATTTAAAGATTTGAATCTACAGGATAAATCATCAACACACAGTAATGGCTTTAATTTATTTTGACAGAATGTGACATAAAAATAAACCATCAATAAAGTTGTCCAGAAATATTCATTAATTAAATTATGTAGTTAGAGCTTTTTTTTGCATAAAGTTTTGTTTGGCTTTACAGTCTGTAAGAAGGTGCCATCTACCACATGGGACATTTATGCATGCATTATTTAATAACATTCTTTTTGTCATAAGATGGCATTTGCCATTTGAAACCTTTATAATTTCCACAAATCAAGTTAAAATGTAAAAATACATAGTGTAATAAACTTCCAACCCACTACTGAATATCATTATCGCATAAATGATTAGACATCTAAGGTTAGAATGATGTGCCTCACCAACCTTAACGCTGTTTTGTTTCCCAGATGCAGGATTTTCCAAATATTTTCTGTAGAAATGTATTTGCATCTTTTCATAATTAAGTGTCACTATTGCTGTCAGTTTCATCAGCATCGGGCAATGGAATTGTGTCCTTCAATGATTACTGGTTTTTAATTCCCTGATAGTAAGAATGAAATTCCCCCGGTATTACTCCAGATTAACACAATGACAACAGATTCAATTTCCTTGCTCCAGAAATTGGCAATTTGTCATTGTATAATAGCCTTAGTTTTGTTTTTGGACACTCGTTTTGCCGTCTACATGCGGTTTTGGAGACAACAGTCTCCTCAAAGTTGGAAGGTTCAAATCTGGTGTTCAGATGCACACTTGATGGTGAATTCCTTCTGACTTTGATTTATTTCACTTTGATCCAGTTCATTCTCGTTCCTGTTACTGTCTTTCCTGTTTGGACATTGGGTTTTAGTTAGTGATTTATACTCCTGGTATCATTACCAATGGATTATTTCTTCTTGTTAATGACACCACGGAATCCCACTGACTTAGTTCTCAGTACTTTGGTTGTGGTATACGTCCCTTTGATCTTGCTCTTCTTTCCATTGCATAAATGGTATGTATGAATAAGAAATTTCAACCAGGTAGTTGCATATCTGACCCTGAAAGCTTTCTACAAAATGTTATGTTGGTAACTGGTATCTTAAGGCATTAAAGAAGCAGTTGTCGTCACCTTGTACTCGAACGGGATGAAAACTATTTCTCAACAAAAGGCTATCCATCCTTCTAGTGGTATATCTGACTGCAATCATATGGGCTCTTACTTCGGCTGCGCTCCATGTTGTTCTAACATTATATCTGTATGTTGGTGACGATGAAGCATACATGCGCTTCTTTTTTTATTGCTGTAAATCTTTTCAATTTTGCCCTTGTCTTGGCAGCAATGAGGTTACTTCTCAGCTTACTTACAATTAAACATTTCTTTGGTATCTTCTTCGCAAGGTTTGTAGCTTTTTTTCAATAACTGTTGCCTTGCCGATTTTGATCGGGTGTATAAGTCAGAAGTACTGTTATCTTCTTCACTAGGTTTGTAGTCTTTGACAATGGAATCAGAAAATTTGTTCTGATAGATATCAGTGTAAGATAGCTCTTCTCCTTTCTGTTCAATTTGGCAAGTGGAATAGTATCAACTTCTGAATAATCCAACATTTTAGGCATGGAATCTCTGTTTTCTGCAAAGACACTAGCATTATTTGAATTGTTTCATTGGTGTCAACAATTTCCTCACAGACATTAGCTCCTGTTTATTTCTGATTCCTACATTATCTTTCCTGTCAGTGTCCTTAGTACAGTCTTTTTTCTCGAATAACAGTGTTATCTGTCTCCCTGGGTTTTGTATATCCCATAAATTTTACACAGACATTTTCTTTTTTTTATTTGGCACATATTGTTCAATCTATTCCATGATACCACCTGTTTTTTCAGATATTGGACTGCTGTCATTTTATATCCGAAATTGATAAAAACAATAGTATAAATTAAGCGTCAATTTTAATCTAATCAGCAGTTTAACGTTTTTCAATCCGAAATAGCAATAAAATATAAGATGTATTGAATATTGACTGGATACTTACATAAGTAACAGCTCCTCTGCCCATCCTCTCCTTTTGCGTTGTTTGTATAAAATTCCTTAGTTCTGTGAGAACCAGCCTGTGATCAAGACCAGTTTACAAAATGTGTCTATAAATAAGATGATTGTGGTCTGTTAAAGGATAACAAAGCGCCATAAAACAAAAGGTCTTGGCTTCATATTAACAGTTTAGTTAACGTAAGAAAGTAGTTGGAGTAAATAAAAAATCCCAGGGGTCATACACAGTCAGGTGTATAAACATAGCTGGAGAAAATATGATACCATTTGCCAGATGTAATTTTGGCAGAAAAATATGTCTGAAGAGAAAAGTTTGTTTATGCAAAAAAGTTCCTTTCACAAATAGAACATTTTTGCAGTCAAAATATTTAGATGGAATGGATACTTTTTGCACACTACTTTTTTTAAATGCAGATGGAACTTTATGAAATAGAGCTATAATTAGTTAATTAATTACAAATTTGTTTAATAATTTATTGAAGGGATGTATTTGATACCACAAACTTCAAATATGTAGAAAAAAAATATTTTGGCCCGACGTGTTAGATGACACTTTCTTGCTCTCATACGACGTTGTACACTTCACTCGTTATTTGTCAGGAGTAGGTGACAAACTCCAAAATGTCAAGTTGTATACAACCGTGCTGAACGTTGAATTATAAATTGGCACACGAATACACTTGTAGACCTTTTATAAAGTTTGACAATGATTTAAAGTCTAATTATAGAGCTAATTGTTGACGAAAATAATATTTTCATGCGAAGTAAGGACGTCAATAAAACAATACCTATTACAACAGCAGTAGTTGTTTAATTATCGATCAATGTGAAAAGGCTGGTTTTTCACAAACGAAAACAACCAACACAGCGTACGTGTATCGTACACATCCATCATTGTGGTACTTTAACACTTAATTAAATTCACTGCTGAAGCAATCAACAAACCACTAATTAAGACAGTTAGTGTCCATTATTTAAAATTTACGATAACGTCAATTTCATGACGCAATCAATGGTCTAACTTGCAGTTACTTAAAATAATATTTAACGAAAAATCAAATTTTTAACACTACACATTTTACATGTAATTGAACCTTGCCGTTAACACTGTTTCATCTAATTACAAACTATTTCGTAAATTTCCAGAACAGATTATGTCACAAATATTAACACAGACAAATATTTTGTTTTCGTACCTTTTATGTCGAATCTGCTGTTGCTGAATTTCTTGGATTAAATGAAGACGTATTTGTTATTGTAAGGTTTCTGTTTACGCCGAACATTATGTAACCCTAATAGATATACATTAATTTAAAGATTTTCTATACTGTGTTCGTCATGTTTTAGTCGAATTAACTCGACAATTTCAGCTTTTAAACAATTCTTTTTCAACACCAAATATAACGGCGTCAACGTTTCATTCAATTATAAATATCCTGTTTATAAAATCAAGCCGTGATTTTTTTTAAATATCTAACAATGAAAAGTAATTAATTTATTGTTCTGAAATAAGAAACTTCATTTGTTCGCAACTTATTCAAATACAGTATCAAAAAGCTTTTGGCGTAATTTAGAAAATCTGCTTATCCACTGATAAATAGAGTATTGCATTTTAAGTATAACGTGGTGTTTTCTCTTTGTCTGGTATGCCCATTTCATGAAACAGAGGTACCATCGCACTTTGCTCATTATAGAAGAGAAAACGCTAAATATTTCTGCCAACTATCAACAAATTCATTTACATCTGTAAAACCTATACACAACAAGTTACTTGTAATTACACAAGACACATACGTATCTTCAAGCGAAAACGTCGTTACGCATTATGACTCCGTATACAATCCATCTCTTGTTAATGATAGTAAAGGACGCAAGTTGAACACAAAACCCATTCGAGCAACAGTTTTTTTTATGAAAAAAAATACTTTATTTTCTTGAACTGGCTACGTACTAATTCCAGCTAATTTGAACTACTTTAAACATACTGAGTCACCTACTTTGTTAACTGAATGAACCGTTATTTTCACTGTTTCGGTTCTTATCTAAATTTCAATAAATCAAAACATATTCTTAATCAGCTGCAGTGCTTTGTTGACTGACTAAGATATTTTGTTGATTTAATTAATTGTCATATTGACCGAGAAGGTTATTGTGCTGGCCGAGTTAACTGTCATATTGAAAGTTATTGTATTGACTAAGTTATTGTGCTGATCAAGTTCACTGTCATATTGTGGGAGAAGGTTATTGTGTTGATCAAGTTAACTGTCATATTGTTGGAGAAGGTTTTTGTGCTGACTGAGTTAGCAGTCATATTGTGGGAGAAGGTTATTGTGTTGATCAAGTTAACTGTCATATTGATGGAGAAGGTTTTTGTGCTGACTGAGTTCACTGTCATATTGTGGGAGAAGGTTATTGTGCTGATCAAGTTAACTGTCATATTGATGGAGAAGGTTTTTGTGCTGACTGAGTTCACTGTCATATTGTGGGAGAAGGTTATTGTGCTGACTGAGTTCACTGTCATATTGTGGGAGAAGCTTATTGTGTTGATCAAGTTAACTGTCATATTGATGGAGAAGGTTTTTGTGCTGACTGAGTTCACTGTCATATTGTGGGAGAAGGTTATTGTGCTGACTGAGTTCACTGTCATATTGTGGGAGAAGCTTATTGTGTTGATCAAGTTAACTGTCATATTGTGGGAGAAGGTTTTTGTGCTGACTGAGTTCACTGTCATATTGTGGGAGAAGGTTATTGTGTTGATCAAGTTAACTGTCATATTGTGGGAGAAGGTTATTGTGTTGATCAAGTTAACTGTCATATTATGGGAGAAGGTTATTGTGTTGATCAAGTTAACTGTCATATTGTGGGAGAAGGTTATTGTGTTGATCAAGTTAACTGTCATATTGTGGGAGAAGGTTATTGTGCTGACTGAGTTCACTTTCATATTTGTTTCACTGCCTGAAAATATTTGCGATCCGCCCGCCCGACATTGTAACGTAAAACCTACTCGCGAAATTCACGTGAATTACAGTAACTCAAGTACATTGTATGTCAAGAAAAAAGACACTCACCAAAGACTGTTGTGGTTTGAGGCTGGTTCTCCTGGGAAAAGATTAATGATACTTCATACCTTATTTGGTAATTGAATAAGTCGCCATAGTTCCGCTTACATTAGGAATGAATGTATTTCTCTTTGTTCATTTGTTTTCCGAAAAACCCCGTCCGAGAGGTCATTAGCACCAATAAATTCAAGGCTTGGAATATGTAAACTGTTTATAAACATCTCTGAGGAATTCATGTAACAATACATTTATTCTTCTTTTCTGTGGAAACCAAACAACAAACAACGACAAAACAAACAAACATAGTAGTAAGTTGTTTGCTAACGTCTGCTTTGTGTTTTGGTGGTCAATGCATGGTGTGTTTTCTACAACCTGCATTTTAATATTTAACGTTTGAAAGCTCGTATGTAGAATAGACAGAGAATTTTTCAAATTCACGACATATTGCCAGATGTACAAATGATTGTTATATTCTAAAAACACAAATACGACAAGAGAATATCGGCGGGTAAAAAAAACAATTAGTAAACAAAAACTAAAAAATTAACTAAAGACAGCTACAGATATCTCCTGTTGCTTTCAGACCGTATTTCACAAAATATGTTACGTTATCGACTTAATAATACGATCTATATAAATAAAACTTACAAGTATATTCGCAAACATTGTACATATCGCACTCTGCGCACTTATTAGGGATACGATGATCACTAGATAAATCCCTATAGCCGACATCAATACATATCGTTGATATAGAAACGTATTTCCCATAGATGAGAAGTTTACATCTAAGAAATGTCAACAATTCAAGGCGACCAGATCAAAATTACAGACAGCAGTCTTGAGGGCAGAAGTGAAACAAAAGAAGGAAACCCTGATATATATTTGTTCAAAGCCTTGCCGCGATACCTTGTGGCAATATGACTGCATCGATATAGGATTATTTGCGAGAGGCAATAACACCAGACTGTATATTCTGTAAACAATATTTGGCTTTAAAAAGATTCACAGGAAAACTAAAAAGATACTACAGAGCACATGACATCTAGAGGGAGAAACCGGCGCCATTAGCACCAAGTGGTGTCATCGCACTAGAGGTTTGTTGGAGGCATGCCTAGTTTTTATGGTAAAAGTGTTTCAACAATAAACACACTGTATCATCTCTGAAATTTTAACGAGACTATGAAAGGATCCTACAAACAAGTTATAAAATAGGCTACTTTGTACAATTTTCACGCATATACAAATATTTTCATGATCATATCTCGCCGTGTACGTGTTTACGAGGGGACTTATCAATATATCATACACTGTGATTCTAATCCTTATGATCCATATGAGTCAATGTGAAATCTTCTGCAGTGGAACTATTTTGTCACGTTTGTTTACCGCCTTTATTTATATCATTTGATGTTGATAAGAAATTTAAAAAAATGATAAAGCATTCCATAATCAACACAATATTAGCTTCTTTTAGAGGTTCTTGGCAACTATGACGTAGAAAGTTTATAAAACTTGTAGAATGAGGTAAATCTAGCATACATTTTGCAGATATTTTAAGAATAACTCGCTGGACTGATGGTTAACTACGCGAATTTTGACTTCAGGTGTAACTCACATTTAGAATTCATCGGACATGAAAAATAAAATATATTGTTTTATAGTTGTTACATTTTCTTAAGTGCACAAAACTAGGTTTCTAAAAAGTAGCATAATTGTCAACATTCCTGTTGAATCTATATCAGATGTTTGTTGATAGTTATGGGTCATTCTGACATCTGGAATATGCTATTGACTGAGGCGCCACCTGCAGGCTAAATGAGAAATAAATTATTTCAAATGTCATTAAATTATGAGGAATTCGTCACATTTGCTAAATCAATCATATTTAATGAAAAAGTTCTCGGGACCAAAATCCATATATAACTGTTACAGGTCATTTGATTCTTTCCATGTAACTAATAATAAAATTGACATAAAATATTTCTTATACATGTAAATCTAATGAGACGTTGAAATAAAATCCTGCAATGATGAAGCTCTGAATTTATCTTTCAGGCTTTCGTTGTGTGTTACTTTAAAACGCTGCGGTATCCAAAATAATCTGTACCACATACAACAAAGCTCATGAACGTAGTTGTTCCTGATATTTGAAGTATCGAGTAGTTTAAGCCAATGAATGTTGATAAATTGTATCCGTGATTACAAGATTGTCGGGCATATCTCCACACGATTATGGCAGTAAATTTAGCACAGCATTGTTTTATTCTTCTCAAAGTCTAGCCTGGCAGTCGTGGAACAACGAGGCAGATAATAATGGACCCTCAGAGGAGAATTTAAGTACCTTTAGACTGCGTAAAACAGACTCGACAAACATCTCAAGGACACGATGAAGTACCTTGTAGCTTACGTATTTGGCGATTGCTTTTTCTAGTTATGCAAGGTGTCGTGGAATTGTTGTAGGGATAGGATTGTTGTTGTATCTTTGTTGCATATTACATAGCACTACACACAATTCAATAAGGTCATCCATAAGAAGTCGATATAGCAGCATCGACGTCACAGAAAAAAGTTTGTCATAATAGTGGGGACTTATACATACTGCGATGCATAGTCTCTATATATAAGGCTTAGGTGTATCAGCCACAATGTGTTTATTTATCTTTATTTACGCATGGCGATAGTGCTCTCACAAAAGTAAACTCTCTTGTCATTACTAATGCTGATTGTAATGTTTGCTTACATTTCATATAAACTATATTAAATTGTGAAGAGACATCCAATACATACATATTCAATTTTGCTTGTATTTGCAATTAGTAAATAAGACATCACTTTAACTATTTTGTTGTCATGGCGTCGTCAATGACAACAAAGTGGCGACATCTACTGCTTCCGGTATATGACTGTTCATTTGAACACGCTGGCGTTCTAACGATGTGTAGAATGTATAAGATTATTTGTTATTCAAATGTAATTGTAAAATTTTAAAATGAGGATAGTTATTTATTTTCTGTTATTGCATCGAATTGTATTTTCAATAGGATATCTTACATATTTTACTTGGTTCGTTTGGTTGGCTAAGGTGCACCAAACAATATGCAATTGTATTACCCAATTCAAAAAGGTGAATAAGTTCCATATACTACAAAACGATCTTAAATGTCACGTTACTGTAGTACTTTTTAATTAGATTAACAGGGACGCTATATAACATTATTAGTCTTTACAATTGTATAAATGATATCAAATACACCCCAAATCTACACAACATTTACTGATGTTGAGTCTACAATCATGATTTTAGGCTATAAGTCACACGCACTTTGTCAATTGTACGTAATTGCTGAAATTGTATATTTTTACCGATATTTTTTCTATTCAGACCGCCAGAGTCGTTCAACTTTCGGAAAGGTCAACGGACTTGCATTTTGCTACCTTAATTCTTACAGCTTAAGATATTATATTCGAAATCTGGAAGTTCAGATTTCATTATGTCGCATACGTTTTACAACTTCTTCTGAAAATTTTACATTCCACAAGTTTATGTCATTCGCAACTTGTGGTACATTGTGCAACGAAAAAAAAACTCGAGTACACATATTCTTATTAATTTGTAACGCATAAATTAAAAAAAAATGTTTAAACAAGACGAAGGATAAGATGGTACATTTAGGACATCCAGAATTATATCATATATGAATTGTATTGAGCACTCGACTTATTATCTCGAGCGTTCGACATACTATCTCGAGAGTTCGACGTGCTAATTCGAGAGCTCAACATGTTATCTCGAGGTCTCGACAAATTATTTCGAGTGCTCGACATGTTATCTCGAACGATCGACGTATTATCTCGAGAGTTCGACTTATCATCTCGAGCACTCCATATATTATATGACATACCAACGCATACATAAGTACATTATTTAACATTGTAACAAGGCGAGAGTAAGAGTCAAATAATGAAGTTAACAGAAATGATATGTCGAGTGATCGATATATTAAGTCAACGCTCGAGATATTAAGTCAACGCTCGAGATATTAAGTCAACTCTCGAGATATTAAGTCAACTCTCGAGATATTAAGTCGACGCTAGAGGTATTCAACATAAAAATAATATTGTGCACGTCCTAGATGTACCACCGTAGCAGGATGTTAACTATCTGATAGATTATTAAGTCAACGCTCGAGATATTAAGTCAACGCTCGAGATATTAAGTCGACGCTCGATATATTAAGTCAACGCTCGAGATATTAAGTCGACGCTCGAGATAATCAACATAAAAAAAATAATATTGTGCACGTCCTAGATGTACCACCGTAGAAGGATGTTAACTATCTGATAGATTATTAAGTCAACGCTCGAGATATTAAGTCAACGCTCGAGATATTAAGTCGACGCTCGATATATTAAGTCGACGCTCGAGATATTAAGTCGACGCTAGAGGTATTCAACATAAAAATAATATTGTGCACGTCCTAGATGTACCACCGTAGAAGGATGTTAACTATCTGATAGATTATTAAGTCAACGCTCGAGATATTAAGTCAACGCTCGAGATATTAAGTCGACGCTCGAGATATTAAGTCGACGCTAGAGGTAATCAACATAAAAATAATATTGTGCACGTCCTAGATGTACCACCGTAGCAGGATGTTAACTATCTGATAGATTATTAAGTCAACGCTCGAGATATTAAGTCAACGCTCGAGATATTAAGTCGACGCTCGATATATTAAGTCGACGCTCGAGATATTAAGTCGACGCTCAAGATAATCAACATAAAAATAATATTGTGCACGTCCTAGATGTACCACCGTAGCAGGATGTTAACTATCTGATAGATTATTAAGTCAACGCTCGAGATATTAAGTCAACGCTCGAGATATTAAGTCGACGCTCGATATATTAAGTCGACGCTCGAGATATTAAGTCGACGCTCGAGATAATCAACATAAAAAATGATATTGTGCACGTCCTAGATGTACCACCGTAGAAGGATGTTAACTATCTGACAGATTAAATCCCCGAACCCATACTATTTTAAAGTAACTAAGTGCAATTTCAAAATGTATACATACGTCATGTATATCTTTGTTTTGAACATAATATCCATCAAAAGATTGATGATCTGTGTAGATAACTATCTGTACATGTATTTACCGGTATTTATATGCACTCGCCCAACACTCCGCCTCGGCAGCCGCGAGATCAGCTGATTCGTGTGCTAGACTAGTCTATTATTGTAGACGTACATCTAAGTTGAAATTAAAAAAAAAAACATTGAAAATTTTGTTTGTATATGAAAACTACGCCCTAGTGCTAAGATCACTGACTGACTTCATCTATCCCACAGATAAATGCTCTTCATAAAAGTAAAATTTGGGAAACGGTGAAAATGTGCATTGCCTATGTATAAAGTAGTACATTTTCATTAAAATGTGCCAATAATTCAGGAATGGAAAAACATGTGACATCGGTAAGAACGCGAGATGTTTCTGTCACATATAACACCCTTTTAATTTGGTGAAATAAAGGGACCACAAGCTTGTATGACAAGGTGTTCCTTTGAAATAGTTCAAACACTTTAAAAAACGGTATGTTCCTATGTTTTAAAGGGCGATAATTCTGCATATATGAGGTTCTATGAACGAAAATAAATGATACACTAAATGCGGTTGTACATGTAGTCATATACATGTACAATGTATGTAGCAAATTCCGTAAATCACTGTCAGAGCAAAGTATTGCTGGCAACGAGTCAGACAATGGCTCCGGTGTAGACTGTATTATTAGAAATTGAAGCAAAATTCAGTCGTTCGTTGCACTAATGCCTTTTGGGAATAGCAAAACAACTATCTTGTTTACAAAGAGGTGAAGAGGTAGTGACGAACATTTTATAAGTTTTATTCCGTCAGTGTTTGACGTCATGACGCCAGTCACCACGATAAATCTCACAGCTTGGAGAGAGAGAAAACACAGGAAACTGTCGATTAGAAAGGTAGAGGATAATTTGAAATTGATATATCGTTATGTGAAGTTATAGCGTTTAATTACGTAATCTACAGGATTACCATTACTGAATAAAGAGATTTCTCTGTAGATAATGGGGAAAATAAATTTAAAGATACAGACGTGTTATTAAAGTCTCGTATTTTTACATATATGGATAGACAACTGACATTCATTTATACCACAGACTGACTAAATCTATCGTCTACAGGGATTCATATTATACATGAATTCTATACCACATCAGGCTGGTGAAAAATACTTAATCAATAGTACATTGAATTCCTTATTGACTATCGATAGTTTGCTCCAGCCACTATTCATTCTGTCCATAAAGAGGGAGTGAATCAAATCCGAATGAGTTGAGAGAAATTGCCTTGGTGAGTTATGTAAAATGTTCTACCAATATTGCAAATGTACTGACTTCCATCCTGAATGAAAATACTTGGATTTCGCCATTTTTGCAATCATTAGTTCCTTCTGATAGAGTGAGACTCTGCTGTTAACGTACACGTACGAAGCCTTCAATACGAAGAACAATTTTAAGACGATTAAATCTCTGTTTAACGGTGTAGAATCCTATGCATCACTTAAAGGTGTATGTAGTTCCAACGGCTCTATCTATTTGCGATTTTATTTTTGTCATGGTTGCGGTAAATTCTCAAAATTCCTTCTTATGTAAAAAAAATCTGCCAAATTTTAGAGAGCTCTGCAAGTACATGTACATGTAAGTAGAAACTATATTTATCGTTCTATCGATATATGATTTTAACTGTAGTATCACTCTGTTGTAAACTACATGTGCATATTTATTGAAAATTGCCTGCATGCTGACCCATGCACAGGTCACTGGAATTTAGTGTTGAAATATTCGACATCAGACAAAAAATATTTTCGATTTATTTATATAATGAATTGAACTTAATTTTATTCCATCTCCTAAACACAGAACTTAGCCAAGGAAACATTGAAGAGACCACTGTGCTCGAGATATTGAGACTCTGGGTTCGAGCTTGGTCAGTCGTACAGATGTACAAATCTTACGGAGAATTACATCACTTCATTTGCGTTTACAACACAAAATGATGTTAATACTTCAAAGCAAAATGACAAATCTGTTTTCAATAAACATAAACAAATTTTGTTAAAATCGTTCGCACTATTTCCGGAAGATGTAAAACTGTCTCGCGAAATTAAACTACAATTATAATTACGGACGAAATACTTCACTTGATATTCACTACGCATGCGTGTTTCTTGTTTTGTATACGAGTATGGGTTTCCCTGTGGCTCCTGGAATTGTTTAGGCATTAGCACGTCAATATTTATACATCTTGTGTTATATTTATTTTGACTGCCTGGTACATACAGTGGGTCATCCAAATACGATTTCCCTTGAACACTCTCCATTCTTACAACAGAAACCGTACTACAGATTTCTATCATGTATCCCACAACAGACAGCGTACTACATAGTTCTATCAAGCATCCTACAACAGACAGCGTATTACAGAGTTCTATCGTATATCCTACAACAGACAGCGTATTACAGAGTTCGATCATGTATCCTACAACAGAAAGTGTATTACAGAATTCTATCATGTATCCTACAACAGACAGTGTATTACAGAATTCTATCGTATATCCTACAACAGACAGCGTATTACAGAGTTCGATCATGTATCCTACAACAGAAAGTGTATTACAGAATTCTATCATGTATCCTACAACAGACAGCGTATTACAGAGTTCTATCGGATATCCTACAACAGACAGCGTATTACAGAGTTCTATCATGTATCCTACAACAGACAGTGTATTACAGAATTCTATCATGTATCCTACAACAGAAAGTGTATTACAGAATTCTATCATGTATCCTACAACAGACAGTGTATTACAGAATTCTATAATGTATCCCATAACAGACTATTCTATCATGTATCATTCCCTTCAACAACCTTCATTTCTATATTAGATTCATTAAACTGTCTATTTCAATAATAGTATCTGTGTTATTCAGTTCAAGCTTGTGTTATTTCCCCATGGGACTGTTTATATGGATTCAGAGGATATCGCATGTTAGATCAACATATATTGTTCAATAAGGACGGCATATGGTGTTTGTACATTCTGTATTGCTTATGTTGTATGTAACAGCATACAGTTTACATAATCTGATTTAGACTACACCTTGTAATGTTATTTTACACTATTCCAGGGAACTTAGTGACAGAGTTAAAGCGACAGTATCTTGTTTTTGTGTCAGCTTGGTTACCATATTCATTAAAATCAAACA